>NC_089521.1:3161115-3761115 GCF_963924715.1 Thunnus thynnus | reverse complement strand
TTTCTTACACAGGGAAAGTCTAGCAACAGAGCAGATTTTCACCAGAACTGCATAAAGTCGTGAACGTGGCTGTGAAGACACTAAGACTCAGCTCAAGGTGTTCTGCTGCTCCGTGTGAAAGACTTGATGCAGATCATTTGCAGCTCTTGTTCCACAGTGAAGTAAGATGGCTTTCAAGGGGATGTGCGTTTAATCACTTTTTTAAAGTGAGAAAAGATGTGCACACATTTCTGGAGGAGCAGCACTCCCCTCTTGCTGAGAATTACACTGATGGTAACTTTTGTGCAAAACAGGCAAAACTTATCAGATATATATTTGACCAGTTAAATCAGCTCAATATATCAATGCAAGGCAGAAACAGCAGAGTGTAGTGGAGGGACAATTGACATGTTTTCACTCTTGAGTGATACTTTGGAAGCCTCTCCTCAAGTCAACTTCTCCAGGGCTATAACCCAACATTTGACTCGTACAACTCATGACATGGACACCTTTGGATTTCGGACGCTTTCTCTGTGGATACTGCTTCAGAAGACATGGCTCTGTCCACTGTGTTGGAAATGTTGAAGAAAATCTCTCAAGTCCTCGTTCAAAGTTTGCTGTGATGGAAGTGGTTTAATAGCATTACGGAAATGCGGTGAGCTTACTGACACAGAGCTGGTCTGAGGCAGTAGACTGACCCAGAGCAGAAGAAATGGAAACACTTTATACTGTAAGATCAAAGCAGTGATCAACAAATAGTAAACAAAAGGTTGGAAGGGAGGGCATTTGCATTCAGACCTTACAGTGTGACACAGTGAAGATCAAGGGTCAACATAGTAAGGGGGTGGGGGGAAAGGAAGAGGCTCCTAGACAGATGAAATCAAGGGGCAGGAACAGGAGGGGGTGCTGCATTTTGACAGGATCAAAAAGGTCAAATTAGCAGGGGTCAAAGACAGGAAAGACACACAGTTGGCATCTTGTTGATCAAGGAGTTGTTCCCAGATGTTACTTGATAATCAAGTCTCTACCCAAATGTGTATTTTCTTCTTAAGAAAATAAAATGACGGAACTATCAGCAGACAGCAGCCTGAAGCTTCAGCTCACACATGTTGACCTTGCTTCATTCTGGATGCTGGCTGCCAGTCAATATCCCTCCTTGTCAAAACAGGCAATCAAATTTATGTTGCCTTTCTCCACCACTTATTTATGTGAGTCAGGATTTTCCCTTTTGACTGTCATAATATCAAAGCCAATAAACAAATTGAAAGCAACTTTGAATACTACTCTGCATGTCAGCCTCTCACCCATCCCACCACGACTTGATCTCATTATTTCCCAGAAGCAACCAGAAGTATCTCACTGAAGGTAAGCAAAGTATTTATTTTGGTTATTACAGCTGACAGTGGCATAACACATATTTACATCCCAGTTTTTTTCTCATTTATTTCAGAACGTGGTCCTTTGAAGATTTTTAACAATCAGAAGTGGGCTTTAAGTAACAAAAGGTTGAGAACCCCTGCCCTAATTGACAAAAGCTTCCCCCAAAAGCTTCAGTAATTGGACTTGAAGGGAAACAAACTAGATATGCATCAAAATGAAGGTATCTGATCTGTCTGTGATCAGTGCAGACTTACTGTGCTTCAACACAAGGCATAGGGTATTGTGTTGAAGATGCCTGATAGAGCGACTGTATGTAAATCAGTGGTGTAGGCAGAAATTGTATTTTGGGTGGCCCAGTACAAAAGTGGATGGGCCATCTTTTCCAAGAAAAAAAGTACTTATAAAAACGTATGAGTAGATAAAAGGACATACATAGACAAACTGAAAAAACAGAGACAATTTTACTTCCCTGCATTCTGCATTAGAAAGGCAATAACAGCAAAACACCGCCTATACAACATGCTGAACCAACAGAGCTCAGTCTATAAAGGCTGTACACAACAATACAGACAAAAACTTGTCTGTTACATGCTATTCAGGCTAAAATATATTTGCACCCACAGAACCAGCAGCATATTGACTCTACAGCGCATTAATTAACCATATTATTGCACAAATGGCAACTAAACATAAACCCAAACAGCAGAGAAGATGTTGACATACTGCATGGCATAGCATACATCATACAGAAATCGCACATGTAACATATCCCTCGTGCATTCATTACAGCCATTGTTGCTTCAGTGCCATGGTACCACGCAACTCATTTAAAATAAACAATGTAGCCTATTAGCAGTAGGCCTATACGGCTAATACACAACACATCATTACTTAACATGAAATTCCTTCACAGGCATATATGAATCAGTGAAAAATGAGTAACAACAGGCCTACCTTTGTTGTTCTCATGGCCTACAAAACAATGCGCAAACGCCTGGGTTTAGCATTGAATACAGAGATGATCTCATCATAGTCCAAAGAGTCACAGAGTTCCTTTTCAAAGGACAAGAGGGCCAAGTTGTTGAGACGGACAGTACTTATGGATGATCTGAGGTCCGTTTTAATCCGACCTGCAGTGGAGAACGGTCTTTCAACACTACAAGTCATGGGAAGTATGATGATGACTCAAAGTAGCTGGTTGAGTGTTGGAAAAATGTCAGGAGCACAAATGTCCAATACTTCCATGAGGGATGGAAATTCCAGTCCCCATGCAGTTGCTCAAATGTTAATTCAGTATCCTCAACCAAGATGTGATGGTAATCACATGGAGTCCACGGAGACTCCTTCTGTGCAAATGTCTTAGACTGTGGGAGAAAAGTTCCTGCTGCTCTCATTTTTCCATACTGATCCTCCTGGAACCATTTGTCCAGCCCTGTTAGCTGTCTTTCAAGGATATCGTTCCAGATGTGTCTTAAGTCATCATCATTTCTCATACTTGTTTTTTTCCCCAAAGTAGTTGTGACCACATATCCTGCAGGCCTCGCTGGCAGTCATATCCCTCTGCCCCAGCAGTGATGTCCCAGCTCATGATTTAATTTTTCTGCATCAGCTCCTCTGTTAGCTTGAACACTTGTTCGAAATCACACTCTGAATTGTCTCTAAATTGAGCAAAGCTCTCTTTTAGTCCCTCAGTTAGGTCGATGGACTCAGAGACTGACAATGTTGGGCTAAAACCCGTGTGGCAAAATCGCTCGTCTGAAATAATTTCCCAAATGTGACGAGTAAACATATGAATTTTTTTGTTTGTATTTGTTGGAGCAGGGACTGTGCCTCAACCTTCAATTGACCACTGCTTTCAGCACACTCTGCAAGTACTTCTAATATTACGTTGAGTAATGTCAGTATTTTGTAGCTCCAGCACGCATCTATGGATCGTAGTGCTGGGCAGTATGACCAACAATTTGTATCATGGTATTTTTTAAGATTCAGATGTTTCACAGTATATCATGATGTTTTTTTTTGTTTGTTTTTGCGAATGACTGGGCCTTTATACAGGTTTATAGTGACTTATTCTACTGTCAGGAGTACATAGAGTTTACATGAATCATTTCAAAAGTTTGTTTCTGAGTTTGACTGAAAGTAAACACAGGAACTAGCTGCCTGTAGTAGCATTATGGCATTATGACATTAAGGAAACTAAAAAAAACCTAAGTGCAATGACAGATTATCCCATGGACTACTATGAAGATGATTGTGAGTCATTTCACTTTGAATGACCAATTTGAGAGAGGAGCTTAAACAACTGAAAGAGGAAAAACTAAGAATGGAGGCAGGAAGGCAACAGGACCATCAGGAAAGTCAACATACAGTAATGGTTACCTCAGAAACTGCTGGTGTTCCTGTGGTCACTGCTCTCCTGAAGATTGAAGAGGAAAACTTTTTCTGCAGAGTCAGACCTGTTGCTGCCAGATTCAGAGTATCTAGAAGTATCCCGAGGAAACTATAAAAGTGTCCATGGATGAGAATAATCCCAGTTGTGTAACTGCTACACATTGATTTACAGCGTTTATCAACATTGTCGTCCTGGAGACTTGGGACCTCCACAAAATCAACTGGAAGAAAAGAGCAAGGCTGGCTGGACCAAATGTTCAGTTTCACAAGGTCAGAAAAATGCTAAAAGTTGCTAATTAACATTGTGATGTCATTGCATGATGTCATTACGTGATGATGAAAAACTGCATCGTAGAATACACAGTGACAGAGTGTGTGACAGAGAAAATCATTTTCTGTGTCATTTAGAGGGAAAATGCATGCATTTTAGCATTTGAGTCACCATCAGAAGTTGTTAAAAGGTTCCAATTAATTTTTAAAAGTAGCTAGGTGCTTTTTGAAAAAATAAATTTGCCAGGGTAGTCTGAAAAGTTGCTAAATCTAGCAACAAAATTGCTTAGTTGGCATCAGTGCCAGGATGTAGTTCCCTATGCAGTTAGCCATAATGCTGCTACGGGCAGCTAGTACCTGTGTTTCTTTCGTTCAGACTCACAAACAAACTTTTGAGGTGATTTATGTAAAAATCATGTTTATTTCTAAAGCAGGAGGAGACTGAGGGAGGTTGCCCTGATAACCATCATTATATGCGAGGCCTCATTTGCCCAAATTTCAATCTTAATTCCAGATCTCAATAACAGAGCTACCTGGCTAGCTAGAGAGCTGTACCCAGCATGGCATTCGGAAGTGTAATTTTGTAAATTAAGAATTATTTGTGTATAAAGTGTTATACACAGAGTTAGTTGTTGGTCGTTAATTGTTGCTTTAAAAGGTTATATCCGTTAGTAAGAAGGTTACACAGTTAATAGGGGTTCCCTCTCAATATACTCTACACAGCTTGCCCTTGCCTCTGTGCAGCAATTATATATTTTGCTGCCTAGTGAAGAGTTGCAGCAATTCTATCAGCTATGCACCGGTAGTATATGAAAAATTCATATTGTATGGGAAATTAAAACCAGTATACTGATTCATCCAGTATACCAGCACTAATGGATTGCTGAAGTTCCAAGTATGGGCGTCCTGGATGGAGCTCTTTCTGCGCTTCTACAAACCTTGTGTGTCTGCTGCTGCCTGTCATGAAACTGTGTATATTGTTCAGTTTCTCAGAGAATGTGCTAACGTGTGCAGATACCTTTGATGCTACTTTTAAGTACCAAATTCAATCTGTGAGAATTACAGTGGACATATATGGCTTGAGGAAAAGTTTGTTTTAGAATCACATGCACTCCTCCCCAGTTTCCTTACATAACAGAGGGCTCATCAAAACTGAAGCCAACGCACAAAAATAGATCAAGTTGCAGCGGTTCAATCACCAGTAATATCTTCTCTTGCGCTCATGTCACTTGTGTCATTGAACCCGATTTTCCCTGCGTGAACATACCTCACACAAACAGCTATGAGTTCACGTTTTGACTCGCCCTTATATTCATCTGCCATAAGGGCATAATAGGTGCCTGGTGTTTCACGGACTTCTGCTTTGATCTTGCACAACAGCAAGGAGGCTGCTGACTCCAGCAGCTCATTTTGAACATCTGGGCTCATCAAAGTTCCATTTCTGGGCAGCTGCTCTAGACAATTTTGGATCTGTGGATCATATTTACACATGAACTTGAACAGTTCTATAAAGTTTCCTTTATTGAGAGCATCTGCATTTTCCCTTTGTCCATGTAGGGGGATGTCCTGCTTGGCACAAAACAGTAAAACATCCAAAATATCCTTTTAGATGGTACCGATTCTTCTCGATAAATGAATAGTCCATGGCATCACACTTCATTTGATTTAACACATTTTCCCGGCCTGCAGTTTAGTTGGCCCTGTAGCTTTGAAACTGGTCCAGTGAAACGGAGTGGGGCTTGCATGTCTGGTGTTTTTCACATGCCTGACGTAGGTGCTTCCAGTCCACAAGCCTCTTTCTCGCAAATGGGCTGCCAGCCCGGCTGGGGAAATGTCTGCACATTTTACAGAAAAGTGTGTCCTTATTATCTCTTCCAGGCATAAGCCTGGAGGGAATCATGAGTTTGGTCATGTGTATGTCTGTGTGTATCTGTCTGCAGCTAATATTGCATACTACTGGACCCATCATCCTTTTTTGTGCACATGTATGACTGTATGCTCAAGGACCTCTTGTCGATGCAGTGGTTCACAACTTTTGAAAAACCTATTTTATAATGCCATTGACTGCCGACTTTTCTCCCCGCAAGTGATCAACAACTGCTTCAGTTTGGAATCTTGTTTCCACTAGGGGCAACCGATCGTGCCATGTTGCCACGTTAGATCAACTAGTGCCAAATTTTGGTTGAGAGTGGGTTGTGTTGTGAATTCAAATAAATATTAAATATTGATAAACTTTCTTATGAGTCTGTCGTAAAGCTTAGACTTACGTCTTTTCAGCAGTCCTCGCCATTTTACGATATGTGTTACAACATAGCAAGAGGCATTTCTGGCAATCAGCTAGGCTTAGTTTGTTGCAGGCCACATTTTGGCCTTTGTCGTGGCTCAAAACCTGACATCCATAGAAAAGTTTGGTTTCATCTTGAACCGGAGCATCTGCAGATTAATTCCATGTTAAGATCCACTGAAATTGGGCATGATACAAGATGAATACATCCCCATTTTTGTCATCTTGATCGCCATCTTGACCGTACACACCTGGAGATCTGCACTCTACTGAGTGCACTCTTCTAGTTTACACTGTATTCCAACCAAGAAAACTGTCCATACCACTTTGATGAGAAGCACCTTGATTGTCCATTCTTGGAAGTGCAGGGAAATACTTTCAAATTTGGCTATGAAGGTGGTTCATCAATTGCAGATAAACCTAAACATTCTTGTGGGCTAATGAGTCTGAAGAGCTGGGGTGGGTGGACTTGGTGGATGAGGTGGTGCCATGTCTTCTTCCTCAACTCTTGCTTTTTTTTTTAAATGACACAGTAAAGAACTTTGTTTAGCCATTGTTTTGGCAGTAACATTACATCAACTGAAGCCCAGTGAGTAATGTGGGTGGGCCAGTGCTGCCCAAGCCCATTACTGGCTACACGCCTGATGTAAACGTATGCAAATTGTCCATGCCTGGCATTTAAAGACTTGTTTAAAAAAAATTCTTTAAATCGCTGCTAACACTGGTCCAAACATGGTTTAACATTGAGGACTCATATTCAGACTGAATAAATTGGGCTTGAGTTTCTCCCACACAGTTGACTTCTTGGTAAAATATCAGCATTGATGAGACACCATCAGAGCAAAACTAAATTTAGCAGACCGTTGCAGTACTCATTACCATGCACAAAATCCCTCATACACTACTCACTGAATGATCAGTGTGTGTACTAAATCCACATTCACTGAATTCTAGTTGAATCATAAATAGAAGCTGCATTTAATTTTCCAACGATAAAGTCATTCATTCTCAATATTGAAAAATAGGATCAATGTGACATCCCTCTCCTGCCATATATCCTCTGACCCTTACATTCTGAGGGAAATTCACTTACTCATTGAATTGCTTCATGTGAGGAGGCACTGAATACAGATTTGGTACAGATACATGAACTCTGCCTTACCTCAGCGGGATGCGACTGTACAAAGACTCCCTCTGCATCCCTGAAGCGCCTTTCCAACTCAGCAGTGTACGGTCGTGAAGGATGTCTCTCTGGCATAACCCGGATGATCTGTAATTTCAATTTGTCTTTAGTTTATGTTAACACTGGGGATGCTCTGATAAATTCAAAGACAGCAAACAACAAGTTCAACTATCTTCTCAGTTCAGACTGTTGACTCATTTGTACAAAAACAAAACTAAATATGTTGTAGAAAATATCAATTAAATGTAGGTTTGAAATTCAAAATATATATTTGAACAAACCTTTTTTTTTTTTTTTTAAAGAAAGTAGTAGTGTTTGCAAGTTGTACAGTATTGACTTTTGTGTAATTACCAACAATAGCCATGTCTGTTCTGTGCATGTGGAGGATTTTAAGAAAACACTTGGTTACTGAGGTGTTATAAAGGCAGACTAGGACGTTTGTGGAAAGAGACTGGAAAGTCAAACAGTGGTCACACACGGAAGTGAAGGGTCTTACTTGTAATTAGTCACTTACAGTATGAGACATCTTAGAGGTTTTTGTTTGATTTATTCTGTTGGGATGTGACAAGTAGAAACTTTGCCATCTACCTTTTACCTGTAAAGAATAACCTTCCTCTTACATTTAGATACAAGTAAATAGAACTGGGTAGAGCACAGTTTAACATGCTCATAAAACAAAAGAGGTTGAATCAGTGATTTCCATCTGAAGCTCTTTCACTGCTAAAAGTACAGAAGCAGGTAATTCACTGTTACTCTGTGTTTCTAGAACTTGCACAAAAGCACAAAGCCCCCAGCAGGATCAAGATTTACAACTCGCTCAGCTGTGAGATAACACACTAGGCCCAAGCAGACTCTCACTACTTTGTAAACAGGACTCATTTAAAAAGCTATAAATCAAGCAGCCTGGTTCTATCTGAGCGCCTTTTGATTTATACCACATAGTCAATGGCTGCACACTAGTCATTCTTTGGTTGTTAGCAATTTATGACCTTCAGTCAATTTAAATGACCATTTTATAGCAGCTGTCAAAAGAAACAAAAATTGTCAGTTAATGACAACATATGTTTTGTGTAACACGCAACAATGACACACACAGTATAAACTGAATACTTTTTACTAGCAACAGCATGATCCAATGACCCGCAAGGACAAAATGTCAGTATGTCAACTTCTGTGAGGAGGGTCCATTTTTTCCATCCATTTAAGGCAATTAAATTTGAATGATTAATGACCAATTGATTTGAGTGATTTAATGATTTAATGTCCTGTGGTATGTAACAATCTAATTTCCTATCTCAAAAATTCAAAATGAAGAATGATAAAGTTAAGTGGACATGACTGATGAGAAATAGACAAAAATGCACACCTGCACAGGTATTCAGGATTTGGGGGGGAAAAAGCAACATTAAACCAGTTATGACTAATTATAAATGAAAACGTTTATTCCTGAGGGATGAAAAATCCATTTTTTGACAAATTGCATCTTGATGCAGACTGTGTTCCTACCTTTTTTAACACTCCTTGGTTAACCTGGAACCACAACCTTTGGAGAACCAACTCGTCCAACCCCTCCACGTGTAACCTCTGATGGGTTGAGGAGAGGAGAGATGTAATCAGATTATGTGAATCTGTGACATGAAGAAGGATGTCAAAGAACAAAGGATGACACATTTATTTCAATATTTTACCAGCATGTATGCTACAGTGCATCACCATGTAGCACTAAACCATGTACATGCAGGGAGGGAAGAAACAGAGAGGATGGGGAATATTTAAACTTTGGTGATGCAGGTTCAGGTGTAGTTGGATATGTTTTCATGCAACCAGACCTTTGTTTGACCTCTGATGGCAAACTTGTGAGACTAGTAGAGCATATAAATGCATCATGTGAGGAATCTCCCCCACCATCCCCTTGGACAAGAGAAGGAAGAGAGTCAATAAATCAAGGGACAGCGTCGTGCGACTTTTACCATTCTGTTGATGTTTGACAGTTTAAAGACTTCCTTTTGATGAACTCTGATGGTGTAATTGATGGGGAAGTTGTGCTTCTGCAACACAAATAAAAAGAAAGAGAGAGAAAAATGAGCATATGCTTTTCATAAATCAGAAACCTGTTCATATGTTTGAGTAATTGATTGTGACATTTACTATCAAAACTAGTAAATTTAAACACATTCTTTCAAAATTACACACAAGTTCAGTAACACAAAAACCATAAATATGTCATGTTCTATTTATGATTAAGTCCCCATCTGGGCCCATTAGTATTGATGTTATTTCCCCAGGTTCTATCAAAATTGGATTAGTAAGGGCCTTACTAATCCAATTTTGGATTAGTAAGGGCAGGGCCTGAGTAAGGCCAATTAGAGCAATTTTAAAAAAATACCACTTCATGACAATCTATCATTCAGCAGCATCCAGTATATTGTACATGATGGATAGAGGGACTGCACTGCTCCATATAGACCTGATTTTATTGTTTGGGACAATTACCACCATTCACCAAATTGGCATTTTAAACAGTTTTATTCAGAAAACAGTGTTTTGTTTTTTGGCAAATGGAAAATCTTTATCTCTTGCTGCTGTTACAATTTTTTTTTTGATGTCCTCCTGTTATTGTCTATTTGGCTGGGATCAGTTGAAAGTCATTCTGGGACTGGCAGGAAGTCACTTACTTCTGTAGAAGTGGACAAAGCTGCTAAAAATGACCCCTAGAATACACCAAACAAGTGATGATTTAAAGAATATGATATGTTCCTCTTAGGTTGAACCTTGATGTTTGTCTTTAAGGGTCAGGAGTGTACTGCTCATTTACTTCCACTGCTCTAACCTCCCCAGCTGGGCCAGTCATTAGGACCACTGACCCTCCACCGACAAGGCAACTGTACATGTGTCTCCACATTCACTGTGACATGCTTGCAAACATGCCAAATTTTCTCTCACCATGTACCGTCGCCTGTGGCTGAGGCTGTCGTTGAGTGTCTTCAAGGGGGTGCACATGCTGGCTGGCGTCAGGGCCATCAGAACAGGCACTAGCAGAAGCAGGCCTACAAGGAGTGAGAGAGTATGAGATAACTGCACTTTTTTTTTTTTTTTACAGAGCGTCAAATGCTGAGCATGTCACAGAACTTGAGCAGATAGTATGTGCACACAGTCTACATATAGATCTGTCTTCTTTACAGTCTGTCTTCTATACATAGAGAGAGAGGACTTACTTGTTTGGCTTAACTACTGTATATGGTTTGACTAAATAGGTCAGGGTTGTGCATGTGTAAGCAATACCTGTGTGTACTGTAGATGTTTCTGTGTACAGGCTTGTAGCAAGTTGTAGCAGGTCTGTAAAATCATTTGCAGGCCACTCTGGGGCAAAATGCAATATGTTAAATTTTATTTAACATATTGGTAATATACAGTAGATAGTTGTTTTTCCTTCACATTTATTAACACAAGTAAGAGTTGGCGGACTGTATGATTACAACTAGGGCTGCCACTAACTATTTACTTATTATTTTCATTACCACTTAATCTGCTATTTATTTTCTTAATTAATCTATGAATGTTTGTCTCTAAAATGTCAGTAAATAATGAAAATGAAATAATATATAATTTCTTAGAGCTCATGGGGATGTCTTCAGATGTCTTGTTCTGTCCAAAACACAAGGACATTCAGAAAAGCTTCAAATCCTAAAATTTGAGAAGCTGCAACCAGCAAATATTTGGCATTTCTCCATTAAAAAAGAAAAAACAATTTATGGACAAATTGTCACAGCTGTAGTCTAACCACTAACCTGTGATTACAAATCAATCTGTCTGTGAGGATTCTCAGTCATGCAGGCCATGGTCTACCCAGCAGGGTTAAGTCAAGGGCAGCTGGACTAGTTTCAGATCCTTGAAGACTTCAGTTCTGATCTGAAGAGGTATTTTGGATGAGATTCCAGTTGCCCTGACTCAGCCCTTCAGGATAAACTAATCAATTAAGCAAACAAGTGATATTTTCCACAGTCACATATTTGGAACACAGGCTATTCTACTGGCAATCACACAATGACTTCTGTCATTGGTATGGCTCTTTGCCAGGAGATCCTTCCCTTCTCTTTCTTTTAGCCTTCTTTCTTACAGTCAAATGTCCTCCAGCAGAATCCAATATAAATAGTAAAGAAAAAAATGTGTATGCATTTTTTTACACTTGTGTTATTTAGAGGTGCTAGTAGGCTGACTTTGTCAGCTTTGGACAGGTAGCTGTTTTCAGTCTTTGTACTAAGCTAAGCTAACTGGCTGCTGCTGGTAGCTTCATATTTAGCATCCATATATGAAAGTGGTATCAATCGTCTCATCTAACATCCCAAACGTTTCCCAAAATGTCCAACTATTCCAGTAGTAAAATCTTCATATGCATTAATTTAACTAACTGCATATGTTTACATGCTTTCTTCTTACGCAAATCCTTCACTGTCAACTGAATCTGTCTTTGGTTGCTCCCACTATTTACCACTGATGCTTATCTGACTTCATCTTGCTGGTGCTGATACTTTTCTTTTCTGGGACGCTGTCAGCTGTCATTTCAGTGCTACGTAGATGCACCTCACCTCCAGCGTTTTTTCAGATTTAGTCCCCAAACAAGCTCTTCAGGTGTAGATATAGCTTACAGAAAAGGGAATCACTGCACTGGTTTAATATGGTTTCTACTCCATAATGAGGGTCTGATCACCAAAGACTCTTTTAGTATTTACTATTGTGTGTTACGTAACAAATTAAAGAAAATGAGGACAGTTCAGTGTAAAGAATTATGAAGATATCATTATTCTTTACACTGAACTGGAAAAATATACTGACAGAAGTATGTTTATTTATGAAAAAGACTTGATGGTCTCCAGATGTTCAGCAGTGTTTTAAAGACTAGTCACTGTCAATCTTGACCAGTGGGTCAGACCCTTGGAAAAAGTCACTTAAGGTACCTACAACCCCCAGGGGCTGCACTCTTTGTACTCACTAGTCACTCATAGTGACAGAGAGCTCTTAACTTGAACTAGTGTTAAAACTGATGGCCACCCCGCCAACATGCACATATATTCTGGTGCTTGGGAATTTCGCTTCCCTTTGTGTTATCAGCCTGTGTTCTTTTGAATATGGAAGAAGAAATGTAAAGGTGGAGGCAAAAAGTAAGCCACACTGATGGTAACTCTCTGTTACTGATAGCCTCTCCTGCCTGTTCAACATGCTCATTCAGCTGAATAAGGGCCAAACTCCTTGCAATATAAAAGTCATCCTCTATACTGTTCAGAGTTCTTCAGCCCAGGAGCTATTTTAATGGTTAGATGCTTTGTGAGTTGTGTTTTATCTTTAGGAGTATTGAATCTTAACCTTAATGAGGAAAACATCTTCATTCTTCTATAAATGGGTTTCCCTAAAAGGACAAATGCTAAGCAATAGGAGGCTACTGTGTGTAGTCATATGCACTTTTCTACAAACTTACTTTATTTGCACTTAAGCTTTACTCTTTCTCCTTAATTTCCTGTTCTCTCACCAGCTCTCATTTCTCCTCTTACTCACAGACGTGTAATACACTCAGCATGACGTGAGAGATTTACAATTGACTGAAACTGGCTCCTTGCCAAAAACAGGCTGGTCAATAAAAGTGCTCTGAGAGGGAGAAACAAAGATGATCACCCCTTTAAAAAAGTTCACTTGGCACAGTGGGAATATTGTTGAACAGGAATATGGCCAGAAGGGTATGCAACTAACCTTACATTATTCTCTACAGCATTCTCACTACACTCTTTTGTTACCTTTTAACAACTATTCAGGAACAAACGCATCTTTTTCTTATCCTGAAAGAGTTCATTATATTCTAAGCTTGTTACCCACAGAAAACTTCACAGTAAAAGTAATAATTTGCTATGCTAAAAGGTCAGATGTATCTATGATCTACAACATTTGTCCTGTCAACCAAAGAATGCAGCATAGTCACCTTTGACAAATAGGTACTATAATGCTCTCTGCAGCAATATGGCAACACAGTCTGTCAATCACAGCTCATTCAAGCCCATTTAAACCAAAGCAATAAGCCTCTGGCAGCTACAGATGCAGCTAATTTTAAAAAGAGAAAATGATTGCAAAAAAAACAAACAAATCCAAAGCCTGTTTGATCCTTTACATCGGCCAATATGCTGCTGCCAGTCTGAAGAAAAAGTCTCCTCACCCACAGGTAGGTGAATGAAAGTGCTGCAACACCATTTGCTCGTCTTTGTGTGTGAAGAGTGTAGACAAACACACTCATCACTGTAAGATGAAGCATGCAAAAGCCACACATGTAAGAAAGGCCATTACTTTGGTTTGACTATTCACAGCTTTTTAAATTGTATTACATTAATTCTGGTGAATTCAGACGCATGTACAGTATATTATTAATGTTTAAAATAAATTACATTACTGGTAGATTTGAATGGAACAACCTCCCTTTCATTTAGTGCTTGAAAAAAATTGAGTGGCACAGTATCTCAGTAGTTAGTGTTCAACTCGACTAGATTCATATATGAGCATATACAGTCCATTGTGCTGATTATCAATGCACTATTCACATAAAAGATTCAGAGAAAGTTTAAATGCTTCATAAAATGTGTTTCTGTATCTGAACTTGCATGTCAGCACATGTTCATACACATGAAAATGCCTGTGTTGTGTATGTGTGTGTGTGTAGGTGCGTATTTGTGTGTATGAGAAAGAGAGAGAAAGAGATTTTTAGATTGTTAGTGTTACTGTCAGTTGGAGCTTTTCATTGTGTGATTCAGTCTGTTGGATCAGATTGTGCCACAAACTCACAGCCAGGAGAACTTTATTGGTTAAACAGGTTTTCCTTATTGTAGTGGATGGAAAGCCAACATTGATTATATAACACATGCAACCAGTGAGTGGCTTCATGTTATTGGCCTAGATTAATTGTAATTATTGTCAACAAGCTGACTAATGTACCGTATGCAGTGCTGTGGCACTTGTTTGGCTTGCTCCCTGGACTGTAACACCTTCTACAAATGGGGGGGACTATCAGCTATCAGAAAACAAGATTAAAGCTTGATTTATGATTGATCACAACAGAGCCAAAGCGGAGTGAAAAGCTGACCATCATAGAGAGGGGAGGGGAACAAGTGAGATGCGATATTGTTTAAATGTGGGGATAACAGAGCATTATTTCAGACAGTCTCTCCTAGAAGGTAGTCATAGTGTTGAACTCGGTTGTTTAAATAAAAAGTTACAGAAATAGTTGTGTCATGAATGAAAAAGGAGAACTAGTGAGAGAAGTATACCCTTTCTCACATCCACACAGCTGGCAAATACCTGTGTGAATTGGGTGTGAATGCTGTCTCATCGGTGTCAAAGTTACAGAAATGGCCCTGCACAGTCCCTCCTCATCCACTGCCGGAAATGTGTGGGGGGAGGGGTTTATGAAGCTATTTGACCATCCGACAGGCATGTCTGAAGGAGTACGCCAGCCCTTTTTGGGTAGCACTAGAGGAAAAGTAAGGGGATCACCAAAGTTGACTTCATCCTCTGGGGAACATGAATATATGTACAAAATCTAATGGCAAGTCATCCAATGGTTGGTGAGATATTTCAGTCAGGACCAAAGTAGTGGATAGATCAACCAATGTTGCCACCCATAGAAAATGAAATAAACATTCTGTACAGTCCCATGCATCAGTTTGACAGCTACTGCAAATTGTCCGCAATGAATCTGTATGTTGACCAAAAACTCTTACAATACTTATTCATATTACTTCCAAATAAGATACATGTTAAGAGTCATCAAGAGTGTAAATGACTCCCTAACAATAAAGAATTCCCCCTCAACCAGTTTGCAAAGAGCACTGGTATCTCTAGACAGGTGACAGGTGTTTGTGACTGATGTTCTCCTGTCAGGAGGACCTGACCTCAATAATAGCATCATCAGAGTCTTTCCCTATTTTAAAAGAAAACTGGCAGACAGCTTATGTAAAGCTAATTATCCTCTGTTTATTAGTATAAGAGGACTGCCAAGACCTGTTGTACATGCCTGAAACCTAAGCCCTTTAATAGGCATAATTTGCCCTCTACAGTTAAGAACTTGTTTGACCCTTTGGGGGTATTAGCCCCTGTCAATACTTTTTAGGCTATTCTGCTTCTCCATGCACCTTGTTGAGCTACACACACAGTGGAGGCTTGTTTCCACTTAACCTAACCCAGCAGACTGAGGTGCAAGGCCTGTTTCAGCAGCCAAACTTTCCTCAATAGACCAGTCTTTCTCATAGATCCTGAGAGCCCACACCAAACCAACAAAGGTTTTCCTAAATTATTTCAACCAAGACAGTCACTCTGTTAACATCTCTGATCTCCACATCAACCACCCTTAATCCAGGTTAAGACCCTGACGCAGTTCCAAGGTAACAAACTTGACTTCACAAGTTTCTGTAGGGAAGCAATATTTAAGACCATTTGGGTGTTCCAGGCTGGAAGTACTGCAAGGGCAATTTACTAACAGAAATTATTAAAGAAGAATCATACTGGCCTCAGCTTCAGTGTTTTAATGACAAACATATTCTCTTAAAGACAACAAAGACTTGCTGAAAGCAGTCACAGCTGGACAGGAATTGATCGTTAATCCAAGTTGCCGGCGTGTAGCAATATTACTAAAATCCTACCATCAACAGAGTGTGAGATGTTAAAGCAGGCATCTAACAGAGTATACAACCTGTGTCAGGGAGGGAAATAGCTACAAAACACCACCATACACTGATATGCAGTTGTATCAGTGCCCTCTTCTGTATTGGAGACCCCCACCAAAGAATGACCTCTGACTGTGTGACTAATCTATCTTGTCAGGAGTTAGGAGTACGGTCCTCTAATATGTACATAGAAGACAATCTCCTTTTTAATGGAATTTATGTTTGCAAAAAACATCCAGTGGATTACAGTATCAATCAACCAATTCTGGATTCTGCCTTCCTCAGATTCCCTCAAAAACATTTAAACAGATTCACCTTCAGTTCAACACCCCCACTGTACACACAAGCACCCATAGCAGGAAACTCATATCTGTAATTTATCACGTCAGACAGTCAGTATGATTAATGTTTACCAAACTGCAGCATGTGATCCTGTATTTGCAGAGGAGAGGAGGCTAATAGAAGGAAAGCTGTTCTATAATACTCAAATGTAGAAAAACCCAGAGAAACCAATCAAATTGGAGTAACAATGTATGGCTTACCACAATTGTTAAGCAATCCTTCACACACACACACACACACACACACACACACACACACACACACAACAGTTCCCATATATGTGGTTCTGCAGTGTAAACATCTCATCTGTGATGCAGAACATAATGTACATGCTATGCCACATAGTTGCAGTCGTTTATCTTTCAGCACTTCATTACACTACTATCTTGTATGGGATCAGCTTCATACTCAGTGAAAGTATGCTGACAAAGAGAGTAATGACCTTCCAGGACCTCTGCAGTGTGTTAACACTAGGTTGTTAAAGGTGACAGGAGAATGGCTGTGAGGACCACCTTGCTTGCAAGACCCCAAAAGCCCCCCGGATAGCTGAGACATAGACCTATTATCCAGTATATGCATATATACACCTTTAACTCTTTGCTCTTGGTTTTCTAGATCTACATCCAGTAACTCCAGTGTCCACAATAAATTTGCCATGACATGAAAGTATTCGGAATATAGTGAATGTAAACACATGGAATGATGTGACATTGATACAGTGCAGCATTTACGTCTTGATCTTCAAGATTGAAACACAAAAGATAGAAGAGGAGTACTTTTTGAAGAAGAGAATTAATCAATTTGTTTTTCTCAAAAATACACCTCTGGTAGTGTGCACTAAAAATACACTACATTTATATTCTGATTAACTCTAAAAAAAAACACACAATTTATGCTCCAGTCCACTTTAGGATTATGTTAGCACAAAAAAAAATCTGTCCAGCAGACTACATGTTCCAAGCCACACTCAATGAAACTCTAGCCTCTGCACAAGAAAATGCATTGACGAGCGGTCACAACACATAAAGCCTTATATAACGCTTCCCATGAGCTACAGCAGTTGGTTTGAAAAATAGGTTGGTTTCCAAAGATTTTTTTAAAAAATCACATTTTATAGCTGCCAGGGTTTGATGTATGATGCTAGAACATACAGTACGATCTATCTACACACCAACATTGTGCTAGTGCCTGCAATTACATAAAATCTCCTCATGCTTCCACAAGTCTTCTCTTGCTTCTTGGAAGAACTGACACCAAGCCAAAGACTTGAACTTGATGGAATTCAAATCTGTGGGTGACACAACGTGACCTTAAACTCCTCCTCAATCTGATTTAAACACTGTCTAACATTTATCAATCCATCCATTGTCTACTCTCACTTATCCTGTTCAGGGCTGCTGCTGCACAGCTGGATCCTATCATAGCATGCATTAGGTGTGAGGCAGTGAAACACTGGACGTGTCACCAGTATATCACAGTGATAAAACACACTCACATTCACATAACGTAGATTAAAGTTTCCAGTTCACCTAACCTGCATGCCTTAGGTGAACTGTTGGAGGACACTAGCAAACTCGAGAAAGGCCTCACTTGACCCTGGTGTGGTTTGAACGCTGGACCTTCTGGCTGTGTAGGCAACAGTATGTGAGGAGAGTAAAATAAAAAATTACCAAAACCTTGATTACTTACTCAGTTGGCTATTTAATTATTTTAGGCTAAAAGTGGACCCCATCTGCCACAGCTTAAGCTGCAAGCAAGAATGCGTGATGTTTTTGTTTTGTTTTTGTTTTAGCTGTGGTTTTACATATAATAATATAATTTCAAGTAGGGCTGCAACTAATGATTATTTCAATTATCAATTAATCTGCTGATTATTTTCCATTTATCATGTAGTCTATGAAATGTTGAAAAATAGTGAAAAAATTGCATTCACAGTTTCTTAGAGACAACAGTGATGTCTTCAATTAGCTTGTTTGATACCTTGTCTGACTAATAACACCTTCAGATATTCAGTTTACTGTCATATATGACGAAGTAAACTGCAAATCATCACATTTGAGAGGCTGGAAAGAGAAAATGCTTGGCATTTTTGCTTGAAAAATGACAAAACATTATTAATCGATTATTCAATTATGAAAATGCAATGTTATGTTTCCATTAAGTTCAGATGGGACATAACCTAAATTAAAAACACCCCCACCCCACCCCCAACCCCACTCCCCCCCCCCCCCCCACACACACACACACACATTCTTGACTATTCTGACTGTTCTGTATATTACCACCATAAAGCATTCATGAGTAACCGGGTGAACAGCCAGGGTACACTGACCTAACACTTCATCATACAGGCACAAATGATGGCATTTGTGCCTGTATGATGAAGAGCTGTCAGTTCTCAGTTTCTTTCTGTTGCAACCCATCTGTCTTTGCTGTCTCTATGGAGGGCCACTCACAAGTTAAAGCTAGAGCATTTTTATTGACTTGTGATAAGAAATGGAAACCATCATCTAGTTTCCATTCAATATGTAAGAATGGAAACTTACTTGAGATAAAAAAATATAAATAATTGTCACACTGAACATGTCTTATTTTATTTTTGCTAATTATCCTTCCCATGCCTAATAAGTTTTTGTCAAAGGGCATATGGAAATATTCTCTTTGTACTGTGTTCTGCTATTACTACAGCAACATCTGATGCAAATATATAACAGATGTCTGACTGCTTTTGCAGTAGACTGACTGTTATCTTGAAATTTCAGATCAATCATCAGTGAAAAGATTGCATTACACTGTGTCTGCAGAGGATTATGATGACTGCATATCAATCACAGACTGTCAGCACAGAAGAAAAGCTTTAGATATTGACCGTCAGGTTGTACAAACGGCTGCAGGTGTTGGACATAAAAACCAAAGGTAGTACAGTGGATTGCAAAAGGATTCAAAAGGTCAATATTCTAAAGGAAAAGCCAGTGGGGAATGTTTGTGAAAAATATGATCCTTGTTTAGCTAATCAGTGCTTTTCTATGATATGGTGATGACAGTTGTGTAGCTGTGATCTGTTCATAGTGAAAGATTAATTTAAACACAGTTATTTAATCTTCCTAGAGGTCTGGTTTTCTTCACCTGAAGATTGCCCTGTTGTTCATTCATATCCTTTTATACATGCACACACACATATTATGCGCTTGTTTATTATTATATCTATTCTTAGCCCTGTCTCCTCGAAAATAATTTTTGAAAGTTTTATTTATATGCAGTAGCTGTTTAGATACATTTTTAGATCCATTTAACAACACTGTTAAGCAATATTTAGTGAAAAAGTTACCGCAGTGAGTGATTATGGATCAATGTCAAACTCTGCAGCTCTAAAATACTTTCAGCAGCTTTCACAAAAGTCAGAGTCTAAATATAAATGTGACTGGTGAAGAAAGTAACTTTTAGCATGACAGAAAACTATCAAGATTCAACAAAACAGGAACCCTGCTCTGTATTTATATATTTGAAAATATAGAGAACAGACTGTGTGGTTTAAGACCAACAAAGCAGTGTGTCTTTTATTTCTAGGTAGCTTAAATTATCTAGCAAGCAAGAAAAGGCACAATGGCAGTACCACATGATGTCTGTGAAATGTTAGCGAGTGAGACTGCAACAAGGTTTGTTCCTCAGGGGACACAGGAGCAGTCACACACTTATAGGCAAGTTTACACATGCTGGTGGGTTTAATTACAACAAAAACTATAGCCAGCCAGTCTACAAGTGTACAACTCAGACTCTGGAAAAGTGTTAACTTGCCAGCATGCTACAGTCACCAGGAAGCAACTCAAGCCTGACTGCAGGGGAGATAAATAACATTAATGCTGATTATCTCATTATCTGCAGTTACAGGACCAGACAAGCCAGAGATGCCTCTCAGAAACCCACAAAAATCACACACAGCTGCCACACCAGCTGTGTCAATGTGACATTTGCTGTGTTGAGTAATGTTAGATACATCATAGCTAACAAATGAAACACAAACCCTATCAACTTTGTACTGGTATACTGGAGTTGTCTGCCTCCGAACCTCCCACTGTTGTTCTTTCAAGTTTCTAAGAAATTGGACTTGCAGGGGTTGGTTGTTCAGGAAGCGGAGTGTGGACCAGACCCAGCAAATAAACATATCTGGGCTGATTTTGGCTGCTTAGAAAGCTTGAAATCTCAAAAGTCTCAACAAACTAGCACTTACTCAGAAATCAGAGATCTCCGCCTACTGAAGTCTGGGAATTTCTAAATGCACGGTAGTTGCTTGAATGGCGGTGAGAACAGCCACTAACAAACCTACGCCCCTTACATTTTGTCAAGGACACACCTTACCGGAAACGATGCTCTCTCCCCATTCTCCTCCATAGTGACCTGCACGTCACCGCCCCAAAATGAAGAGCTTTCCTAAAGACTTTGGATTGGTTCTGCAATGCAGGTTTTTTTTTTAAAACTCTTTAATGGTTTCCCTCTAGTTTTAACAACAAAACCTGGGAGATTGTCCTCACTGACCTGTGAGTCCACCATTAAAGGGTCAGTTAACCCAAATCAACATCAACAAAAAATAATTAATATATTTTCTCATCCCCGGTGGCTTCATGTGCTGAGATATTCACCTCTGAAGGTTTTTCTGCCACCATGGAGGTGAATGGTGTTTCACTTTTGCTGATCAAAGCATACATTACACTTGAAAAATTCAGCTGTCAGCAATAAATATTGGGACAATTTCTTCAGCAGAAGGTAGTTCCAATGGAAACTGTTGCTAGCAATTATCCAGAGTAACCAGGGTTGTTTCCAACCAACATTAGTCCAAGAATGATCCCTGGCCAAAAAAGGTCCTGGTCTAAGAGCAAAAACTGCAACATGCACAGAAAACTGAAATCATGACGAAATCATAATATAACTGATGTGTGCAGATATGTGGAATACAGATCCTTCTAATGACTTTTTATCTGTTTTTGGTTGTTAAATGGATGTGAGCATATGGATCTCATGGTGTCATCCTTTCAACATCCGATAATGGTGCACCTGTACCTGACTTCAAAAACCCTTAAAATATTTGACTGAAATTTTCCATGCTATGCATCATACTGGTTCTATTTTTAATTTTTACACCCACCGAGTTTGAAGTGCAATGACCACAAGAGCACAGAAACTGTGAAGAAGTAATGCTGCTGGTTGAATTTGTTTGCTCTTACATTCCTGTTGTAGTGTAATGATTTTGAACCTCTGTTTTCCTAACAGAGCTCCAAAATATTTTCACTTTCATTTTAGAACTGTTTTTGAACCATTACCAGACATCCTGGGGAGATGTTAAGAAATCAATTTCAAATCAATTATATTGTTGTTGTGGCAGAAATCTCAGAGACCGATGATTCAATACCTGGGAAAATAAGCTGAAACTATAGATATGTCTAGTGAGAAATTTGATATTTGTTGTGTGATTTGGGCACACTGACTTACAGAATTCAGGCAATAACATGTATACAGACGCAGCAAGAAGAAAAATGATTTAAAACCACCTTTTTCATACATATTTTCTTATGTTTTTCAGCTACTGAAATTTTCACACATGGGCACTAGTGAGTTTTCCCAATTGTTGCGGGTAAGAGCAAATGCATATTTGTAACAGAAGCGTAATACAAGTGACAGAAAAGTAATGTACTGACTATATGCTTCCAGTGACTGACAAGTGGAGTATCACTCTTACTTTTGAAATTATCTACTTATGTCTGAGAACAGAGTTCCTCAGTAAAACTGTCTACCCTGGGGCAACGTTTGTCATTTAAATGGTCCAGCAAAGGAGATTGTGTCAAGTGAGGTTAGCCTGAGGTCAAATATCTTGGTTAATCTCCACAGCTGTCTCAGCAGCATTTATTTTTAGACAAAAAATTACTAACTGAATGTTAGATGACTGAAGGTTCTTATCAACCTGGTAGCCTGCAGCAAACCTACTCACTGTTAAAACCAGAACGATAAATTCTTTATGTCACTAAAGAGGATAAAAGAAAACACTGCATCTATGTAGCTTCTCTCTGTGTTCCTCATGTTGTGGGGACATAAATCTGTTTACAAAGTCACACTGTGTGGACTCACCTGCCATTTGGGGACAAAAAACTAATCCCCATGATGTAAATCATTAACTTGAGGACTTGGTTTTGAAGATAAGGTAATGTAAGGTTAGGGTTGGGGTAAGTCTCAAGCAAATGAATGTAAGTCAGTGTAATGTCCTCTGAAGTGATTGTGACAGAAAATTCCATATAAATCAACAATATATAAAATAGTGGAAACAATGTGCTTTCTGTTTCACAATATTAAATTAAACCGAAACTGTTGACAGATCAGCAGGTTGATACTAATTTGTATTTAGTATATGTGAACTGTTTGTCAAGTGCCTTGTTAAGATGTCATCAGCTCCTACACTCTTGGAAACCTTTATAAAATACCAGGTTATAGAAAAGATACAGCATACTGAGTTAGAATACTGAGCTGACTAGTTCAAAGACATGTGTGGTTACTTTGCAACAGTCTGCTGCTATTTGTGTGCTACACTAAATTAAGTTACCACATCAGATCCGCCACGCACAATGCATTGTTCTTTGACACTGTGTGACATTCACAAATTAGAGGCTGTGAAAGAAACACACACACGGCTGCGGAAAAAACCCTCCCTCATACCTCCTACTAGTGGCTGTGAATAACAGACATGAGAGGAGATACATTAATTTCTACTGGTTGCCCCCATGGGAATCCAGCTGAGAACCTCTGTTGCCTCTCTCTCTCACTTGTCATCTCTCCACTGTCATTATCTAAAAAGGCACTTTGGACACCAAAACTGCAATTCGCCACCAGATTACCAATAACCCATTCCCCTACTGGGTTTCTCTTCCACCTCGGTGCATGATTGGAAACTAAAACAACAAGCGAAGGAGTGATAAAAAAAACAAAACATCACTAAACATCAAATGTCGTGCATGAAAATAAGGCCCAGAAAGTAAGAGTGAGAGAGAACAAAGGAAAGAGACGTGTTAGAAGAGAAAAAGAACAAAAATTGAGAAAGTGAGTGTGTCCATTGCTTCTTTTCGCTCTTTCAGGCTCACACAACAATGAAATCTTTTTCTCATCTTTCCAACAAACGCTGGTCTTACAGCTGTCTTCAAATCATGTACAAACACACAAGACACAATTAAACATTTTTATACTGTGATACAAACAAAAACCATCTCTGCACTAATTACAGCATCAAGAGCTCATGCACACACAAACAAACACACACAAAACACACACAGATGTCTCTTACCAAAAAGGCCTCCCAGCAGGCAGACTGAGGTGGACAGTTGGACCATACTCTTGGGCTCAAGTCCTCTGCTCCTTTAAACTCTGCACAGTGTGTCTATGTGCACACCCACACACACACACACACACACACACGCACGCACACACACACACACACACACACACACAGGTGCACACACAGGGCCAGCCACACGCAGACTGCTAAAACACTGGTCTCTGCAACTCTTCTGTGTGCGTGTTCAGCGGTACACACACTTGTTGTCAGGCTTCAGGTCTTGATTGCATTGTTGAGCATCTCTGAAACATGCTGGCAGAGACAGATCCTGGTTTTTATGGCTCTTGTATTTCTGTTCCTCACTGCTGTTGACAGACTGAAAACAAAAGACAAAAACCAGTCAGGGAGCCAGAGAGGAAAACAGGCAAATAATCAATCAGACGGACACTGGCAGTCAGCTGCACAGATGGACAGACAAAGATTGAGACAGAGACTCCTTAAATTCCACTTTGATTCCGCGCATTTTGTTATGCTTGTAAACTTAGCGCTGTAAAAGATTTACAAAAAGGAATTAAGTTTTCGTTTCTCCCTGAAGGTTTTTGAAAAGTATTTTACTTCATTCTTCACTCCGCACATCAGGAAATGATGGTCTGAACTGAAGACGTTGGTTTACACCCCATGCCATAACTTCTGATGAAATCAACAGAAAGCATCATGGAAAGATTCAATTTCTTTACAAAAAATGTATTAATTGGAACCCAGATTATAAATTAGACTTCTATAATACTGAATGAATGGTAACATTTAAACATCATTGTATACCTGTTTGCTGTAGAATATCATATCTATTCAAAGAAACTTGTCTGGTAAAGCTTATGTAGTTTGTGAGAAATCATTTTCACACAACTGAAAACAGATTGTATGATGTACATGCAGAGTTTTCCCAAACAAGTCCTACCAAGACATGAATTACCACATCGGCCTAACAACACTAACTATTACAAAATCAAAAGTCTGCTGCCATGCTAGCAGCTCTATGAGGCTGTATTCAGGCAAAGCTAAATGCTAACTTCAGCATGCTAACATGCACAGCACAGTGGCAATATTAACATACTGATGTTTAGTAGGTATAATGTTTCCTATTTTCACCATGTTAAAATGCTAACATTTGCTAATTAGAGCTAAAAACAAGTACTATTGGCATAAACTACTGTGCAAATCTGATTTTATCCCAATGATGGTGCAAAATGAGTCCAAGATCACCAAAGTTATCACAATCTACAGCCATAAATGACTCAAAATGAAACTCAAAATAAAATATTTGTTGTGGAGGATCAGTAATCTCAAACATGTTTCAAGTATCTGCAAGTCACCACAGAAAAAGACCTTTCTTGTCTCTTTATTAAGACAAACAGTCCTGTTTTCAATGACCCTGACCATCTATTAGCAGTTATATTCAACTTGTGTCATCGCCCTCCAGCTCAGGTTGCAGCATTTGACCCGGGCGTCTGCACTAATGTGTTCGTTTTGATTGGAGGAGCGTTGTTCTTTATTGTTGTTTTGGAGGGCAATCTATTCCCCTTTAGATGATTTCTCTTTAGGTCAAAGGACTCAGTCTCAGTGAGGTTGTTGGGTCTAGTTGTTCATTAACTCATTCACATCTAGTATCTCAGATTCTGACAATATATGGGGATAACCGATGTTGACTCATTTTAAAAAGAAGACTGAAAAGTGCACTTAGCAGTGTGGTACAGTCCTGCCCACAGGTAATGTACATTGTTCAAAGGGATCAGCAACATCCTGCAGCCATTGAGGGCTGGGTAAAAATATCAAAATAAAACTGTACCAAAGACAAGTTTATGACTAGAGCTTTTAGCAAAGCACATTAATTACCTCAGGTTTAGTGGGCATGCTGCACAGTTTATAGAGGGCTGCAACTGATTATTATTTTCATTATCGATTAATTCTTTGGTCTATAAAATGTTATATGGCCATGGAGCCTCTTCAAATTGATTGTTCTTTCTGACCATCAGTCCAAAATCCAAAGATATTTAATAATATGTAACACAGAAAAGCAGCAAAGCCTCAGATTGGAGAAACCGAAACTTGAGAACATCTGGCATTTATGCTTGTTAATGACTTAAACAATCGAAATGTATTTTTCAGTTGATCAATTAATTGTATCATACATGTTTGATGATTAGTGTAATTCACTGTCTATATCTTAGACAAAGCATGTGTCTGACAGATTCTTCTAAATTTAGATTTAAATTTAGCTGAATTTCATTTGTAAAACATAAACCTGACTTATTTATATTAACTGTTCTTTAATTTATTTAATGTATAGAATTTTTAAATTTGTTTTAATTTTTTTTTTTCTTTTACAGCACAACTTTGAGTGTGCACTAGCAAACACCAGCTGAAAATCACTGGTAAAGGATCTGGTTTCTCTAACCCTAAGTTAGGGGCAGTCACAATGTCAAACATGACATTATGAGGCGAGCTTTAATCAGCAAAAGACATACAATAGCTGAATTTAGAATGCAAATGTAGATTTGTTTATGGTGAAAATTGCATGCTCGTATTTCAACATCTTTGGCAGCATAAGAATAAAATGCATGCACATGTACTGTGTACTTGCACAATAAGGAACACTGTGCCTCACCTATAACTTCTGACATCACAAGACTAACCAATTCAGAAAGCTCACATCAGCATCCATGCAAATATTTACAGGAAACCCACAGAGAAAATTTGCACAACTGAGCGCAGACAGTTTCCACTCATCATCAATAAAGCCCAGTCTTCCCATCAGCTGATTCTATAGGATAAGGTCTATTTGCAGTTCGGAGGAGTCTTGCTGCACTGACACATCGTCAACTCGGACCTATCTTTGGGCACCATCTTCACATATGGTCAACAGATGTGCCCCTAATATAGACAATATGTTTATCCTCTCACATTCGGCATGTAAAAAATCTTGCACCTTCTGACAAACTATACTGTAATTTCAGATGTAACCCATGAGCTCAACGCAACTTCACAAAAAGCAGCAGGAAGAAGATCAGAGAGGATGATCGAGATGAAAGACTAGTTCATACATTTCCCACTGCCAGAGAGGTGTTGATTCAACACAACACTATGATCCTCTCAGAGGATGTGGTCTGTGGCGCTGTTGTGCTGGAGTACGTTATATTTAAAGGTGTTTTTAATATTTGTCCAACCCCACTGGGCAGAATATTTGAAACATCTCAGGGAAAGCGTAGGCATTCCCCATTCTGTGACTTTTGTTTTTTGGGGGTTTTTTTGGTCACCAAGACTTCCAGAGCACTTCTACCGCCCGTGATCTGCATCTTGTCAATAAAATGTTTCAATCTTGAGTAAACTCCAGTAAAGCTCAGGAATGCCTCTGATGTTTTGGTGGAAAACACACTAGGAACAAAACTGTATAATCACTGGTGAACGTCATCAATTAGTCATACTCCCTAAAAACAATGTTATTTCTAAACACTTCCGTGCGTCTATTTTGGGACTGAACATTTACATAACACTTCAACACAACATGTTTATGATATGTTATTGAAATTGAAATTAGAAATTAAAATTATCTTCCAGTATTTAACATAGTTTTAATATGCAGTATTTATCCAGACAATAAACAGATTCAATCATGAGTCATTCTTTCTCTTGCTTCCCTCCCCCATTTTTATTCCTGTTTTCCTGTCTTCATCTTCCTCCTAATCTTACTCGCCCTCTTGGTCTAGCGTTTGCCTAAATTATTCCAGTGCTCCACAGCTGCACTGACCTCAGACAGTAACCAGCTGAGTAACTTAGTGACTTTCTGGATGGTTGAATGTGCCATCAATAGTGAAGTCATTGTGGCAGGCAGCCAACCTACTGAGATCAACAACTGACTGACCCCGACTGTTGGTTTCACAGCTTGCAAAAAGTAGATGGAAAAGTGTGTAGGTGGTAATTACAGCATGCTGCATGTAGACCAGCACCAAAAATAATATTTACAACAAGAACACAGGTGTGATCTCCTCATGACACTGAAGAAGACATTTTAAAAAGTAGCACAAGTCAGGTCACACTCGCTTTTTTTTTTTTTTACCACACCCCTATATGCATGTTTGAATATACATGCTCTGGTTGTACAGTTGAAATAAGGTAAATGAGGGTATAGAAGCAATATAATTGGCATTTGTTTTTTTTTGTTTGTTTGTTTTTAAAATAATGCTTTCATTCTGCAACCTAAAGTTAAAGGAGTGGTATGGTGGAAAACAAGAAAAATTAGCCTTGGGTGGATTAGGGTGATGGTGGGGGCCCTCCTGTGCAGTAAAATTACTCAACTCTATCTCCTCAGTCTTTTAAAGTTATTTGAAATTTCGCAGCTGAAGAGCGAGTGGTGTTGAGGCAGTATGCATTGCTACATCACACCAGAAAATCAAATCAAATATGCCAGAAAGCCTTAGCATGAGCCCACCCCTGCCATAACTTCTGTAGTCAGAGTTTGCATTGTAGCCAGATGACAAGTAAAGAGGAAAACTGCAAGTGTTGCTGGTTGCTCAGCAGCTAAAAAGTCTGTACAGCCTTCCAGAGGATGGAAATTTACATCAGGAATGGCTGAAATTCCTTTTTCGAGACAATCTTCCCTCCTTTATCGGAAAGTGGTTTTCTGTGTGTTCTGCACATTTTACAGCCAACTGTTTGCTTAACTAGTCTCAGTACACTTTTTCATCTTTAATCTTTGGATGAAATTTTAAAACATGGTTTCTTTCTGTTACTCAGCCAAAGGAATATAATATATCTGTGCTAAAGCTAAACTAGCGACCTCCGGCTACATTTGAAAACAATTACTTTTACTTTTTTGGGAAAATGGGACATGATCTTCCCATTCTGAAACATCTGTTGAAGTACAACAGCAAGTTCTTCCCTTCATTCAGGATCAGATTCCAGTTCATAGACTGCTATATGCTGTCTTACGTCTCCAGATGCAGCCATTACACCAGGTAAAGATCCAGCGTAAGGAACCTTGCATTATTCATTAATTCTTATTCTGATTGGCTGGGAGTGAAGGTGGGGGCCAAACCTCCAGCCAATTGGAGTTGGTGGTCATTAATAATGCTGATTTCATTTAAATGGTTTCCGAAACAGCCTGCTGGAGTACAGAGGGGAATCTGGGCTGTAGGGAAAGACGGATCTAGAAAAAATCTAAACAACTTTTTGTGAACAAAATGTCACAGATATGTTTGAAATTGACTCAATATTAATAAAAATGAGTCAATAAACACCATAATACCAGATCTTTAAAGAGGGTGCAAATGCAATTCACTGTCAAAACAAACACATTTACAAGTTTTCCCCACCAAACTTTTATGACTAAACTACTGCTGTGCAGCAAAGAAGTGACACAACTGGAAAATAAAAATAACACTAAAGCATTTTTGGACAGCAGGGGGGGATGGCAGGCAAGTTACAGATAGTCTTTATAGCAGCAGGGTTTTTTATTTTTTGTTGGTTTTTTTTAACCTGTAAAAGCTGTTTACAAGCTGCTGCCCAGTACTATAAAACTGTGTTAATAGGACACGGATGATGCTCACCTGACCAGCCTCAACACCCAAATATTACAACATGTTAGCTCTTGTGTTGAACCTTTTGCACACACGCAGGCAATGATGCATAAAAGCTGCATCTCTGATGCATCTCTAAGCTGCCTTCAGGATACGTTCAGAAAATGACAGTCTGTGAATTTGTCCTTTTTCAAGTACACACTGGACGACCCCCACAGAATGTATATTTGAATATATGTACCAGAATATATTGCACTAGTTAGATGATGGCCTCTCCTTAGTGTTTCCCTGCCCTTTATTTCTTTATTTTTCATTTATCTGGTATTTTTGTGCTTGAAACACCCCTTAACAGTCTACATTCCTTCCACATCCATTCACTTTAACCTAAACCTCATCCTCATTCTAAACCCGAACCCGAACCCAAACCCAAGCAGTCCTGACCTTCATACAGCCTGTGATGACATGAGAGTCGGTCAGAAAGTCCTGCACAAGATGGGAGGTCCAAACCTCAGACTGGTCCTCACAAAGATAGAAGTATAGGGACACACACACACAAACACACACACACACATTGCTTGGGGCTGTCTCACAGCAGCTTTCCCTCTCTTTTCTGTTACCCTCCTCTGTTCTATATTTGGATTTTCTTAATCCTACATTTGATCTATCTGTTATTCGTGTCTGGCCCTTCAGCTCACCAATCCCTCCCCAAAAAATTAAAAAAATGCATATGTCAATGGCTTGTTGCCAACACGGCTTCATTAGCTGTAGGTGGCTGAAACCCTATACACCAACAGCTGGTCAAATGACAGTATAGGCAGTAGCAGAGGCTTTTGCCCCAGAGAATCTGCAGCAGAGGCCATGCAGGCTGAGCGAGCAGTGGTCACAGTCTACTGAGGGCTGTGATATGATCACATACAGCAGAAATACCTGCTGCATTTCCACATAATGGACAAAAAATGTTTATTCGACTGCGAATAACTCTGGGAAAAGCGTGAATTGTCTGTGGCTGCATGAACTTTCTTTGAATTGCCTTTTGTCCATTTTTCAAAAAATAAATTGAAATGTAGACATATTTACTGGTTTGTTAGATTGAATTGGACTCAGTTATAAGCATGTTGCACACTGTGTTGCTCCCTCGTGTTATTCCATTGCTTTCAGTAGATTTCTAACCCTCAGGGGTGCTGACTTCTATGTGTTACTGCGCTTACTATTTCTGCCTTATCTCAGGAGGTTAAACCAGTTGCCTGACTACTTCTAAATTGTGTAACCTGAGCTTTTTTTCAGCATTTATGTCATGCACTGCTCTTGCGTTTGCTCTAGTGTTGAAATTATCTGATGCGGATGTTTACATAGGCTGCGGCTGGCTCTTGCAGTGAGGACCAAAGCTCCCCTCTGGGATCAATAAGATGTCACCTTATCGTGCATGATCTGTGACAGCTGCAACAAAGTTTATGATGTCGCGACTGGTTGCATAAGTCGATGCAGGCTGAGCCTTGTGTACCTCATCAGTGGGCTATTTGTCTCTTTCTTCAGCGAGAAGTAAAGCGCAGCTTGAGCAGTTAATGGTCTACGCACCTGACGAAAGTGAAAGTATTGCTGGACAAACGAAGGCTACCAGCCGCAAGCACGCACAAGCACACGCAGGTACACACACGGAGAGAGAGACAGAGACAGAGAGAGAAAGGAAACACGTGTGTCCAAGAGGAAAGTAAGAGAAATTAAAATCGACATCCAAGAGCACATGCACTCACACACGCACACTAATGGACACGCACCTCCAGAGTCCTTTTTGCCCCGGCTCGGATGCGTAAAGGCTGTATCCGCTCAGAGGTGTCACGCTGTAATGTGCCCTTGTTAAATTAGAAGAAAGACCGAGACGATAGGAATCCAATCACGAAGTCACCTATAAAAGTCATTTAGAGAAGTCCATCACTGGCTCTGTCCATGCACGTAGCTGCACTGCGCTCTGTCTCTGTGCTCCGCCAAGTGCGCAACAGGCTGGACTGCCCTCCTTCAACGTCAAGACGCAATCACACATACAAATACAGCCTGCTTTCAAAATAAATGCAGCTTATGTCCATGCCTTGCAATGCCCCCCCACTATCCCACCACCCCCCTCTCTCTCACACACACACTCTCTCTCTCTCTCTCTCTCTCTCACACACACACACACACACACACACACACACACACACACACACACACACACACACACATTTTCTCTTTTATCTAAATTATGCCAACCACCCCTGTAAATAAATTAAATGTAAATAAAGATGCTCCCCAAAGGAAAAGGCTTTTAATAATTTCAGCAGTGATTGATCAAAAAAAAAGGTTTAATTGGAAATTAAATCTAGGCTATAAAAGATCATATTTATTCCTGTGGACGCTTTTCCATCTGTGCTCAGGAAATCTAATCTTCTCAGTTAAACTGGAACTGTTTGAGACATGTTAATGTGTGTCACGCCATTTGTTTCCATAGTTTTTCTTCTTCTCACAGTGACCCTAACCTTAACCTGCAGTGGCTTTATTTACCCAACCTTAACTATAACCTACACAGCCTGCCTTAACAGCCCGGCTTTGTCATGCAAATATTGCAGGAATAACCAATTAGAAAACGGTGTCAGTGAACACTAGCAGTGTGCCTTTCACGTTTAATATCAACATCATATGTGATGCCTTTTAGCCTGTTATCATGTTTCACACAGTTTTGTTTCCATATAGTCTACAGATGTATTGGCTTCACACCCTGAGGGAAGCGGCATGTGGTTTCACTCAACACACAGTCCCTCTCACATCTGCACTTTTTTGGCATGTTGCATCACTAGAGGAGCGCAGGAGACGCCCGTCAATTAGGGTTTTATTTTGAACGTGAAGTTATAACCGGAACCGCTTGTACTGTATGAGGTCTGGCTTGACAGTCCGCTCCCCCCCCCCCCCCCCCCCCCCCCCCACCTAACAGTTAACAGATAATACCTGGACTCCCGCTGATCGCCCTCTGATCTGTGGCGCACGCTTTCATCCACCTTCTCTGCTGCTGCGGCGTCAGTGAGCCTCCATTCACAACAATTTCACCCCCCCCCCCCCCCCCACCCAGGTGGCCCTCAACTCACGTTTATGATCTGAAATCCCACCACCCATTGAGCTGGTATGGGCACCATGTGGTTAGGCGGCAGAATTAGTTTTTTTAAAGATCATGTTATTTCATCTTAATGGGACCATATTATCTGTCCGTTATTAATGACGGACCATAGTATTGGTCCGTCAAAGTGAAGATCCACTTCCAGGCTCATCTATGTTGTACATTTTTTAATCCTATAAAAGCCTCAGCGAGGGCAAAGGAGGACTGAAGACGTCCAAAGCAAATCAAATCCTATAGTCCAACTCACTGTTCTGGCAACATAAGATTTCAAGACTAAATTAATCCAAATGACATTCGCAATATTGTGCCGCGGTGTCTCTAAACTGCCAGCTCCTGCTGTAAGAAGTTCTTCAGCCTCAGATTCCATCTGAAAATCTAATAGTTTCAAATCAAATCATATTCAACTTGCGTTATAACGCAGCTCCAGCGCTGGCATTCCCACATGTTCAGAGAAAACAAGATAAGATTCAGTGGCATCCTAGATATGTTGTTGTTGTTGTTGTTGTTTGTTCGTTTGTTTGTTTTAGTGCGTCTAGCCAGGGTCGCCACAGCCGACCACATCCACTTCTTAGAGCCTGGTTTATGGCCTGCATGTCTGACTCTTTATTCGTCATGGTTAGGCTCTCCAGACATGAGCTTCTCTACGAGTCTGTGTCAGTCTATCTATAGATCTACGTATCTACAGCACAGTGGAGGGCGAAATGGTTGATTCTGAGCTCGCATGATGGAGGGATATCATTGCATTGCACCAAAACACTGGGAGCCAAACCTCCACCACAACCGCATGTGTCGCTCTGGCTGCTGAGCTCAGATGGGAAAGCCCGCAGGGAGAGCAGCGACACAGGCGCAGTCAGCTCAGTCCGGCAGGGTTTTTTAGTATTATTTCCATTTAGTCATATGAGGTCGCCTGTGATATTGTTTATAGCCAGACTGGACAGCTAAAACCATAGAATGTTTTTTTAAGAAGAAGAAGAAAAGAAAGGTCGTGACAAATATGAGCTGCAAACAAGGTTCAAAAAATGTTGGTCTTAAAAGATATATTACCAAGCTCCAAACTGAATAATAATATCAGAGGCTCATGGGTCAATAATAATAAGTTATCTTTTATTAAGTGTTTTAAGTTACAATTATTACTTATTAAAGCTGTACAGATAAGGTTTAAGACATCAACTTACAAAGTAACATTTGGGTTGCCAGAAAAATCCTTATTTATTTTGACAGTTTAGTTTATGTTTTTATCGTCTACCAGTTCATTTTTTAAGTTAGTAATAAGTTTCACTTATTTTCTGATCCCTCTATTTGGCTTATTTTGCTTTTTCTTGTTTTATATATCAATGTGATTTCAAATTTCTGTTTGTTTTATTGTTTTTTTATTGTGTGGATCCCTGGAAGACTAGCGATCACTTTGTGGAAGCCAATGAGGATCCAAATAAAGAATTAAAACAACAAGTTCAACAGGTTAACAGTTTTAACAGTCAAACAAATTGTTCACAACCTGTCAACCTTATAGCATCAATAAATGCTTCATTAACCATTAATAAAGCCTATAAATCTAAAATCAAATAAATCAAATGAAGATGAATCCTATTTGTCTCGAGGTTACTTTAAGAGTCAGCTCTTTAATTTTGAAGTCATTGTTGACTGAGCTCAAGTGGGAAATAGTATAAAACACAATACATTCCAGAAATTAGCTGAACAAAAGTGCAAGTTGTGCTACAGAGAGAGATGAGCTAGCAAACTGCAACTCCAAATGAAGACTTGCTGTGGCATAAGCCAGCTCAGGTTTTATTGCTACAGTGATTCCGTTTTTAGAATAATCTTACATATTTGTGCTGCGTAAGAAAAAATAAAATAAAATCCAAACATGAAAAGCAAAATGTTCGTAAAACTAGAGAAATGTTGTCCCCTTTGCCAACAGTAGTGATTCAGCTCTGGTAGAAATGCTTAGTGGCCAACAGTAGGGGACTCTGTGGTTGTACTAGATTTGTTATTGTTTCCAGCTCTCCCATTGCATTGTTCATGGTTACATAGGGGCCAACTGAAGCTAACAATACAGATAGATAGATGACGTCATGACTTTTGTTTGACACACACAGACTACAGATTGTGTAAGTACGTTTTAGACTTTACACCCAAAAGGTGATGTCATGTATGAGAACATGGACAGATTCCATATACATTACTATCTTTATTACAGAGCAGAGATACTAACAGGTGAGGACTGCGGCTCCTCCACCCATATGTCCCATATGAACTCACAAGAGGGACTTTTGATCTGAAAAGCCAGAGTGAGCTCCACAATCTGCTCCTTATGTTGACACTGTTCTCTATGTGACAGGCTCTCCACCACACTCCTCTCACAGCTCCTCATTACTCCCAGTGATACATGCAATAGATGAACCACAAGGTGACTTCCGAAGCAGTTTAGTGCTTTATTGCCTTCTTGACTGTGGGGCTGAATTTTCTAGCAACACCCCATTGAAAAAGCCATTTGTCTATCCTTTGTTTCTTCCAAAACCTACTGACCCAGTAAGAAGTTTTACCAGAGACCTTTTTGTCCTCCACATTGGCAGTGGGGCTGGAACATTTATCATACACAGGATCTGAGAAATATTCAATCAATAGCTTTGTTCAGCTGTTTGTACATCACATACATCACGTACATCACGTACAACACCTTTGACCCTGCTGATTGAGTTCAGATAAAACTTCAAGGACAGATGCTAAATAACTGCCATTACCCTGTTGTAGTATTTTACACAGACTGACATGAGGAGGGGCGACTGCACCATCTCTTAGAATGATTGTCATCCTGTTTAAGGTGTCCACAGGAGTAAATGTTATATGGCATCATGACAGAGGATAAAAAATACTTAGTTTTACATGCATATAGTATGTCAAGACAGATGACTCATTTGTTGTAAACTCTAAAACAAACCTTGTAATATGTATCTGCCATAAATACAATGTACCTGCACAAATTCATGGCCAGAGCACTACGCGGGCAACTGACCCAGGGCTTCAAACCCCCAAAGGCCAAACCCCCAGATTCACTGCATATTAATTGGCTTTGGTAATTTGATTAATTTCAAATTTGCACCACTAAATAACTTTTGTTTTGCTGAGGGGCCCTGTATCAAAATATCAGAAACATTTTCGTTCATACTGTCCTCACATGTTATATATTCCCAAATTAACTTGTGTTTAATTAAATTGTCTCAAACAGGGTCCAACAATAAGTTTTTGCCGATGGGATTCAAAGTGCTTTATAAATTAGCACACAGTGATGCTATCAGGGCCGAAAATGGACCAATTTGTCCTCCACCCATAACCTAACTTCCACCAAATTTCATTGACCTGTTGAGTAGCTTTTGAGATATCCTGCTGACAAATAGACAACCAATTAAATCACTTAAAACAAACAAAAAGACAGATAAGCAGCATCTAAAGCGTAACCTCACTGGAAGAGACACTCACATCAGTAACCTGTGTACAGCATGCTAGAGTTTATCCATCCCGCCCAGTTTGTGGTGGCTCATACCAAAGTAATCAAAAGGAGGTAACAAGATTTGATTTGGACTTCATCTTTCAATGGATCTTCAATTCAAGGCTTCTTATTGTGGGAGAAACTTTCCCATCAGTGACCTCAGTGACCTTTTCTGGTATTAGAATTTCATTTAGGTAAATAGGGCTTCATACATCAGGTCTTTGGCCAATAAGACAGGAGTGTTGTTACATTCAGATCTTGTGTAGTACCATTTTGATTTACCTAGTTTAGCTTAGCTTCTGTTTTTCTTTAAAGAAGTATACATGGGTAGAAACAGAGCTTTAAGGAATAGTTATACATTTTGGAAAATGCATTTAAGTATGAAACTATGGCCAGCAGCTGATTAGATTAGCTTAGCGTACAGCAGCATACAGCAGCTTTCTGTCCAAAGGTAAAAAAAAAAACAACCTGTCAGCATCGCTAAAGCTCAGTAATTAACACACTATATCTCATGTGTTTAATTTGTGCAGTCTGTATTTTTTTCACCTTTGGACAGAGCTAGAATAGCTGATTTCAGTCTCTATGATAAGCTAAGCTAACAGTCTCCTTGCACCAGCTTCATATTTAATGGACAAATACAAGAGTGGATTGAACTTCTCATCTAACTCTCTGCAAAAAAAAAAAAAAAAAAAAAAGCGAATAAGTAAATAAGGTTATCCCACAATTAAGTACTGCAAATACACAAAGCTCCAGGACTTGGAAAAGACAGATTTAAAAGAGAATGGTCAAAAACAAAGCAGCAGAACTATCCTAACTTTTAGTCCCTATTATCAATCAAGCTCCAAAAACTCTTGATCATACACTCCCCAACATGCAACCCAACAGTGTCTTTTGACAAAGCTCTGTAGGCAGAGCCACAGAGAACATTATACAACTGTCAGGTCAAATCATGTCAATTTTATTCATATAGGCCACAATCATAAATTTGCCTCAGAGGGCTTTACAATCTGTACAACATGCAGCACCATGTATCCTTTGACCCTTGATTCAGATAAGGAAAAATCCACAAAAAAGGCCTTTTAAAGGGGAGTAACCTCAGGAAGAGCAACAGAGGAGGGGTCCCCTTTTCAAGACAAGAGAAACAAACATGCAGTAAATGTCTTACATACAGATAAGCAGTATGCACATTACACAGCAGCATTTCAAATACAAACCATATGTTGCTCCTGCATGACCTGACTGGAAGTTCCCCAGTTTGTTTAAACTGCTTAACTTCAAGTTGCTAAAGATGACTGCAGTGCAACACCTTAAAAGAGTTAAAACATTATTTATCTAGTGTACCTTAGTGCATACTACATTTCACTGTCATAAACATGTTTAAACAGGGTCACTTTGCTGACCTATTATTTATGATGATGGTGACCTGTTTTGTTCTGATGACCTGATGGTGTTTTGTTGACCTTGCCTAACTGTTGGTGTATCACTTCCCCAGGTATTTCTGGGTCACCAAGCATAAGTGTTTCCTCTAAGTGGACCTTTACACTCCTACACTTGTAATGCAGGAATTCAAAGCCAATGCCATACCAGATTGAATCCTGCATGTCAGGATTTCTGGTGCATTTTTCAGCCATTAAGCAAAGCCAAAATAGACCTTCAGTACACAAACCACTGCTTTAAACTAAGATTTTTAGATTTCAGTATTAACCTGTCAAACATTTATGTAACATTTCAACACGGCTGTTTGCAGTCTGAGTAGTCTGTTTGTTTGGTTTTTTTTTGTTTGTTTTTTTTTGGGGGGGTGGGGGAGGTGTGATGGTGATGGGGGGTGGGGGGGTGGGGGGGTGGGGGGGGTGGGGGGGGGGGGGGTAGTTGCTGTACAATATTTGAGTATACAACAGTGAAATGTACAGTATCCATCCATTATCAACATATATTAATTAACATTATATTAATTAAAACTGTATTTAATGTGGCTATTGTTCTTAGAAGAAAAAGCAGAAACTCATTACATTACATGTCTGCTGTACTGAGGTTTTCTAAGTTTACTTACGGTCAAAGTGCATAAAGAAACCTGAAAGAAGCTTGATTTGTTTCCTCTGATTTTAATTTTAGCATTAAGAACTCTGAGTTGAATTTTGGTCATTAAGAAATGACAAAAGCGCTTTCTCTCAGAACTTAAAAAGATCTTTGGCATATTTTAGGACATAACGCATGTGATTTATGTTTAAGTTTAAGTGAGAACATGCTTGAGGAAATAAGTGACACAAGCTAAAAACATGTATTGGACTTATGACTGCAAGGTAGGCGGGTAACACATCTAATATCGTAAAATTGTACAAATGTGAGGATAAAATACTGTTGTTTGACACGGTCAGGGCAGGAGAATGATGTTTTAGGTCAGGTGTTGGTCCAGCACTAGCCTGAGAAGCAATTAGGTTGTTGTGATAATTAATGGGCCCACCATAAAGTAAAGTACATTCTGTTTAAAATACTTAAAATTCTCCTCTATCTGTTCTACAAGTGGCTACGGTCATAACATATGCACATTCAATCAGCCTGCTTTCAATTTATTACACAGTTAATGCTTGAAACACACTATTGCTTCACAATAGCCAAGAAAAAGGCAGAAATCATAAAAGAACACTATAAATTACAAAGCAATTAAACCACCAGTTAACACAACATAATGGTAGTAAATGAGCTGTAAAAAGGTTGCGTGAAAAGCTACACTTGCTGGCCCATTTTAGGGGCATTAACACACTGCCCACAGACCTTGTGTTAGTCAGGTCTATTAAGGATATCAGCAATGCCTTGTCAAAGGTTACAATTTGTTCAAGGAACTTATAAAAGGTTTACGATCTGATGGATCTACCATTAGCTAGTTTATCAGAACATCTAAAGAACCACCCAGATATGCAGGGATTTGAAAACAAAATCTAGTCCCTTAAAAATAAATTCTAAATGTAATAATAAGCAGCCATAAAAATCTGGTAAGTGGTGAATAGCTATTAATTATTAATTAATACAATTTGTATAATAATATAATAAAATATATGAAGTTATAACTGTTGACAAACTGCGCATTAATAAACACTATCCTTATATCTGCTCATAACTATATTTTACAGCACTTATCAAATGTTAATATATTGCTTATAAATGTGGAATAGGCGGACTTAAAGTAAAATGCTATCATTTTCTATTACTATTACTTCCTTACTTGCTTTTAAATGTCTTTTTATATTGCCTTGTGTTTCTTTTTTATCGTGTCATAATGTCTTTAAAGTTTGATATAAAGCACATGTGAGGAGCCTTGTTGCTGAGAGGATTTGATCATTTACTGTGTCTACATGTTTTTGTTGTAATTTTCATTGTAATTACTAGAAATGAATTGGAATTCCTTAGATATTCATTACTAAATAATTTCACCTCATTTAGTCTTTTTTTGTCACCTCAGTAATTTTATTTGTCAGAATCCATGCCCTTAAAAATGTGGTCAACAGTAACTCTAGCACCAACAAGGTAGAACTGGTGACTGAATATTAAATGTACACCATATTAAAGCAGTATATATGAGACAGACGAGTGGCTTGTTGACTCATACAGTAATATGTTTATTGATCCATCACATAAGTTTGCAACAGATTAGACTGATCAAAGCACAGGAAGCCGTATTAGATCTAAGTCTGTTTCATACAGCTGTCTACGTTTTTACATAATAAAAAACTTGATTTTATTATGCTATGAATGTCAATAGTAACTTTGTGTAAAGGCTGTGTTATTTACATTTACAGTTTGAAAGTAAACAATCCCCTTCAGTAGGCAATTTGCAGAGTGTAGCTGCATAACACAGAGGTTACAGTCAGTAACTCAAAGCGATCTGCCTGCTGTGTGGTGAAAGAGCTCTACCACAAAATTCAAATCTTGTGTTCTGAATTATAATTTTATCTTTTGAATGTATCCATTTTGATAAGGTTAAGTATGTGGATTAGGCTTTTTTACATTATGGAAAATTAGATGATTCGTAATTGAGATATTTTATAATGCAGTTTCAAGTCCAATAAAATGTTTATAAAAATAGTGTAGTGTGTTAATAAAAAAATCAAGTACTCCTCTAGCAACTTCAAATCCGGTAAGAAGTGATGGCAGATATAATCAGAGTGACTTCCTGCCAATCAAGTAGAAAAAAGGCCATGAAGTATGACATTCAAATGTGAAAGTAGAGGAAACAAAGTTAGTTAAAGAAAGTTAACATGTGCTCTCATTTTGTCACTTGTACAGATTTTTCTTTAATGTCCCAATTATGATTTATTTCCCTCCTGTTAAGTTTAGTGGCTTTTATTTGTGCATAAAGCATACAATTAGTTGAGCCCAAACTTTAGTGTTTGGAGGTTACATTGATGAATGAATAACTGAATATTAAATAAGAACTAATGCTATTAATACTTTATGGTTTGTATGCAGCTATACAAAAAATACCTGGTTTAAATTTTACAACACTTTTAAAATCAAAAATATTAAACCTGGAATTACACTTACTGAAGAAGCTGGGAGCCGTGTCCAGAGGATCTTCAGCTTCCACATCCCACTCATCCTGCATCCCTCCTGGGCAGGTTGGTGACATAACACAGGCCGAGTGGCAAGGTTCAGTGCCTCCATTACTAGTAGATGCTTGGAGCTGCGGCCTGATGGTCGGGCAACCCAAAAACTCGTTGGTGGACACCGGCAGTGTAGGAAGGCGTCAGGCTTAAAAACAGACCTTTCAGGCTGGGCTACCCAGGGAAATACTAACTCATCAGACAGGTACCAGGCCAGAAGAACTACAGCTTCCATGGTCGCAGAAATAAAAACAGAAAGGACACAGCGAAGGATGTTCGACTGGACTCCAAAAAGTTCAACCAGTCTGAGGACACAGTGAAGGTGAAGCCAGGGTTTTGTCCAGGCTGGTCCCAGCAGGAGGAGAACAGTTCACCTTGTTTGGGGACAGTAGGAGAAAGATGGCCCATCTTTCTGGAAGCAGGCAGACAAGCAAATCTGCAGAGGCAAAGTGCGATTGCATGAGATCCACCCTTGGATGCTGAAGGCCCTGGATGCAGTCGGCCTGTTATGGCTGATACCCATCTTTAATATTGTATGAAGCTGAAGATAAAGCCTGCTAACTAGCAGATGAGTAAGGTGTTTCCCAGGACAGGAGGGTGTAAACCCACTATCTGGGGATCGCACTACTCAGCCTTACTAGAAACCTTAAACTGGGGTGCTGCACAGGAGGCTCCTCCCAATGACAACCCTCAGATTGAGCAAGAGAAATATGTCATGGTGGTGGTTCTCACCCATGAATGCACATGTGAGGGGTCATGAGAGTGTGTCCATCCAGTCTACATCTGTTTTGTTGGGTTAAAGTAGGCTCATGATTCTTTCCCTTGGGTGTCCTGAGGGAGAAGCAGCAAGAATACATCATCACAACAAATGGCTCCAAGCCGTCTGGTCCTTGTATGTGTGGAAAGATTAACAGCAATAAGTCAAACCTTGCCAAGGTGTGGCCAAGAACTAGAAAGTGTCAAATTCCGTGGCCTCAGGATTACATTTCTGTAGTTTTCTGACACATGATCTATAAAATAGGGGAGAATGAGCCTCTAATATTTACAGCTGTCTCAATGACATCCCTGTTTGGCTTCTCACAGTGCATCCTGATTGAGAAGAAATCACCCAGCAGATCTCATTACCTGACAACTGTCAGGTTCCCCTGCTCAGCAGCAGTAGGTTTCCTTTAACAAAGCATCCAGGTGTCCATAAAGCAAACTGCTTACCATAAACCTTAGTGCTCTGAGTTGTAAGAGGCTCAGTGATGAAGCAATAACGTAATAAACAAAATAAACCTATTTGGTCATATGTCTGTTATCTATGTATTAATTCAATCAGGTGTTTGTTACATGAGAGAGAGTAAGTAACGGTGACTTCAACATCTGAATCCCTCTATCCTGAAGTTGCAGACAATATAGGACCAATCTGCACATATTACATTTCGCTTTAAATGTGTGTTTCTTTATTAAAATACATCATTTATTGCCAGCTGAAATAAACCAACTACCGTTTACTGGTGGGAGACCAAATCAGCAGGAGTGAAAAGGCTATTCATAGACAAATAGACTTTAATCTTATTTTCAAAGGTTTTGATCGAAAACAAGAAGTTTCTTTAAAATTCTTCAATGTAGTCTACTGTGAATGTAATAATATCTAATACATTTTTGTGTTAAGTTTATAATCTTTTAACAGAAATTGTCAGATCATTTCTGAATTTCTGCCTACAGTAGTTTTGTGTGCCAGACAGCTTCTAGTTGCTGTCATTATTGAGTGTGAAAGGCTTTAAATTCACTTAAAAAGGCCGATGCAATTAACAGCTGTCACTGTAACACCCGTGACACTTGCACTGTTATTTTCCTACTGCGTCCTATCAAACACATCTCCCACACTGCACACTTTTAGCCTGCAGATGAGACTAATCCTAAGGACGTCATATATAATCGAGAAATCAATGCTAAATGTAATTTATATGTTCTATTTTATGGTTTTATTTAGTTTTTCCTTTCTATCTGTAGCCATATATTACTGTTATAATGGATGGTTGAGTGGTGGAAACAAAACAAAATCAGTTGTGGTCTATAAAATCTTTGATTGCTCTAAAATGCCGAGCAATTTATATGTTTATTACATCCTCAAATGGGTTGAAATGAGCCAAAGCTGTTCTGTTTGTGGGAACTATTGGATGTAGAAATGCACAATTCAGTATTATTATGCAGGAGGTTTTAGTCAGAATTGCTAATTTAACTTTTTTAAATTTTGATTTTAATAATGATGACTTTTATATATAAATCACAGCTCTACTGGAGGTGCTAGAACTAAGATTGATAGGAAAAGCCTCTATGCACTCTGTGCAATAGCCATATATTGACTACAAGCTTTTGATCAGAGTTAGTGGCCTTCTTCAGTTATCAATGAGAAATGATAATGGTGTCTTTAGAAAGATTTCAGTGAATTTAACAGCAAAATAGTAAAGTGATTTCATTTCATTCAGTCATGTCATGGGTGGGAAAGAATTAATCATGATCTATCTCTATATTGTTGATCTTGTAGATCAAACATATGCCATATTCCATTTATAAAGTTGGCAATTTAACATGGCTTTAAAATGAGCAGCTGTGACTTTGAGGATGTTTTGGTCATCTTACATATACATTGGTGTGACAAGTATCAAATGGGTGGCCAAATCACATGTGAAATGACAAACTGCTCACACCTTTGCACCTGTGAAAACATTGCAAAATAAAAAGCTACAAGAGTTGTGGTGAAGATAACTACTAAATGCAGTTTTTCCACAGATGTTTAAATTAAAAGAAAATTGATTAATTCATGTGTACCTTTACAGACTCTGTGTATCATCTAGTTTGTGAGTTCCACCACACATGGGTGGAAACCATAATTAAGTCAGACAGTGAGCTCATGCAAGGAACTGAATGAAAGAGACTTATTGAATCACTGCATCATAGGCCCTTAAAAGCTAAGAGGAAAATCTAATGAGAAGTCTAAATATAGCGGGAATTTCCTCTGAGACAGAGCACCAGTGAAGGCTAAGAGGTAAATGTTTGTGTCTTCTGTCTTAAACTGTCCTCTCTTTGGACTGTTAGCAGGTCATGCTATGAGAATAAATGTTAGGAGCTACGTACTGATGAGTACAGCAGCAAAGATAAATCTGCATAGCCACCTACCAAACAAACTGCTCCATAAACTGTTTTTACGCATAACCATTTTTCCAAACTGTATGGCTCCCCTATGACTCATATGCTGTCATTCAAATGCCGTTTGAGTTGCTAACTAAGTGCTCCACTGAGTTCTGAACTCTATTTGTAAAATAGAGTGAGGCCTCCCAGATTTTGTTTTGAATTGTCCATTAAGTTTTATAGAGGTCCACTTAACTTTAATGAGAGGTCACTGATTCCTGCTGGTCTCTGTCAATGGTGTACGCAGAGGTTGTATTTTGGGTGGGCCAATACAAAGTGGGTGGGCCATCTTCTCCCAGAAAAACTGACTTATGAAAAGTTAGAAGAAAAAAGAGCAAATATGGACAAACTGAAAAATGAGTGACCAGTTTACTTTGCAAAGTTCTGCATCACAAAGGAAATAACAACAAAACACTGCCTATCCAACATGCTCAACCAACAGAGCGTCATTCTATAAAGGCTCTACACAACAGTACAGACAAAAAGGCGTCTTTTATAGCCTACCCAGTCTAAAATAGACTGGCCTCTTATCAGCTCTACAGCGCATAGCACTGTTAATTAACTATTTTTTTGCACAGAGTGTCAACTAAACATAGACCCAGACAGCAGAGGTGTTAACATAGACAAATGTTGAAATCACCACATGTAACACATCCCTCGTGCATTCATTATAGCCTACAGCCAATGTTGCTTCAGTGCTGGTCAGCTCACAAAAAACCAAATCTGCACATTTTACAGAAAACTGCGTCTTTACACTCTATTCTATCAAGAAAACTGTCCACACCCCTTTAATGAGAAGCACCTTGATTTTACAGTCTTGATTCTGCAGGGAAATACATATAAATTTGGCTGTGAATGTGGTTCCTAAATTGGCAGGTGAACCTATAGCCACGATAAGGTGACTTCATTTGGGGGTGGAAGGGTGCTGACTATGACCCCCCCCCCCCCCCAATAGTTTGAGTTAATTAAATACTTACAGTGATCGCGGCAGAAACAATAAGGGCATCTCCCCAGTGAGAGAGACGCTGTACACATTTACGTATGAGGCATAGCAGTGTAACTTCATGTAACTTCATTGATTATCTAAATCTCCCAACACACCAACAGGATCGGTCAGGATCTAATGTTATTTAATATTCTGTGTTTTTCTCATACCTGTCAACATCAACATTAGGATTTGAAAATAAGGGAAATTTCTGTCGCCCTGCCCCAGGCCATCCCACCACCCCTTACATTTAGACAAGGGTGAATCCTAAAATCACCACTAGGTAACTACTTGCTTTAAAATATATGTGGAACAAGGATTGGGTTAACTAGCTCTTCTTAAGTAGCCTAAATGACTACAGTTAGGTCAGAATCAGATAACTGGTTGAAAGTGAAAGATAAAATAAGATAAGATCTGCCTTTCTTGATCCCCCATAGGGGAAATTCAGTTTGACACAGCAGCCCAAGGAATCAGAATTTTAAATTTAAAAAGTCAGTAAAAAGTAAAACAAAAAAAAGATAAAAATATATACAATTCAATATGTCTGTGTGTATATACATATGCCATGGCACTGTTCCTAAAAATATACATACAGTACATACACTCATAGCAATATCTATTTGTATATACTTGTGCAATATCTGTGATAGTTTAACTGTGAGAGGTGTATGGTTATGAGTCTCTGTAGGTGGAAGTAGAAGGTATTGGGTGCTGTGGCGTTGTGGAGTCTGATGCCTGATTGCACAAAGGAACTCCCTAAGTGCTTAGGGGCATGTGGTTGAATGAGTCTGTGGCTCAATGTGCTCCTGAACCACCTCAGCTCGGCATAGAGAGGATGAGAAGGATTGTTCATCGGGGCCAGATGGAGACAAAAATTCAGGCCAGAAATCTTTCACCCAAACACAAATGAATCCGGACTGAGACATAAATCTGCATGATTATTATTTATCTTCCACATAATTAGGCTACTTTTTAAATAAGCATGCACAATTAAGTTTCCACACAGCCAAAAGCGCATCACAAAGGTGCTCTCATTTCATCTCCCCACAGCAGTGTAACACCACAACTTCAAAATTAAACTGACTGAAATCATCATTATCCTTGATATTATTTGACTATAAACTATGCATATTCACGTAATTTTTGACTGTTGTTATGTAACAGTTATTCACTACTACAAATTACATAATATGAGAAGAACTTGTAACTATCATTTTTAATCGGGACGAGGGGGCATGTAATGAATGCTGTTATGTAACAATTGTGTGCATGGGTGTTTTAGACTTCACTGTGCTGTAATACACTTCAATGATTGTGATTACAGGTGGATATTGCTTCAGAAGGGGAAAACTTTGGTGCCCCCCAATTACAATTTACAATTTAATCATAGTTTCCCGTTTTGTTCTTGTATTTTTTTTCTATAATTAATCATTTTATAACTACATTTTGATTTTGATTGCCATGAAAATTTGTAGATCTTCGTTTCCTTAGGTAAGATAATAGGTTCAATAAGAGTTAAGATATTGTATTAAGTTTTTATATGTATATTGTTTAATAGTAGTTTATATAGTTAAGATATTATAAATGAAACATATTCTATTTAATCATGTTCAATAATGTTTTCTCATTGGCTGTTCAAAATGTAGGTCTGGTCTGTTGTAAATGACATGTTGCATGGTATTAGTTTGTGACATGAAAGGTAACCACACCAAACAGCTAAGTAAGGATGGGAGAACAGTGTAAACTTCATAATCCAGCCCACCCCTCATTGTTACTATGTACTTATAGAGTAAGGAGTTTGTACCTACAGAGTAAGGATGGGAGAACAGTGTAAACTTCATAATCCAGCCCGCCCCCTGTTGTTACTTGTAGAGTAAGTATGTAGTACTTACAGAGTAAGGATAGGGGAACAGCACATACCTTGTGGTATCTGTGTAATTAAATAATAAAATCGTTTTTATAACTACTTGCATACTATATTATTGTGTAGTCAAAGATATACTATGTATATTAATACATTACTGTATTGTTATTTTTTCATCCTCGGACAATACAAGCCTTCCATAGCTGTGCACTTGAGATAGGTAACTTTGCCCGTTATGAGCTGCAGCAGTGCTGGACCAACATGCCTGCTAGGAGCTCATTTTCAAAAGTATAGACCCATTTCTCAACTTGTTCTTATTCAAATTCATGCAATGAAGTAGAGGACATAAGCATAATACATTTCTGGAGTGTGGGTGAAGCTTGCCTCCCAAACACACATGTATAAAAAGTGATTGTCTTAACTACCATGAGCAAAGGGCAAAAACATACACACAACCCTGCATCACTGTGTTTTGTGCACAGACTGGAAAGTTTCCAGGCGATGATGTTATTGATGCAGGAGGCTTCGTGCATTGGACCAATCAGGTGTATCTCCCATTCATGGATCTTACCATCAGGTCAAAAGTAATAAAGGGGAAGGGGAGACTGCATGTCTACAGATCTGAATATGGTCTCGTATGATCTCGTATGGTTTTTGCTGTGATTTACAGTAATAATTTTGTTTTTTGACAGTGCCCTGACATCCCAGGCCAATCATCATATGAATTAGGCAGGCCACCAGGGTTTGTCACGGTGCTCTTGATGGCTAGTCTGGGCCATGATAGTTTTCAGCTTCCCTCTTATCTTCTTCTCTGCCACTGCCCCCACACTGTCCACTTTCATCCCCACCACAGAGCTGGCTTTCCTTACCAGCTTGCCCATTTTGATGGTCAGAGTTGCTCGTCACCACATCTGACAGCCTTGCAGCCTGTCAGTGAGGTAATCCTGTAATCCAGACCACAATGTCCTGGTCCACCTGCATCACAGAGAGCTTCTCAGCCAGCCAGAGAGGCTGGAGGGTGTTGAAAGCACTGGAGGTCAAAGAACATGATCCTCACAGTGCTTTGTGGCTTTTCCAGGAAGGGTGTGTAAGGGGGAGAGGGTGAGGGCAGGTGGTAGGGAGAGGCGGGGAGGTGAGGGAGAGAGGGGAGGGAGAGGGAGGGGGAGGAGGGCGTGGAACAGGAAATGCTGTGAACACTGTGAGAGAGATATAAATATTGGTTATCATTTGATGTATTTCTTGTATATATTATATATTTTACAAATGTTCTCAAACTAAATGGTCAGTGTTAAGCCTGTCATTCAAGACCGGCTTACATCATCAACATGCTGTGGCTATTTTAAACTTAGCTCCTTGTTGTGTAAAATGAGATCGTTGACTGTATGTAAGTTATTTAGCCTCTGTTTAACAGTTAGTTTATGGTGTATTTCTGTCACCAGAGCCAGTGGTAAGATAAGTCATTGTTGTGTAGATTTCTCTTTCTCTTTAATGTGTTGATCTGACAAGCTTTTAGAGGACTATCTAAGGGTTGTACTTAAGAACTGGCTGAGTGCCAAATCACCAGAGAGAGATTGTAAAACATTCAATAAAATAAGGAACATCACTTTAACAAGTTCCACTCTAAAATTTCAGAGAGGGCATATCTTGCTACCCAATATTTATGAACATGCCACACCCTGAGGGACAGTGAATGACCTAGACACACACACACACACACACACACACACACACACACACACACACACACACACATACATGCATAGGATATACTGTATGTATATACTGTACACACACACACGCACACACACACACACACACACACACATATATATATATATATAGACAGAGAGAGAGAGAGATACATAGATATACTAAATACTATAATCCATATATGTAAATCTTGATGTTATTTTAATGTTATTTTGTTTTATTGACTCTTGATGCTTTGGCAATATTGTTGTTGTGGCATTCATGTCAATAAAGCAAATATGAATTTGAATTTGAATTTGAAAAAGGTAATTTTAGGTGGTATGCTCTCTCTCTCAGAAATATGATACATTGTACTTCTGATTGTATTACTTGATTACATCATTTCAAAACCTGACAATGCTCTCCATGTGTTTATTGAGTGATCAAGCAATTCTCCAGTACAAAATACAAAACAGCATATAAATTCAGCACTTAGAAGTTTATTTATATATTATTTGAATGTGGTTATGTACACATGACTTACACATTATGCGTCAATTGTGATTTTGAGAGAGGCTACTGGTAAGTGAGGTAATTCATAGGAGAGGGTAATTATGGAAATGGATGGGAGAGATAGGGTGAGTGAGAGAATGGATGGGGGGATATCATTTTATCTGTCATGGGGATCTCTTGCATCCGCAAGGGACTTGTTGTACATATAGGTCACAGACTTTGCATTCCTCAGTACCTTCTGAGAAGGAGTGTATTTGTGAGCTTCACCAGTGTGGTTGATTTTCCATGACAGTAAAGCACAAACAGTACTGTTGTCCATTGCCATTCTATTTTCTGTAACAATCTTTCGCACCATAATAAATACCCTAACAGAACTGGCATTGCTGTGTGGAATGCATAATAAAGCCTTCATAAGTCTTGTCAGCTTACTGAACCTCAAGTCCTTGCCTTCAAGGCCCCAAATCCTGTCAATTATGTCTTCTTGCAGGTGTTGCTTGCTATCTGTCACCTGGTAGTCAATGAGTTCCTCTCTCAGCCTATCCTCATTCAAGCTCAACTTAGGGAACAGGGTCCCTAGCCTTGCCACTGTAAAATAAAACTACCTGTTGCTACCTGAACATTGTTGATTTATCTAAACCGTGACATACTTCATAACATTCAAAGTATATCTTGCCAGTGGTTTTTGTTGTCGTCAACTGGAAACTGTCCCTAATTTCTACCTGTCCCTGGACAGATGTCAAGCCAAGATGCAGGGTCCAGCACTCTTAGGTCCTTCAGGAGTTGGGAGTCGAGTGGAAAAAGGAGGTGAACATCTTTTCACAGTTCTTACAGTTCCACAACAGAGAAAAATAACAATATGCATTAGACAATGGCAAACATTACACACACTATAAGATTTCTCTCAGGCTGCCAAAAGATGAGATCATAATTATATTAAACTACAAAGTAATATACTCACTGAAAGGTTTTTTTCTTGGTTGAAATGGGAAGCTCTGCATTTCTGATGAATGCTTTTGTCTCTGCTCCAATGAAGAGGTCTTCATCTGCCAAATGATGTCCCTCTCCATAGTCCACCTCCCTGAGAGGCACATCCATGATTGCCCTGGATGAGATGAGGTACCCCAGAACCACCTGATCAGCTTGCACATCTCCTCTTCAAGCCTGTGAATCTGTGCTCCCTCTAACTGTAGACAGTACCAGTAGTCACAACAAAATAACAGTGAAATAATAAGCATTATCATGTGTGATTATGTATGAATATATATGTGATTATATGATATTATTCTGACATTATCCCAAGAAGTCATGACATCCACCTGAAAGGAAATATTAAATTCAGCTAAAGGCTTATGGGCAACACTCAGGAACATAAAGTATGTTCTCATAACTGGATCACAGAGATGGCCAGATCCCAAACTTTGGCATTCCTCTCCAGCTCCTCATGACCGTCAAAGTATGCCTATAAATATAGGGATATAGGATGGCAATATATGGTGAAAAAATGCAATGGAAACGGGGTGGACCGGTGCTGCCCAGGCCCATCACTGGCTACGTACCTGGTCTCTGTCAGTGTTCTCCTAATTTGAATAGTGTGATTACTTGCGTGAATATCCTGCTCCATAGTTCAAAGGTTCATGCCAGGTGAAGTTCCCGGACTAAATGTGATTCCTCATTCAGTCAGGTTATACAAGGTGGTACTAGACCATAAAACAAGCTGTAAACAGTGACTTGAAGCCATTAAATTACTATATGGTGGTGTGAAATTAAGTTTATGGCAGCTGACAAAGGAAGTAACTTGAGATGGAACATATTTGAGATGCCAAGGTAATTTGTGTACACCACACTCAAACCATTGTGAACAATGTAAAATAGCTAAAGTTGGTGCCTCAGGATACATCTATTATACAGAAAAGTCCTCAATTTGTGTTAAGAAAGTTTCTTTCCTGATGTGATTTGTATTGTCTGATCACAGAAAGACCCAGCGTTAGGTTTCCTTTTCCGTGATTAAATACAGTTATAGGTGACCGTTAAAAAAAGCTTCACCTTTCTAATACTTGTTGGCTTAATTTGTGTAGTTAATTTTCTCTTTGTGTCAGAGCCAACTCTATTTTGTTTTCTGCAATGTTATGTTGGTTGATCACTTTAAGTTAAATGTGCATGTGATCAACAGGTAAATATGTGAATAATACATTCAAACATATTTATTCAATGGCATATACCATATGAATGAACCTGATGATATCATCAGGGTTGTTTTCTCAAACTTAAGAAAGCTTCTTACAGAGACACAGATTACACTGCACAACAGCTTTCATTAGCTGAATGGAATTCCTTGTGACAAAACAAACTGAACTTCATGTGTAAAATTGGTGGAATACCCTTTAATACATCAAGCTATAGAGATGTGTTGAAAGTGACTTTTTACACAGCACATTTTTTGTGCACTTGCACAGGTTCAGAAAGATTAGTTCTTCATTTGGCAAAGCTTACCCTTTGGCCAAGAAGAAATCAGTGATTGCTCTGTTTGAAGGCAGATACAGTCTGAACATTCAATTCTCTGTGCTGCATCACTTCCCCCATATTAAAAGCTCAACTTCACTAACAGTCTGTTGAATGTTTTTGCTCACCGTTAAAGTTTAGATAGCCCTCCTAATTCTTCACTAAATAGTTTTACATCCTGCAGTTATGAAGCCAACACTGTTTATATTGGGTTTTTTTATATTTATCGCCACAATGAAGTGAAAACAAAGCTTCTCCACAGGGCTAATGGCTGCACTGTCTGTGACAAAGAGAGGGAGATCTCGGAGCTGAAACTCCTCTCCTCAACTCTGAAAAGAGAAATACCGCCTGGCAGGAGGTCGCCTGTAGAGCCGGGACTCTCTGGAAAGGCTACACCTCCCAGCTGGGATCCCGCACAGGAGCGGCCAGAAAAAAGTGAAAAAGACATGTGAGCTCACCTCAGGGGCGATTCATTTCAGAAGTACGGGGGCCAAAAAGTGTGTGTGTGTGGTGTGTGTGTGTGTGTGTGTGTGTGTGGTGTGTGTGTGTGTGTGTGTGTGTGTGTGTGTGCGTGTGTGTGTGTGTGTGTGTGTGTGTGTGTGTGTGTGTGTGTGTGTGTTAAGGCCTTCTCATACTTTCTGCATGCGCAAACAGCTGTGGACTTGCACGCGGAGGGCGGAAATGCACACGGTTCCATTCATACTTTTCGGGGGTCCATGGACACAGACGCATTCCATATGTGTGCACTAGTAAACAGGGTTGCAGCGTGATAACTTTCCAAAGTTGTGAATATTACAAACTGCTGTGCAGTGTTTTTCTGATCAGCCTTTAAACGCAATAATCTGTTACACCAACCAAACTTGCTGGATCGTATTTCATTGTCTCACCGCCACTTTAAACAACACCAACACAGGCCCCTGTATTTTTTTACACAGTATTTTCTTCAGTCAGACATGGGGGTGGGGGGTGACCAGTGGCGTATCCAGAACATTTTGACTGGGGTGGCCAAAATGGGACACAGAGCTCAAGGCATCACATTGCTTGAACCTATGCAAAGATAGACAGTCTCTGGGATATAGTGGTTAACTAAACACGTCTATTTTCAATCAGTAATTCTGTTTAGGATAGGCTACACATTTTCTAAGAGTCATTTCCCTGTAGTGGAGTAAATATGTTACCGGAAGTCCAAACTGGTGCAACACATTTATTCACAGGGGTAACCTGTGCAAAACATATTTAAAACAGTTGTCAGCAATGTTATTCATATCATCATGGCATTAACTCAGTTTACATCAGCTCTACTACCTCTGAAATAGCTTCAGTTTACAGTCCTGCTTTTAAGTTCTGATTGGACTTGACTTACTTTAAACATCTCGTGCTCAATGCTACAAATACCTACATGTGTAACTTGCACATTTTCTACACAATACCAAAACAATATTGCACATACACAATCATAAACATATTTTGTCATCTGCATGAGTAAAACTCACTTATGTTCCATAGATGGCTCTTACTCAGTTTAACTAATTGAAAACATCACATTCCACCTTTATCTGTGTTTACTGAATGACCTCGACAGCATAACAATGGTTGGGAAATACAATAAACCTTGCTTTCCAGCCTACATCTCTACAGGCCCATAGGTTTAACTTGGCTGGTTAACTGCCTGTATCCTAGCACTCTTATACACTTTGAATACAAATAACATTGCCGACATGACACAGTAAAATCCTATTAAACAAAACTAAACAAACTACTGTGGTGGGTGTACATAAATTAACATTTCACAAGCTTTGCTTCATCAAAATGGCCGTTAATGCTATCTATTAACACACATTAGACTGTGAATTACATAAGCGATTCGCTAATGCTAAACGCTGGCGCAAAACAATCAAAACAACAATCCAGCCCCACATGTATATTCAAATTCACATTGTATGCAACCCAAAATCAACGTCCGCTCCACTTGCAGGAGTTTACTCTATTTTGTCACCATGCCAGTCCCATCAGCTGTCATCATTGATTGACCAGCGTTTGTCCCGCCTTATTGTGTTGATGAACTTAACCAACTACCTATCAGATCTGTGGTAGCCACAAGAGTGGCCAATGAGATTTCAGGGGTGGCTCTGGACACCCTAGGCCACCTGCTAAAATCGCCATTGGGGGTGACCAAGTAGCTTTGAGGTTTTAGGCTTATCTTGGACTTTAAGCTACTTAAAAATGTCCTGACAGCTCTAATGATGGTCAGGACTATTCCATCATGGCTGCGTTATTACAAACAATCCCACCGTATAAACCTGGAATCTATGTGTAACAGCTGACCTGTGTAGATGCGTAGCAGAACACAGAACATTGATTACCGTCAGATCCTGGTGTTAATACAGTTACCACTGCTATGACACGGTTGTAAATGCACACCTCACTCTCTCAATTTAAAAACGCACTTTCAGTTGCTGTGTGATGCTGCAGGTATTTAATAAAGTCAAAGGAAAGAATCTGACATACAGCCAGCTGTGGGCAACAAATAGAACATCAGTACTGATGTTTCTGCGACATCCCAGATACATTCAGTGACACCTGAACAACATAAATGTAAAATTCAGACATGAATCACATTTCAGATCTGCCTGAGTCATTAATAGCTGTAGGCTATTCTGACAGACAGTAGATTATGTCATAGATGCAAAATACTAGATACGTAAAAGAAGTAAAATACATGGAAGTTGGTTTGTGATTGCGGAGGGCTCTATGTGTGTGCACCTCTGCTGAAGACACGCAATTTGAGGCTTTTGTGCTCTCTGCAGTTTTCATTATGGACCGATTTCTGTGCTGTAATACATCTATGGCCTGTATGCTTCTGGTTATGTGGAGCACCATATTTCTCCCCCTTCCCCTGTCACTCTACGTTAAGTTCTACTCTGTCACATTAAAATACCAGTTTTGAGGGGCAGAAATATGCGGGGCTCGGCTCAAACCTGAAGCAGTGGCAACCCACAGGACCCACAGGACAGGACGGACCCAAAGATTTGGCACCACACTCACAGCTGTTGTAGTCACTGTTGCTGAACATGAACAACAATTGTATAAGCTCTTTTACTGTAAGTGTTGCAATATAAGAGTATTTGAGGGGACACAGTGATTCATGATTTAAAAAGAATGTGGGAGGAGGGTAAAGTGGGGGGGCCAATGGCTCCTTGGCCCCCCTACTTCTGGATTCAGTGGCTTACCTCTGCTCACCCTGCAGCCACAATGACTCTGAAACAGATAAGTTGCAAGACAATCTCATTGGATCAGTGTCAGGCTGGCTTTCCCGCTGATGATTTGCATGCTACTATGATATGTGAGATTTATGTACTTATCTTATCTTAGAACCAGATAAAATCATGTCATCACATGCCGCCTGTATTAATTATTAGAAGAGGGAATTAATTAAACTCCACACATTACACCAACAAGATAAAGAGGGTAAAAAGACAAAGAGAAAGATGTAATTTACGACAGATTTATGCCTTTTGAAGCCTCCCCCTCCCAGTGTCTGTGGCATGAGCAGCTGTGCACTAAAAGAACTGTTCAATCCATTAACATCACACATCAATCTTTGTTCTGCAAATCATATCTGTTGACTGGCATCTGTAAATTGGCAGGAAATAAAAATCCAATTATTCAACAAGATTCAACAATGAATCTTGTAGCACGATAGCTACAAAATTCCATACAACCGCCACAATCTTTATTTAAGTTTTTATAAGGTTTTCATTTGCAAAACCAGTTTTATTGATTTTCTCTTTTCTTTCATGTGAGAATGTTTGTAACGTGGGAATCGTGATGCTATTCATGAATTAGCTTTTATTTTTTATGACCAACACCACGGAAAAAAATGAATAATTAGGTATTAAAGTAAAACAGCAACCCTCAATATAATGAATAATTCCTGAAATATTTGTCTGAGATATTTCAGTGTCCTTTTGTTCACCACAACCACACAGTGACATGATTCATTCATTTCCTTGTGTGTGTGTATGTGTGTGTTCAGACAAGGCAGCTCTCCCGGAGATGCCCATGGTGATCACTCACATCGCCCTGAAAGGCATCCTGAGACCTCCACATAATGACAGAAGGAAAGACGAAACAAGTCAGTTACAGAAACTTTTATCTCCTCTTTTCTGTGACAATCTAAACTTGTTGAAATCTGTTGCACTTCAAATGCTACTCCAAGCTGGCTGTGAGGGAGGGTAAGCCGCCGTGAAAGGACAAATGAATGGAAAGCAGCTCATGAATATAAATGCAGCCTGTGGAGATGTCTCTCAGCTCCTCAACAGCTGCAGTTCATAAAGTCAGAGTGGTTGAAAAATTAGTAGTGGAATGCAGCTGGAGGTGCCATCATACAATATGATGTGAAACACAACACAGTTTGTCTTCTGTAGTGGTTTTACACTCTCATCCCGTCTCATTGACCTCCCTCTTTGTTTTTTCTTGTATTTTCTATCCTTTTCCTTCTTTGTTCTCCTTCCCTACACTTCTCTCACTCTCTCTGCATTTTCATCTCAACTCCTCCTCTGCTGGGCTGAACATGCAAGCCAAATAGTGATGTGTTATCTAGACCACTTCCTTGCTTTACTTTTAAAAAAAAGACATTTTAAATGTTCACCAGTTTGCCTATTCCTTCATGAAATTACTTCCTCCTCCCTTGCTCCTACAGCACTGCTGACACCTGTCAGAGATGCACTTATCAAGAAAAAATGTCACCTTTGTACCCACAAACTGAACTATTGGCCTGCTGCTAATAGTGCAGGTCCCGAGCCTGCCTTTGCTTCTCTCTACTCTTCCCATCAGATCTGTTTCCTCCTGTAATTTCTGCTCCTGGCACCCTTCTGTTAACCCCAAATGTCCGTCAGGCTTTGGCCTCTGCCCCCTCTGAGTCAAGAAGATCACAATCTGATCCCTTTGTCTATTCTTTCTGTCCTAAAAGACCCTAAGGGAAAATCAACACGATTGAAAACACGATTGAACTTTGATTTTTAAATGAAATTAAACAGGTGAGGAATGGGAGAGCATGACCAACTCTGCCTAATTTATGTATAGAAGACATTTGAAACACATTTCCATCAAAACAATTATGAAAGATGGATGACAGGATCACTACGAGATGGCTGTTCTGACCTTGGGAGATTGACAGAGTCAGAGCAATGGCAGATCAGCATTACCTGCAATATACAAATTGTCTGGAGAGTAAACTTTCAAAGACAAATAGTAACTTATATCAGCTTCACATTAGTCTGATTATGAACTGTGATTGTGTTAATGTTGATTAGTAGCAGCTTTGTGTGGCTGTACTTAGGGACAGCAGTGCTTTGAGCCAAATGCTAACATCATCATGCTAATATGCTGGTGCATAGAGGGTATGTTTACTATCATCACCACTTGAATTTAGTGTGTTATCATGCATTTGGTAATTAGCACTAAACAAATGCACAGCTGAGGCTGATGCATATGATTAGTTTTGCATGTATTTGGTCTAAACTAAACTAAACTAAAGTATTGGACAAATTAAAATATTGACCTGATGATGAAAAGTTAAGGGTTACCACAGTTATTAAATTTCATCCAGAGGGGATCATGAATGTACCAAGTTTCACGGTAGTCCATCCAATAGTTGTTGAGATATTTTAGTCTGGCCCGAAGTGGTGGACCAACAGACCAACCAACATTGCCATCTTGTTAGCCACGCTGCTAGCATGGCTAATAACATTATAATTTAACCTTACCAGGGTTTTGCAATAGTCTGTCTGTCTGACAACAGTATACAAAAAATGTGCTCCTTGCTTAAGTAGAAGATGAATGTTTATGTACTCAAATGTGATAAAAAAAGGTGGACACACGCACCATTATAATGTGGATGGCCACGTTTATGGCCCTAAATTGAGTTCTGAGCTGTGTTTCGCAGTCAGGGTGGAGGTTGGACACCCTTAGGGCCTTAGTGAAATAGTTACACTTCACCACTGATTCATGTCATTCATTTTCCAAGTATGAGCAACCTCCGACAATTACTGCCACATCTGACTCAGTTGTTTTCAGCCTCTACAGGCGGAAGATTAGTGTTGAATGAGTCATGCCGAGTCTTTTATCCTGTGCTGCTGTGTCTGTCTTAATTGTGTATGAAATGTTTCACTGGATTCTTTATGTTTCTTGACAGGTCTGACCCTTGACTTACAGTATGCATGCTCACAGATCCTTGCCCAGGGACATTTGGGGAACATGGTTTTCTTGAATACTTAAGTAGCCAAATAATTGCAAAGATGTATGACTCTGCTTTTGCAAACCACATGATCTTAGGACTGGGGGAAATCGATGAAAGGGAGAATCAATGCCAGAGGGAAAGTGCCTACCAAAGTCTGGCAACTTGTCAAGACAAATAGACTGAGGTTTTTTTTTTTTCAGAAATCGTACATATTCAGAAGATTTAAGAGACCAAAGAAACTGTGGTTTTCCAATTCACAAAGTAGCAGTCTGATCACGGCCTGAGTCAAACTGTGGTTGTGGGTAAGTGTCAAGTGTAATCTAGTGGAATGCAGGGTTTGTACAAAGTCTTGAAAATTTGGAAAATGCTTAATTTTAATTGTTATGTTTTCAAGGTTAGGAATATGCTTGAATGCAAACATACTCCTTTAAAAATGCTTTATTTTCAACATTATCTGGTGTTTCCCCTATAATAGTATCAAGCGGCCAGGCCCAAAAAATATTTTTTTTATTGCCAATAATAACACAAAATATCAATTCATTCAGAAGTCAATAGCGTTTGTGCAGCGCTGTTCCGAAATGTGAGTTAACCTCTGTGTCAGTGCCTAGGAACCTCTTGGTGGCGTAGCTCCTTTTAAGGAATAAAGCAGTGTGAGAGGTTACGTGAGTGAGAGAGCGAGCAGCAGAAAAGTGTCGGTGAATGCGAGCGGAACAGAGGAAAAGGTTAGCAGTAAGTTGTCAATCTGGCAGTTAATGTACAGACTACAGTGTGTCAGTTAATAAATGCTGCAGCAACAAAGTCACATTTGTTGTTTCCCCAACAGCTGGAAAATGAAGGGGTTAGCCCCAAAGTTAGCAACAATGGGTTAGCCTAACCTGAAGACGCTAAACAGAGAAATTGAGGATGAAGAAATGTGTGGCTGCTGAGTCTCCCCAGTTTTATTATGTGCCCCCCCCCAAAGTAGAAAACTGAAAGACTTGCCATGAGCACTAAACTTTTACTAATGTAAATATGTAAATAGACATGTATACTAACTTACTGAATGTTATTAAGTAATTTACTATACCACTAAACTATAGTAATACAAACCACTGTAATTCTTTATACCATATATCCTCTGGCTGCAATGGAAATAGTTTTGTTCAGTAATTATTTTCCTTTATAAAAAAAAAAAACACTTCCGGGATAATCTGATAATTTTGTTCATTCGATCATTTTTGTTGTTTGAACAGATACAGATATTGCTGTACTCGCTGTTGCATGCAAACATGTAAACAAAGTGACAATATACATTGATTGCTGTGAGTATTAAGGAATTCTGTAAACTGTTTTTCACAATTGCATTTATAGTAAAAATTTACATGTGATGATGAAGGTTTTGAGAGTCTGGAAATTTTGGATTAGGTACCTTGAAAGTGTTTGAAAAGTGCTTCAATTTTACTCTTAAAAAGTACAAACCCTGGAAATGGATACTTCATGTGGAGAGTCACTGTTTCAAATCCCTTTGGGGGCTGGGGGAAATCTGGTCTCCTCAGTGTCATAATAATGATTGAAAGAAAACGAAAAGAATGTCAACCACATAAAAGCAAAGCCCGGACTCAGGCCAGGCTCTTTCTGAGTCAAGCTGTGCCAACACAGAGTCCCCGACTTCATTGTCACCACGTTTTCTGGCAATATAGACAACAGATAGCGTTTTTCATCATTTTGCCATCCCTGCTCCTTTAAGTATATTATTTTGTGTGTATTCATTTTGTGATTTAGCTTGTTTTTTCCATACGTCTGATGCCAGATAAACAGTCCAATCTTCTTGAGTTCATAATTGTTATAAAATTTGATCTCCGTTATTTCTCCTTCAAGTTGACATTGCAAATAACACATGTATCTACTCAAAGCAACACATACACTGCTGTCTTCAGTTGCATTTCAAAGAAAGGGACAAGCTAATTCAAGTCTTTAAAAAAGACTGCCTGCAAAGGAACATGAAATGCCATCAATAAGTTAGATTTTTAGTCTTGGGTTTTGAAAAGAACAAAGTTGTGACCACAAGTCTCTCCAGATCAGCAAATACTGGTGGTCAACCGTTCATTCCTTCAACCGAAAGAAGTGAACAAAATATTGTGCCATTTTGCTCTCAAAGGGTGATCTCTGTCAGACCAGACTAACTACCAGATAACTAGTTGCTGCTGGAGCGCATTGGATTATTTTTAAAAATCACATTTTTTGCAGCTATTTTGGGTGACTCACCCCCTCCAGAATGAAGTTAAAAATAAATTTTATTAACTGATCCCCATGCAGTACAAGCATATTTCGAGGAATCCAGGCACCTACACACACCACCTATCAACTAATTAGTTTGCCACTGCTACATGTGCTCGTGATCCTGAGCACACGGATCCATACGCAAAACATTAGGCAGGTCCAAAACACTGGGATGATTGATTTCTGAAGCCATCTGTGAAAATATGATTTGTCAAACAATGACCATGCTCTTACTGTCTCTGATCTGTCCTGCAGCTTTTGATCTTGTGATATTTTTAGTGACAGACTGAAAATGAGAGTTGGAAGAGTAATGTAATTATGAACTACAGCGTCTGAAAACAGACTGTAGTTGTAACTGTAAATAACTGTGGTATTTTTACTTTTAGCTACCGCTAAAGTCTGTGGTAGATCAGAAGTGCAAAACTGAAACAAAATGATGCTTCACAAAACTTCACAGACCAGAAAGCTAGATACCCACCAGCTCTTTCTTTCTGATTGGATGCTGACTCTCTCAGACAGAGAGGTAAGAAGTATAGGATGAGATGTATTTTTTTTTGTGCTGATGGCTTGTGGTCAACTGGCACTGACATTTTTTTTCAATTATTTATTATTTTTTATTGTTTGGTTGTTTGTTTTTTAGAGGAACATCATCCTTACTGAATCACAGTCTCAGTGCCAGGTTACACTTCAACAAAAAGATGTTGAAAGCTTGTGAATAGTTTTGTTTTTGGCAAAAATAGATGCAAAATAGAAAGCTCCACTGGATTAGCTTCTCAGTCAGGAGAGTAGAGTTACATAAAATCGGCTGATGCAGCACAATTAATATTGTCGTTTCCACCATTTTGGACTCTTCATTCACTACTACTTCATACCAAAACAGTTTGCTAGCCAGTCAAAAGTGCAAATTCACGTGACAAAGTTCACCAGAGTTAAACTCTACACGAAAGCACAGCACAAATTTACTTTGCCTCAGCAAACAAATCCATTGATCATGACATTTCCACTGAATTGAATTGAATTCTGTTAAAACTTTCGTTCCCACGCATGCTGATGTGGATGAGTGCTAAAGTACAACATTGCATTGCAGAGCTTTGCATCATGAGAAACCTCTCGCCAGTAGCACACATCAGACATTTCATACAGACAGAAGAAGTCCAAGTAAGCAAATTTGTAAAATTGCTGCTTTTCTGGAGAGTTGATACGTCTGCACCTGGAAATACAGCAGTGGTGTTTTCTGATGCATCGATGTGTGTCAGCTCACCACTGCTGTATTTCTACTAGCTGTCTTTTATGAATATACTGTTGAATAGAATCACGGACGTAGTATTTACTTCATGTACATTGTGACACAAGATAACATGGTGTGTCTGTGTGTAAGTGTACATGCACAGCGTTTCATTTTGTGACACAAACTCCACCTTTTTTCTCATTGCACATGACTGATTAGCACACACGTATACAGGTTTTCCCTATTTTCTCCTGATATAGTCAGGCAGATAACAAACCGGAATAACAGAGATATAGGGAGATCTACATGAAGAGTTAATTTTGTGCCATAAACTGCTCAAGTGTTACATTGAAAATGACTCCCTGTCAGTTTAGAGAGCATAATTAACTATTAGCATTTAGTGAGTCAAAGCCCTGGATTTTAATAAGTTGATGGAAAGTTTTAAGGTAAGACAGTTCACAGTACTACCATGTTCAGCACCCCACTGATGGCACTCAAGACTTCCTTCCTACAAACACATTGTTCCTTTTGAACTCCAGGTATTTCAGGGCAGTAATGTCAATCTTTTCTTTTGCCAGACACAACACTTTTCCCTCTGATCTTTTGCTCAGTGTGTCTGTCTGTGTCTATTTATCTATTTGTTAACTGTCGGCAGGCCTGCTTTGTTTATTTTTGTGACCCTAACCCTCAGATCTGCTAACAGCTCGTTCCTCCGGGCCCCCAGTACTAAGCTCTGCACCGCAGGGGATCAAGCCTTCTGGTCTGCTGCACCACACTTGTGGAGCAGCCTTCCTAACCATCTGAGGACAGCACAGACCCTAGACTCTTTTAAAAAAGGCCTTAAAAACATTCTACTCAAGAAGCCTTTTTCATCTTAACTCTTATTATTATTTTCTTTATGTTGTGTTTTCCATGTTATTAATAGTGCAGCACTTTGAGTTTCACTATGAATGAAAAGTGCGGTAGGGGAGACCAGGAACAGTTGTAACACTTTTTGCGATTTTTCCCAATAAATCAAAAACCATTGGAACTGGAACAGTCCATTTGCTATATTATAAACTACAGTGTGTCAACTACTGAAACAATGTATTTAAGTGGTTTTATGAAATATGTACAGGTTGCAAAATTGATTTAAAAAAAAAAACAACACAAAACAAAAAAGCAAGAAGACAAATCTAACTGAGCATGTGCAGAGTGAGTGTAATCACTGTGGCTTGTTTCTGATTGGAGGAATTCAAGATGTTAAAACCGTCCCATGTTACAACTGTCCCTGGTCTCCCCTACAAATTGAATGTATTATCATTATTATTATTATTATTTGGTTTTCTAAGGTTACACTGCTATTAACTGACCACTGCTCTCAGATTTGAGTTTGTTTTTTGGATTCCTGGTTAGCAGTGACTTATGTTTTTCCTCCTCAAGGTAGGTTGAGAAAATTATCCATGGAATTTTATTCATGGGAAACTCCACACTCCAGACAGATCTTATCGCTTTTTTGTTGTTTTTGGCTGTTCACACTGTCTGAGCGTTGTAGTACATAACACAAAACAGCATATATTTATATATATAGGAGGGGCTAATGTTGTAGTGTACAGGGGAGGGTATTTCCCTTTTTAAATATTTTAAAATTTTTGCTCCTTTTAATCAGCTAGACAGTAAAGTATTCTCTTTTTATAATAATTTCATGTCGGGTGCAGGAAAAGTGAATATTTGGTTGACTAGGAAGAGCGAAAGGAAGGGCATGGTGTCTGTTTCTGTAAACCCAGAACAGGTGCTGAAAGGAGTTATGACAGCTGCTCTTCACAGAGGAGTATGTCTTTTACACACTGATGACGAATTTGAGGTCTTTGAGTTCATATAGACTGTAGGAGGAGTTTTGATTACTCAGAGATGACAGTGACCTGGTTTTATGTTTCCAACACTGTAACATTATGGGACTCTATGGTAATAGTTCTTGTTTAATGTCTCTCTTTTGTGTTCCTTGTGTTTTTCCTGCTGTGGTTTATTAAAGACATGTCTGTCTCTCTGGGGAAAGCAGCAAAAAGAAGAAAGTGACACACAAACACACACATACACACACACACACACACACACACACACACACATGAAAGGACAATGCTTTGTCTTTTTCTATCCTGAGAATCTTTGCTGATTTCCGATGACATGCTTGTTAAAAATAAGTTGCACGTGGACTCTTTGATGGTTGCTTTGTGTGTTTCTGTACTGACTTTTAGTCCCTCTAGCAATCCATTTTACATCTTCATCACATCTGCACTCAAGTGCTTAATCTTAGTCACAATAACCACTTTATTCGTCAGTGCTGACTGTTGCACGCAGCTCACTTTCATCAGAAGAGCTGTTGTTCATAAACTGAAGATACCCTGTGCACAGCAGTGCCTCTCTCCTGGGTGCCAGCTGGTGCAGGGTAAACCACAGTAAACCACATGGGTTCAATGAGGCATTAGACTTGAGTCCATTTTTGTAACTTGTGTTTGTATATCTAACCTACATTGTTTGTCTGTGCCGACAAGGGGCTTCATATGTATGTAAAGTTGAGCCACTAAAACGCCTCCTGGCACAGCCCCTTTCCCTCCCCTTGCTTATTGAGGCAGGTATATTCAATATCTACTCTGTAATAGTATTCACCTCCTCCAACTTTTGAAATGCATTATGTAGTATGTATTTTGTATATAACCCTCTTTCTTCTAGTATATATTTTTTCTACTGTGTATCTTATTATTAGGAAATGTATTTTGTACTTTATGATATTTATGGCATCTTATGGAAATGTATATATTATGGATCTACTTATCCTCTGAGACAGGATAGCCTGACTATGTATTTTGTACTTTGACCTTTATTGTATCTCATTATCTTATGGAAATGGGTCTTATTGAAATGTGATATTTAGATCTAATTTTGTACAGTAGAATTATAGTTGCCATTGCTTATTATTATTGACTTATGGAAGTCAATTTATTTGAGTGGGGGAATGGGCTAAGATGAAGATAACAAGACTACAGGCTAAGATAGAATATGGGGGACTGAGACTTCCTAATATGAGACTTACCAGGAAGCATTCTTGGGTTCCCAGATAGTCCTCCTTCCCTCAAGTAGAGATGACAGACCCCTGTGGGTAGATTTAGAGGAAAAACTGAGTGTCCCTTTCAGGACAGCAGACTATTTGAGCCAACGTCTGAAAGCTGATATCCAGAACCAAATAACCTCTCATACTAGGAATATCTGACATCATATACACAAGAAAGAAGGATCATCCCCTTTTCTGACAGGATCCGCTTCAATATGGAATAACCCAAAATTGAAAATAGGAGGGAAGGTATTCTTCTGGAGAGAGTGGCAAACTAAGGGGGTTGAGCACATTGGATATCTTTATCATAACAGTACCTTAAGAGCATTTGAAGAATTAAGAGAACTCTACAACCCACAGAGAAAGGACTTCTGGAGAATTCTCCAGCTGTCTAAGGTTGGCCCAATGGGCACCAAGTTTCCCACCCAATCTTCTATATGCTCTAAATTGGAATTGTTTAGTAGTCTTCCACTCCTGGCTGGTCAAATTTACAGCTACCTCATTGATGGATAGGCCTAAAACCTAAAAGCCATGTGGGAAAGGGATTTAAGGATTGATGAGTGAAGATGAGTGGAATAAACTAGTGAAGGAAATCCAATGACAGACGCCAGATCTAAACTTATTCAATTTAAAATACTCAATAGACTCTACTGGACACCTGTGAGAATGAATAGGGCAGGACTGAGACATTTAAACCTCTGCTGGCAATAACAAATGGAACAAGGTGATATTGTCCATATGTTCCTCAATTGTACTAGCCTAGCCACCTGGCAGAGGGACATGGAAAAGATTAGTGATAGCCTGGGCACTGGTGTTGCCCTTACTCCTGCTCTTTGCCTCCTAAATAGCCTAAAGGAAATGAGAGAATAGATGGGAAGAAGGCCCAATGGCTAAAGGTTGCTCTTACTACAGCTAAGAGGGTCGTACTGAGGCACTGGATGGGAGGAAACAACCTTACCTACTCTGAATGGTTCATGGCTCTATCAGAAACAGCCTCTTATGAATGACTGATATACAAAAAATGGGAAAATGGATACCTATAAAGAAATCTGGGACCCATTTCTAACACAGATCAGGGAATGGTAAACTAAGATAAATATGACGTGTACATAGTTTAAAACTAAGCCTACAGTATATCGTGTTCTGGGGATAGGGGATAGGGTGGGGGAGGAGAAAATAATTTCCTTTCAGATCAAGCATTCACTTAGTTAGCTTGGTGTGTCTATATGTGTATATGTATGTATGCATGTATGTATGTTTATGGGGTAAGGGTATGTGTGTGTATGTATGTACAGTACACATAGGGGAGAACGGGGTGACATGAGCCACTTTTTACATTTGATGATTTTACTGCAAAATGAAAGTGTATTTGTTTCAAATAATAGTAACTCTATATACTTCAGGTTGTTGTGTACTCATGGAAATTAAAACAAGTTATCTAATTATTATGGTTTTAGAACAAAGACCCATCAAAAAAAGTTAGTCCTATGGCACAACTTAAAATGAGCATGGGGATGGGGTAAATTGAGCGCTCAATGGGTAAATAGTGTTACCATTAAATACTGATATAAAAATTACATAAAATCAAACAAATTTGAGATAATTTTGAACTTTATTAATTCCATCAATTTAACAAAGGCAAAACCTCATACTTTTCAGTAAAATTATATGTTTGTGTCCTGTTGTTCAACATGTTACCTAAACACTTTCAGTAAAGATTTAACTGTTAGCTTTGTGTGTTAGCCACAAAAATAATATGTGGGTAAATGTGCTTTTGTGTATACAGACAGGTGACAAATTAAAGGAAAAACTGGTCCAGGGGTGAATGCTTAACACCTACAGTGAGGGGATCTGGTGGCTCTGTTATGCTTTAGGGGCATTTTGCTGGCATGGTTTGGGTCCACTTGTCCCTTTAGAGGGAAGGGTCACTGTGAATCAATACAAAGTTGTTCTGAGTCATCACCTTTATCCTATGATGAAACATTTCTATCCTGATGGGAGTTGTCTCTTCCAGGATGACTGGAGTGGAAATTTAAGATGAATTCACAGAGAGCAAGTTGTCTTTCAGAGTTTTATTGCAATATCTAGAATACATATTTGCATCTCCCACTTTGCTAGGCTGAAGAGATACTGAATGAAGTTCAGTGTTGGTACTTGCATATATAGCCACATGCATCACAATCATCCCATATTCATAACCCTAACACTTATTTTTAATTAATTCACCATATCTCTAGGGAGTTTCTTGCGGTCTCTGCTTAGAATTAAGAGTTGAAGGCCATGGTTTGATGAGTATGAAAATGATGTGAATCATATTCTATGGCCTTCACAGTCACCAGATCTCAACCTATTTGAACACCTATGGGAGATTTTGAACCAATGTGTTGGACAGCGTACTCCAGCACCATCATCAAAACACCAAATGAAGGTAGAGTTCAGAGACTTGTAGAATCAATGCCAAGGTGTATTGATGCTGTTCTGGTGGCCCAACACCTTACAAAGACACTTTATGTTGGCTTTTCCTTTAATATGCCACCCATCTGTATGTACAGTATGTTTGTGTGTGGCTTAAACTTAACGTCATTCAACAATTAGGTATTTATTCATCAACATTGTAATACCTGTAACAGTGATCAAACATTAACATGAACAGGGCCTCTAGTCTCTAGAATATCAGAAAATATTTTGGGGGGTAAATTGAGCCATTGACTCAACTTGCCCCAACATCACTGGCACGTTTTACCCCACTACCTCCATTTTGACAAAACTGTTTCACACAGTGGCTCAGATCCACAGTTATGCTAAGTTTATGACCTTGTTTTGTAGCTTACACTGACTTAAATTAACATGTAATAATGTCCAAAACTTATCTTTTTTAATTATGATACAAGACTGATGAATTTAGTAACATGATGAATTCATTTGGCATGTCAAAAATCTTTTTTTTTTTTGCTCTGTTTTGCTGACCACTCTCTCCATATGCTTGAGTCCAAGATGGATTAAGCAATGTGAACTATACTTTCTTAATTTGTGATCACATGATTGCTTTTGTTTATGGTGACCAAGATAAAGGGGGTGGCTCATTTTACTAACTGGCTCTATTTACCCCATTCTCCCCTACACTGTGTATGTGTAAATCTGTGTATATGATATCATTTTATTGTTTCTTTGGCTGTAACTTTAACTTTTAACTTTAATGTAGCTTTTGCAATCTTTATTCTATCTGTATCCGTTGTTAATTTGTACCTGTTGTCTTCTTAGTTTTTATTATTTATCTGTTTTGTTTTTTGCTTTTTTTCTGAGAATGCTCATTGATAAATGCATTGGACTGCCCCGTTGGATTTCTGTGAAGGAAATAATAAAAATCATAATTGAATTTTTTTTAAAAAAAAAAAAAAGCCTGCAAAAGCAACATGCCAAAGAATAATTTTGAGCACTCCACACCCATGATTGCCATTTCCTGTAGCTATCTATCATCAAAATGATGATGAGATGTCACAAGAATCCAAAGTGAAAGGCTGAAGTTCCAAATAAACAAAGTTAAATCTGAGGTCAGATGATTAACACCAGAATATCCTCAGAAAAACAAATAACCACAAGGGGTTGAAGCCCAGGTTACAAAGAAAGTCCAAAATGTATTTAATTGCCCTCCAGGGGAGCGAGGGGGGGTAAGGGGGTATAGGAATAATGAACACGGCAGCACTGTTGTCTCAAGAGTATGTCTCAGCCACAGAGTCAGGGCATTATGGAACCTTTCCTCCAATGAAAAGTTTGTCAGTAAAAGGAGAATAAAAAAATTACCCTACTCATGTGCACTAATTAGCCACAAGCCTTTTTTCTGGCCCATTTAGACCACAGGAGCCAAACTCAGGCCAGCTGTTCAGAGGGGCCAGTTAGACTGCTATTGGAGCTAGGAGCACTGATTTCAGCAAGGGTGTGGGAAAAATCCTTGAGGAAGCCAAGTCAGAAAGGTCTGCTAAATAAATAAGGCATATAGTAAAACGCTTTATCCCACTGGTGTCCTTTTACATATTCTTAAGTACTGCTGCATGGCAGCAACAAACCACATAACAATCAATTATACTGAACCACAGGATGACTTTTAGACAACAGATTTATATTCAGCTCAATTCAAAATGAAATGAAGCTCATATGGTAGATAAATGACTTAGACCTACACACTCTCTTCTCAACATATAGAAATATACAGAATCACAAGGCTTATACTCAGATGATTCACATTTATATTCACATCGAAATGTGTAATTTTTTTAATGTATAGAAAGCCCTTTTGTGGGGTGATTACAGCCAAGTTAAAGTGCTGAAAATGTATCTCTCTGCCTATTTTCAAACTGTGGATGATCAAAATAACTTCCTCAAGATTCCTGAAGATAATCCTTTATCATCAAACTGGGACACAGACTTTAAAGTTGGATTCATTGACTTTTTGGCCACTTGGTGGCAACAGAAAAAGCTGCAAACACAACATTTACATTTTAGTATAAAGGTGTTGTGTCGAACATGTTGGCTAGCAAACAGTTACCTATTTATAAATCCAGCACACACGGAGCAAGATATGTAAGCATTAATTTGGAGTCATGTATATAAGGCCAGTATTCACTCTAAACTTCTTCATAGGTCCAAATTTTTGACTGGATCTGAAAAAGACTCAGGGAAAACCTACCCAAACCTGACCAATAAATACTTTTTTTAGGAACCGATTCTGAAAGGGAGCACCAGACAGTGAGACCCTATCAGAACACATCAGAGGATAATAAGTCTATCTTCCTGCCCAGCTGATCCACTTGAGTATTAGACATATTGATACACAGGCCCAAGACTGGCTGCGATACAACACCTCCCTACCCAACCCAATCAGACTTTGGGTTTGGACCCGGAGTCCGATCCCCAGTCAGCTCTGGCTCTGTCTACATCAACTCCTGAGAAAAATATCTGTCTTTTTTGTCGCTAAATGCACCACTTTGTTCACCAGCTATTCCCTAACTTTGTCTGTCTGCTGTCAGTATATTTATCAGACCTATTTTGCTGAAAAAAAACAGGGTTGATGAAAGTGGGATTGTGGGCTGGAAAACCAAAAAGAGCTAATAAGGTTAAAATGCTGAGGGGGACTCCAGAGGGTGATAATTCTCTGAGAGTTCATCGTTATGACCAATGTCTTTGATATAACTCAAAGGTTCATTGAATTTATTTATATTTATCCAAATCCCCAGCAGACTCTGTCCATGGTGCTGACTGTGACCCTGTGACAGGATGCAATGATGACCGGTAAGTAACTAGGCAATAAAATATTTTCATGACAGACATTTAGACATGTTATAGCAGTAGAGAACAAGTGTAATGAATAACATTAATAATGACTGCATTATCACTGGGAAGACCTAATGGGATGCTTAAATGGAAATGAGCCATTATTAATGTTATTAGTTACCCCTGTGCTTTACCCGGGGGCATTACTTTTCACCAAAACATGGTAAGAAAAACATACAGTAAGTAAATGTAAGCAGTCTCGCAAAATTACAATAGCTGATATTAGCAATATTAGCACACTAACCATCCCCATTTGTTTTAATCCAATGCTAATTTGCGATAATTTGCTGTAAGGTCAGAATGTGGCTTAGGTTTAATTTAATTTATGTTCCTCAACATTCACAGGCACAATGAAAATGTATACTTATCATTAAAATGAAAATAATTGCTGGCCTCTTGGGGAAAATGTAACTTCATTTCACTTGGGGCAGGACTGATGCACCACCAGTGTTTCACACACATCACAAAAGAAGACACAGCCAGTTAAAATAATCTATCTGATGGATCGGAAGAGTTTATATGAAGCTTAATGTAATGAACCAGAGCATGTGTCATATCTGAAACCTCAAAGCACAGCATGTTACAATAAATGACTATTTGTTTTCTGATGTGATAAGGGAAAAAAGGTACACCACTCACAGAAGGTAAAAATGTGAAATGTATTCAGACTACAAAAGCATGACATTTCTGTCTTGTGACCTTCAACAGATACATCAGAATGGATCACAAACAATAAACACATTTTCAGCAGTCAACAGGTACATAAGATTAACATGAATTAGCTCATGCCCTCATCGATCAATAGGTGTGATCAATAGGCCAGTGTCTAGTGTGTTGCTCTACCAAATGCACAATGTTTTGGATCAGTTCAATTGTTTTCTGAAATGTTATTGAGTTTTGCATTTCAGGGCCTCCATATTTGAGATATTTTAGGACTAGAAAACACATATATTTGTCATTACTGCAGACTGTTTTCATTTTTTGTTTTTTCAGCCATTTGTTCCCAATGGTTTCAGTACAGTATGAAAATAAACTTGAGACTTGAAACTTGCATGAGATATCACAATGAACATCTCATGATGGATTGCGCATTTCAAACAAGTTTCATGCCCCTCCAAGTTGATTTTCACGGCTGCCTTTAAAATATATTAGACGTCCAAAACATTGTGGTATGCTTTTAAAAATGGTTGTCAGTAATAATTTATATGAATGTGAATTGTAGTAAATGGTCTGAAAACAATGTCCTCAAGAGGCAGACATACATGTACATATTCAAAGTAGAAAGTGTCCACCTATGAAATCAAACCAAGTGCTTAGCTTTTGAAAGATTAAAGCTTAGAGAGATAAATGGCAGCAATTAGCCTATTTTTCACTTGGTTAACCTTGGGCTCTGTAATTCATGGTCTGGTGATGCCATCTGGCATCTTTGAATGTCATTAAAAACCTACAGGATCTATAGAGGTGCTTGTTGAACTCTGTAGTTCCAAAATGCCTGCACAGGAAACCTGGTTATTTTCTGTGGAAAATTCAAACAAGCGGGCAAGAAATAAATCACTTAGATAGATCACTTCTAGGATGTATTTTCAAAGACAAATATGTGTTTCTAAAGTGCTGTCAGTTTGGCTCTGTACTCCGGCACATAGGATTTGAAATGAAACAATGAAAACAAATGCAGACTTTCAGCTTCAAATTGTTGGTATTTAAATCCCAACCCAAAGAACCATGTGGAAATTATAGCCCTTTATATATACAATATATACAGGACCAGTCAAAAGTTTGGACACACCTTCCAATTCCCTTGAATGTGAAAATGTGTCTAAACCTTTGACTGGTAATGTACATATAGTCCTCCAGAAATAAAATAGTTTACAATATTGCCAGCATTAAACTCACAGTCACTGTTTCATTGTACTAGAGCAAAGCCAAAACAATGACAAACATACTGTATCACTGTCTGTTTTTGCCACATGCCATGTCTACAGTATGTTAGCTAAGACTCGATCAAAAGAGACAAAGCTTCATGATTGAAGGAACTGTTCATACGCTCATTTGCTTTCTTTCTGAGAGTTAGATAAGATCAATACCACTACTTTCATGAGTTTTTCATTTTTAGGTTAGTTTAGCTTAGTATAAGATCTGCCCAAAGGTTAAAAAATCCTCCTACTAGCACCTCGAAAATTAAAATGAGATATCTTGTTTGTTTAATCTGTACAACAACTTAGTTTGTAACAACAGCAATAAAAATGGCAATTGAGCAAATGTCAAACTATTCCTTTAAAGGATAAGAAAAAGTGAGACTGTCTTCACTGAACAGGAGGCAGCTAAACCATCTGAAGTCTTCACTTAGCAGCTCGGCAAAGAGTCTCTGGAAACAGATCTGATGTCAGCTCAGCCATTAATGATTGAACTGACCACAGTGCAGTCTTGCGTGCTTCTTTGCTAATTTGTTCCTGCTAAGTATATGCAGATGATCATAAACAGTTTTAACATATGTATATTATTGAGTGTGAGCTTGCAGCACATGTGTGGCATTAATGTGCGGTTGGATATTTTAGGACTGGAAAACACATATATTTCACACATATATATAGAGGTCTCAACCTTGCAGCCAGCTGTGAATAATAAATCTGTCCCCTGAAGAGGAGCATGAGCTCGGGTAGCACGTCGCCTCCAACAGGCAGAGACAGATAGACACAGAGACACGAAGAGAGAGCTCAAGCCACAATTACATCCACTGTCACACTAAGGAAGGTCAGTTTTGGTAGAAAACTTGGTCTAGATTGACCTTAAATTCAATTTCACCACCTGGCTGCATGACACAAAATCTAATCTTGTCGTTGCCATTTAAGCAGGGACATGTCTTACACTGAGCCACTTTCAGTGTTTTGCAACACTCAAGTGCTCTATGTGTGATTATGTCTGTTTAAATATAACCTTTCAGTTTGATTTCCATTTAGATTCATTGTTATTATTCTGTCTGGCATTGGTGTGTAAAGGATCCTCTTCCACATGTTGCGTCTGAGGTGTGTCATGTAGGTGGAAGAGAAAACATTTTAGGCCCTGTGTCATGTATCAGAAACAATGCTGATCATTGGCATGGTGGGCAACAAGAAAAAGTCAAGATTTAAGAAAAAAGAGGTACTGAATGAACTGTGGTATATTTACCTTGATGTGGTTTCAGCTGGTGTTTAATCTATTCAACACTTTGGTGGCTAGTTGAAAATATGGAGTTTTCATAACATATGGTTGTGCTCTATGGAAGTTAAATGTTGCTTACATTTTTGTTAATTGTTCAATATCAATAGTTCTTAGTTCACAGAGAGCACAGCTGCAAGGTCCCTGTGAACACATTAGGAACATGATTTAATAAAGGAAAAAACACCCAAAAATACAGTTAAAATGTTTTATCTGTGATCATGGACTGGAGATAAGAGAGTAAAATGAAATAAGATTCAGATGGAAGAGAACTTGTGACACTTATGAGTTAATTCTCAGACTTATACTTATCATAATTACAATTCAATAAACCCCTACTGTACATAAGATATCAATTCAGCTTTCTATGAGCTGTAGCACCTGTGGCTTCCTGGATCAGTCTTATTTTTTGCTTCTTATTTAATGGATGTTTCGTTTACAGAGAAGAAATTCTTCCCAGCTCTATCCTTTCTATTAAAAAGATACAAGGTGGGCTCCCTAGTGGCTCAGTTGGCCACAGTGCATGGTATGTATCTTTGATGTCCTGAGTTTGAATGGACTCTTGGTTCTGCCAAAAAAAGTACAAGCTAAAGGCAATGAGAGATTCTTATTAAAATACAAGAAAAAGTGAAGACTTGTGACAGAAAGGTTAAATCAGGGCAGGTTTAAATTTCGTGCAGAGAAATTTACTTCAAAGCCAAAAAGCAAAAACCAAAAAGCATTTTATCTTTAATTGAGGGTTGGAGCCGTTCCCAACATTCACAGGGCAGAGGGCAAGACAACATGTTGGACAGTTTACCAGTCCATCACAGAACAATCCCAGACAACCTCTCACTTTGATATGAGCTGCTGAGAGTCTCCAGTTCACCTGACCTGAATTTCTTTGGGCCATGGGAGGATGACACAGCAGGAAAAACACAAGGAGAACATGCAGAAGCACTTCTCAAAAACATCTATGAACATCTCTCAGAGGTCAATTCTAAAAAGCATTTATAGTATCTTAGTATGGAGCCCCAAAGTGAACAATATTAAATATAGTTTTATCAAGAATATTTTTATTTTTATAATAATATAGAATTTCATTGGAGTAAATTTCACTTCATCAGAGATTTTTATTTCAAAATGGGCTGAATTGTGGGCCGGTATTACTGGGTATCAAAGAGTTAGTGTTAATTGCAGCAGTTAGCTGGTTATTTCAGAGTTACATTGGCAGCTTTTTGATTCTAAAGATATTCCTCAGAGAAAGAGACACAACTCTGTATTATGTGATCGTTTAGCCAACAGAAGTTTGCTAACACTGGCTCTTCGCTTTGATGCCCAGAAATAATCCAAGTTCACATCCCAGCCTAGCTAGTCAGCAGGCTAATTAGGCAGCATGTGCAGCCTTTTTAGGCTCAATAAAAAAGAAACATTAGCTCATGTGTCTGTGTACAGTGTTTATTTGCAGCAGCATCTAGTTGCTTGATTCAGAATTAATTAATAGCTAGCACGAGTTTACAGGCTACGTTTGGTTGGAGTTGTTGAGCTTGTTAAGTGAGGCTGGAGGCATGTGATTGGCTGAAATCTGAAAGGGTGACAACTCCACGTATGAAGAGTGACAGTATGAAACAAAAAGTGACATGAAATAAACTGTTTTGCAAAAAGAACATTTTGAGATCTAAGTTTTGAGGTTTTCAATAATATGAAATTGAGAATGATGAAATAACATTTCATAATAATAATTCATAATCATAATAATGATCTGAGATTAATAATGTATTGAATTTCACAAGTTATTGATTTACATATTTGTACACAATTTGTTAATGTGATTATTTATTTCATAATTATGTATTTATTTGAATACTTCTTTCATTCATGTTATATGTAAAAACCTTTGGTGGCCTAAAATGTAATGTCAAAACCACCTACCACCTTATTAATATTGTCTTTAGCCAGACAGGCCTGTGGCCAGAAACACTTTGATAATGCTGGAGAACATCCTGCAGAGCTAACTTTTAGCTTTGATGTCTTTCATCTGCCCACTCAGAGAATTATTTCTCACATGATGCCAACTGTTAGTGTGATTTACCAACTCAGCAGCAGGCACATTATTTCCTGCTGGATTTTATCAGCAGATTTCTCAGACAGGTGTAGTGTGGCATGATAACATGTGCAGACCATCTGAAAATGTTTATGAAGGAATGTCAATAATCTCCTCTGAAAATGAGGAGCACCACTGAGACACCCAGTGAAAAAATGCAAACACTTGTCAACATTAAATAAAATCCTTATGGGAAAATGTAAACTATTCTCAACTAACTATTCCTTCTAATTCCCACATCCTGTCAGGTCATTTCCCTGTTAACATTTACAGACTTCTCACAGTCAGGTATCCAGATGTAACAGAAGGACAGGTGTCATTTTTGCATAAGCATTTATTAAATTGAACTAGTAATAGAATTATCAATCTCATAGCAATTCACTTGCTATTCTTCTTTAATTTGTTGCGGTTTAATTAATATCAATATCCGTCACTACTTACATCCATTACATATTGTCATTGCCTTTGGTGCCAGTCTTCATGTTGTGTAAGGTAACCACCAATAGGCCTAAAGTCTTTAAAATTCTGCATTTCCCTTTAACACCAGAAATAATCAACAGGCTGATTACTTTACCACACTCCTGATACTCGGAAATCAAGTAATTTAGAATAAATTACACCCTTAAAGAGGTATAAACTTGTTGAAAACATTGACCTAGAAAGTTAAGGGGCCCCTAACCCGGTTTGTAAATTTCCATTGGCAGAGATGTGGCCCAAATTAATTAAATCAGTAAGCAATAATGGGATTCCTCCTAACTGCACCTTTGATAAGCCAAATTTAATTGCCATGTCACAGTATAGACAAATTCAATTTGATATTCTTACCTGTGACAACAATTTTAAGACAACGCACTAAGGTGAAATACAGAAACAGCAATCTGCAATACCAAGATGTTATTTATTTTCCAGATATTATTACCGTATGGGTTTGAGACACTGGTGGGAGAGCAGACGAGTGAAATGTACGGGATGTACAGGATGGATGGATGAGTGAAACACAGACAGACTTCATGATGTAACAAATGAGTACAGAATATCAGTGCAAAAAAAATACAAAAACAACTGTGGTTTTAAAATTTGCATTAAAGGTCCAGTGTGTTGAATTTAGTGGCATCTAGCGGAACAGGCTTGGAAGAAATTGAATATAATATTCATAAGTATATTTAATTAGTGTATAATCACCTGAAAATACGAATCATTGTGTTTTCATTAATAATAAGCCCCTTGATAACTAACCCATTAATAATAAGCCCTGAATGGGTGCCAAAAATGGCGCAATAAGAATCGCTTGGCTGGTGCATACGCCAAAAAAAGTTTCTGGCTTCCAGATTTGCTTCTGTGTTGTGCAGCCCACTGAATATGCGCAGTAGTGTTTCCCCCACTGGCCCCGCATGCAAGTTCCCGCTCGGCCCATAAACTTCACATTGTGATGATGTCACAGATTTTTGAAACTCTTTTCTCAGCTCAGGGAAAGTTTTACAAATATAAAACTTCCATGGATCAAAAATTCATAATAGAGTAATTATTGACATTGTTTGCAGTTCGAGGTGTCCTGTCAATAGTTTACAGACATCTCTTTTACAATGGTGGTCTATAGGGAAAATGATTTTTCGGCTGCAGGGGGATTTTTTGCTGCAATACCACAAGTGGCCACTGGGAAAATTGGCTGGAAGGCTGAGCAGCAGAGCCCTATCCAGTTCCTATTATACATCCATGGTGCAGATCCTCTTCTAAAGAGACCACCATGTTGCAATGCAATGTTTCTACAAGTTTTGCCACCATAGGTTCTCCTACATGCTTGTAAGAGGAAGGGGAGGGGTATTCAGCTGGTTGCAATCTGCAACCTCAGAGCTAGATGCCACTAAGTCCTACACACTGGTCCTTTAATTGTCTGTCAAAATAAGGCTAGACTTGTGGCAAAGTTAAGTAAATTCATTTTCCTTCTCCAAATTACACATGACAACCATGAGCATTGTTGAGTAAGGTGTGGATGAAGACTCTCACCTTCTCTCTGGAAACCCGAGTGCCATCTTATCTGCAGGTATGTGCCAACATAGCAGCTCATAAATATACAACAATGTACATGTGGATCAGAAGAAATTCATCCATAAAAAAAAGCAATCTTCAGTGTGAAGCAGCATTGAAATGCCATGATGTATCAGAATTACAGGTGCTCAGTTAGTTATGTAATCTCATTTTCTTGAATATATTTGCATAAAGGTAGTTTTATTATGCAGGCATTTCAGAAAATGCACAATTTAATGGAAATATACCTTCATGTGTGGTCTCAGATGCTTTTCAACTGCAAAACAGAGCAGAACTGAACATATAATGTGACTGCTGAGCACTTTCATGCATGTTGAGGCCTCTTGGCAAGACTGTCATTTGTTACTCCCGATATACAAATCTAATTTGAAAGCCAGTGATGTAAAGAGACAGAATACAATGAAAACAGATCACTTGGCAAAGTGTGTTTGGCCAAATACGCTTCTGGTATCAGTCCCTTCTGCTCTGTGCATTTTTACATGTGTCCAGTCTAACAACAAAAATGTGTCTATGGGAAAGTAAAGCCAGCAACATCCTCCCACTGTGGAGATACATCATACTACTCTACTTTTAAAGGTTACGTGTGGGGGAAAATGTATGGTCAAAGGTCATTTCTTCAAAAGCCAAGTCTCAACCTGGGCAAGAAGAGGTCAAGACACAGCTGGGAGTCTCTGTGGGACATCTCAGATGCAAAACTCTGTAAGTGTGTCATGTTGTGAAAAAATACAAATCCTCCTTCAAAATAGATACATCTAAGTGTACCATTGTGATGAATTTCTTGTTGAATGACTTGATGAATTAATAATGACCTAGACCTAGAATATCAATCCATGTATATTGTCATTTATTGCTTCATGTGTCAGTACTCCATTTTAGTTATCACCTCATCACTTGAGTATATGGAAACCACACAGATATTGTCCGTTCCAATATCATACATATACTATCTGTGAAATACTCACCACTACACATGGAGAAAGTCAATTTAAGGCAAACATTATGACAACTTCACAAAGCTGAATATCATTTGGAATTTGTTTACGACGTGATTAAGCATTATTGTTGAAAAATTAGGATTTTGAACGTGTGGAGAGGTATTGATGGTGTATTTTTGTCACTTAGCTTCACCATAGCATGTTGATAGTGTAATTTCATTACACATTTTGTTACATTTTGAAATGAATGTTTCAACTAACAAGACTCAGAGTCTACAGCCATGCTAGCGGCTCTGTGAGGCTGTACTTGGGCAAAGTGGTGCTTTGAGCTAACAATGGTAACACGCACACAATGACAAAGCTAAGCACATTAGCTTTGTCACTGTGTTAGCATGCTAACATTTGTTAATGAGCACTAAAAACAAAGTGAGGCAGATTTGAGTGTGCATTTTATGAAAAGTGAAGGTGTTACTAAAGTTATTATTGTTTTTTTGTTTTGTCACATTTGCACTGTGGCTAAAAAGGTTACCACCACATTTGTGACATTTGTTATTTGAACTACCCCACCGGCCATTTACTGATGTTTCGCCTTATTTTCATATCACTGCTGTCCAAAAATGTCAACTTTTCATGGTTTGTTCAAAGCTTAATGCCAAAGCATTTTTAGATAATTCAAAGTTTAAAATTATAACTGAAATTACAAAAACAGTTAAAACACAAACATCTCAGAGCCAAAGACTATAATGAATGTTTCCATCATAATGCAACATGCATTGAAAGTAACACAGAGGCCAAAGTAAAACCATCAACCGCGACCATCAACCGCGACCATAGGAAAAAGTAAACAGGAAGTATTAAAGCACAGACAGCTTTCTCAACTCTGAAGTGAGGCTTTAATGCTTTGAGCATCTGTAAAAAGAATCATGTAGAGGTAGCAGTGGAATGCAGTGTGATAAATGAGCCACTATTTTCCTACAGTCACGACCCCTGAACGTCACCCAGACGCAGTCACCCAGACGCAGTCAAAACCTGAATGGCTCCTAAAGTACTTTCACACATAACATTTACTGATAATAAAAGGCATTTGCTCATGGGAAAACAATGATGGTAACTTAACTTGACTGCTCCAGGTGTTTTAACATGACCACTTAAGTTCCCTTTTGGCATGTTTTGTAACCAAAAGTAGAGCATTACTGATGTGGACTGGCACATTGTGTAAACTGTACCTCACACACACATCATCAGGCAGGGCAGAGACAAAGTCAGTATAGAGCATCTTTGTTAAACCAACAGCTGCATTTCCACATTGTCTAAAGTCAAGCTTTTAGCTTTTGTCACTACATTGTCGGCTTGGATCATAACTTGTAATGCCACTTTTATCTGTGTAGTCATGACACCTTGATTACCATGGTTACCAGACCCCATCCACTACTGACAAAGAGCAGAGTGTTCGTTGTTCTCCTGTGTGACAAAATATTAATCAGTCTAGTAAATCTGTTCAGTGTGCATCCAGAGGCAGCACACTGGATATGAGGCTAATCAGAGCTCGGTCAATTTGTTGGCTGGATTGTGTTTATGCAACGGAGGAAAAAACAAAACTGAAAGTAGTAGATAAAAAACACAAGCTTTCACTACGTGTTCACCATCATTTCAAGTACTTCTTATCACTAGAAAGGGTCACAGTGAGGGGAAAGTTACAGATGTCAGCTTTAAGAAGTTGAATGAAGTTCAAATCTCACACACATACACACACACACACAAACACACATGCACAAACACATACACACACACACACACACACACACACACACAAAGTTAGTAGGAGACGGTCAGTTGGTTTAGGGGAAATAGTCCCGTCAATTACAGTGTCCTCAGTAACAGGCATTCCTCTTGTTTTAAAAAAACTATGACAAACCAAGAATGTATTATCCACTTACATCCTCACGTCACAAGGTTGCATACTTCTTAAGGACCATCATACCCTCCAAAATAAAGTCATTTTGAAATTAATTAGTAAAGGAGCATGTGAAACCATGATTCTGTGCCCTGTACACTTCTCTCCTCAAATTAGGAGCACATGTCCTCCAGATAAAATTCACCGCAGGGCTCTGATTTGTTGTCCTTTACATATTTGAAAAAAAACAAAAAAACAAAACAAAACAAAAAAAAAAAAACAAAACAAAAAAAAACAAAAATCCAGCAAAACTGCCCATGTGGTTGTAGTTCTCTAAAACTCTCCAATGCCATTGTTCTAAGTGGGGAAGTTTAGTCTGGCCAAGTTCTTTGCTTTTCTCCCACAGGGGCAAAACCCATCACATGTCCACAAGCACTGGACCAGATGTGAGGACTTTGTTGTAGCTGAGTGTTTGTTATTCTGCTGTGTGACAAATAATTATCCTCTTGTTGTTATGCAAGATAAATATGCTGCTGTCATCGGAAGAATCAAATTCACTGTGGCTGTCGTATTTAAGAAACTATAAATTAAACTGCCAGGCTGTGAATCCATGTGTGACTTTACTGTGTCCACCTATGGAGGAAAAAGAAATACATGTCACACTGTCATGCCAGTGAATATTTTGTGTGTTTTTTTTTTGTTTGTTTGTTTATTTTCAGAGGTCTTTTTTTACTTTCCAGATATGGTTTTAATGAAACCATCAAATGGAAAAACCATCTACAACCATTTTAAATATCTGAAAGGCCCAGCATTGTGTTCCTCATCAAAGAAAGAGCAAGTTTACTGATTTTTTTAACCAGGAAATAGACAAGTGAATTCAGGTGAAGACTGTTATAACTTTATTATATTACTTATATTACTCTCAAACAACTTCACTCACTGTGAATTTTAGAGCCCAGATATTACTATCATCGACTGAGTGGATTAAAATTTCATTGAACAGGTGCCATAGTAAATCCCACAGTGTTGGTTATTGGTTGGTCTAGCTAGGCTGCAGTACACAAAACCTTTACATAAAAAAGCATCACCATGGTGTAATATTCAATTAAAATCTAGAGCAAGTTTAAGTCTGACTTAACTAAAAATATGGACGTCAAAATAAAGAGTGATCACTATGAAGAATGTCAATTAATGTGTAAAATCCTGCTCACTTGGATGCACACAACAGCCAGCACCATTATCTTTTCCATATTGTTGACATGATTGGTTTATTTAAATGTGACCTACAAGGATGATACAGTTAAAGGGATTGTTCAACATTTTTTAGAAAATTAAAATAATTTGGTTTCTTGCTGAGAGTTAGATGGGAGAATCTCTACCACTCTCATAACTGTAAGGTAAATGTAGAGACAATTGGCTCGCTTCATTGAACACCAAGACTGGTAATACCACAACCTGTAGTTTTCATGCTTTGGTTTTTCAATGAATTTAACAAATTAGATATAACGTGCTAATTAGTGAGCTTTAGAGGTGCTGGTGGGTCAGTTTTGTTACCTTTAGACAGGGCCAGGCTAGCTGTTTCTCCTGTTTACACTCTTCATGCTAAGTTAAGCAGCTGCTGGATGTAGCCTCATATTTATTGTAGACAAAGTGGTTTCAATCTTCTCATCAAACTATTGGGAAGAAAGAGAATTAGTGTATTTCCCGAAATGTAAAATTATTCCTTTAATCATTACTCCATCAAGGTGAAAAGTTGCTACTGTGTTGCAGGGCTGTTTTCTTGCTGAAACTATTGAGCTTTTACTCAGCACATCCTACACATTTTATTCAGAGAAGCTGATGTTGTCTGCAAGTCAGACAGCGAATTCTAAATTAACCTCAAATTCAAACAATTTCAGTTTTAATTGAAAATCATCATGCATACGGTTCATTGTCCATGATACTTGTGAAAACTAAATCACAGAAGTGACCATTGGACCTCTAATGCCTTAATAACTGACACATAAATGCAGTTTGGCTCAATGATTGTTCAACACACAGTGACAGGAAATGACACACAAACACATGGTATTAAGTAAAAAAAAACAACAAAACTTTATTTACAAAACAGACCACTGCCCCCATCCCACAAACCCCTAAATTCAGTGACTACTGTGGAATGCTATGTCTGTGCTTGTGGCTGAGGTTGGGAATTTACAGGACTGAGAAGAACAACACCCAGTGCTAACCTTCAGTATTCTTCCACCCACTTATTTAGTCTGAGTTCACCCGTAGACTAATGTCAAAGTATGCCAACACTTCTTGACCCAACCGTGGCCTGAGGCCTTGACTGGTTCTCAGTGGTGAGTAAGCAATATGCTTTAATGAGCCTGATGTGTTATCAACTCAAGACTACAGGTAGGACCAGAGGCTGAGAGAGATTGAATGATACCATCTGGGACTGTGGTATACGCATCATGACACAACTAAACAAAACATTAAAATAAATCACATCATACAAAAAACACACGTTTCATTTTGCTGAGATCAAAAGGACACACAAAATGCATTACACCTTCTTGCTAAATAACCTGTTACAAACATTAAAAATATTCTGTTTTCAAACGTCTTCTGTCCAGGCAGTATGAAATACATCTCTACTCAACATGTCATTAGGGAATAACTACACTTTTCTTCTTGGCATGAGCTTCAAAGCCTGTAAATAAGAACGTATTCACCTGCTCACACATGGCAGATAATTGGATTCAGCCCGCATGTATTGTGTGTTCTTGATAAATGTGTGTTCACACAATCAAGTGTGTGTTGATGTGTGTCTGTATGTGTGAGAGAATGACACTCATCACAGCTGTGAAAGTGAACATGATTCACACAAACAGCTGTACGTGTGAATAGAAATAATTGTGGCAACACAGTCTTGCGATGTCAGAATTACTGGCCGAAAACCTCTTGTCATGTTTCCATGTAATGGTGTGTTTGTGTCCGTGTATGTGTGATTTTTTGCTGACAACAGTACAGGGGAGGTGTGAAAAGCTGACACACATTTCTCAGCAATTGCGTCAAATAGCATGTACGTGGGGGGGGGGAGATGATGGTGTTATTGCTCACACAGCGATGTGGGTGATTGTTCACATACTTGTAATTAAAGCAGGTATTTCTGTTGGCAATCGAGACTGTGCATGTGAGTTGCAACATAATTGAGCAATGTAAGAGTTACAAGCATGTAGCTTCTTGTAGAAGAAGCCACTGTGAGTCTGTCCACAGTCAACAATATAGATCCATACATGTCCCTCGACTGTGTCCTTAAAAGGGGGGGGAAGGGGGCGGTACTGTAGCGCAGCAGGATTTGTGTGTGTTGGTGTGTGTCCGTCCGTCCCTGCTGTGTGCAGGTGAAGCTTTGTCTGCACAATTAGAAGGCGTAGCGAGTACGAATGTCCTCCAGTTTCTTAGAGACCTCAGGTGGAGTTCGATCCAGCTCTTCAGCCACACTTTTCTGCTTGTGAGGGTCCATGCTGTTGAACTGCTCACACAGATCTCCATCGATCACATTCTGCAGAGCAGAAACAGAAATGTTGTTTTCAGAGTCCATGATGATTTCATGACATGACATTTGAAGGAGATGAACATCTCAGATGCGAGGCCTTTACAAAAACATGACAGATAACCAACCTTGACTGGGAAGTAGTAGGACCTAAAGCTGAGATGGTCTCGGCCACACAGTGGGGGGAACTCAGAGCGCATATGCATCTCTAAATGCTGGAAGAAGTCATGGTCCTGGACATAGAGATGAAGCAAAGAGAGAGACATGATTGAAAAGAAGAGCATGAGAAAAGGGCATTAAAAAGTACAAGGGTTGAGAGAACTAGTTGGGTGTTGGGATATTGTCTGTTGACATCCACGTCCATACTGATGTATGAGAGATTTATAAGATGTGACTGTGGTTTACCTCGTGTGAAGTAAATGGGACCAGTATGCCTATGCCTCCAGACAGCGTGGTGTAGACCAGGGACTCTGATCCCCCAGGGATCAGAGTGGTTTTCTGGAGAGATAACACCGTCTCTCCTACGTGGTAGTTCACTATCACCTCAGCCTGCAGAGACAGCGGAGGGAGACAAACAGTCATGTGTTGTCTGGTAGGATAAACTAACAATCAAATCCCCCCTTGGCCCCTAACTACCTAATGTGACCCTGAACAAAACCGTATATTTGAATTTCTTATATAACTGTAACCTCAGTGGATGAGCATTGGGCAGCTCGTGTACGGCTCTCTGGCATGTGCAGCCATGCAGGTCTTGTATAAGATGGATCCTGACATGATGTCCTGGGATGAATGGAGGATTTTTTTTTTTAAGGATTGAATGACCAGAAAATATTTAAATGCTTTTAAAATTAGGTCAAAGCACAAATAAAACAGTGAAACATGGTTATTGACTTGGCAGTATCCGCTTTCTAATCAAAAAAACACATAGAGCGACTGATTATTGAGGCAAAACCACATTTCATTGTGTGACATGGCCTCTTATCAGAAGGTGACTTACTACAGCCGGTAACCTCTATCTTTTCAGTCATTCAAATGGTAAATTACCAGCAGCTCCGTTCATATAATCACACAAGTCTGATATATCACTTGAAGCCATTTCAGGTCCCAAGATCACCCACACTGACAGCTGCACATACATATAAAAGTATGGAAAACTGGACTCTTTGCCAAGGTCAGAAAGAAGAGACACACTGTCATCCTCCGCTCAGAGGAAATTGGTCCAGATGGTCAGATCTAATCCAATAACCATCAAAAAACGGCTTTGCAAATAATTAGAGGTAGTAATTAGGATGTACCTCGGATACAAAGGCAGCATTGGAGAGGAATAAAACGTCAGTATTAGTCTGGGCAAACTGCCTACAGGACATAGATGACACTGACGCCAAGAGACCAAGAAAGCAAAGGCAAAGTTAAAATAAGCTCTGTGCCTCAGACACACAAATGAGCCATGCTTGAACAGAGAACAGCGTCCCTCTGATGGGAAACAACGGCTCTGAATGAAAACAAGTTTGTTTTTTGACTGACAGGGTCATTTCCCGAGGGGGCATAAATGAGATTAGTCGAGATAAAAACCCCACAGCTCTGAAATAAGACAACACAATCTTTGTGTTTGATTGTCATGGCCATAGACTCAGCACACTCAGCCAAGAGGCCAGAGTTACATCTGAAAGACGTGAATCGGTGCCTATCATGAACTAAGGTGAGCATCCTGTCAGCCTACTGTCATGAACCATACCGAGTGCCACAACTGATGTTGCATCAGCATTTGAAAGGGATTCAGATAAGAAAAGTGAAGAAAGGGCTTGTTTCTGAAAATCTCACAATAATGTATGTGAGACTTATGATCACATGACTTGTATCTATCTTATTGAGAAGTGAGCCTGATGAAGACAAAACATTGCTTTTTTAAATTATTTACATGACAAGGAGTTGGTCCAAAGTTTCTTGTAAGACAAGCCAGTTTTTTAATTCTTTCCTGTTGCTTGTGTTTGACCACTAATCCAGCCGGATTTCACTGGTATTGTGAGCAATCCTGGATTTATCAGAACAACCAAGAATTGGACCGCAGCCTTTATTGAGAAAAATGAAACATTCACAGTGGTAGGGCATGACATCTCATCTCGTCTTGGTCACAAACTGCAACCTTAAGCTGCTCTCCATCATGTTGAAAATACATTAAGCATATTATGCCCACATGCCTCGGGGGGGATTCCAGCACAGTGGAAAATGTCACATCCGGTCAACACAAGACTCATGAGATGTCTATGTCTTTTCAAGTCTCTTTAAGTGTTGAGGAGCTGAAATGAAAGGAGGTGAACAGAGGCTAATGTAGCCTCTGGGAAGGGAAGGACTCCCCAGGTGCTGGTCAAAGCTGTATGTCTGTCAGGCGTGTGACCGGTAGAGTAGTAAAATAGTTATTTAACCACAAAGGCCACAAGTTGTGTCTGCAGGGGGAGAAGGTTAGATTCAATCACTAAGAAGATTGAACCTGCTGTCACACATGTTAGCACCCTTTTTTCTGGTTTTGTGCCAGTGGAAAGTGGTCTATTTCAGAACATGGACTGGTTAATAAAACTGACATAAAATAATATAGTCATTAATGTAAACTTGAGTGGACAGATTTACTTCTGTTGGCAGAAAAAGAGAAAGAGACAACCTCAGAAATAATTGAAATCCAAATGGTGCAAATTGATCCAAAGTTATCATCATGTATGTATTTGCATTAAACTTCAACTCCACTGATTTTTCTGTTTTGATTTCTATATTTGTATGGAATGTGTTGACTTTACATGTGTGTGAATTTTCTCATGAAACAATGCTGAAGTGAATAAAAATGAGAGAAACGGAGAGAAACAACATGACATAAAAGTTGCCCACACACTGTATGACATTTGGGGTGAAGACAGTCAATCCTTTCATTTTGCTCACTAGACAGCCGTGTCTCCCTAACCTTGATCTTTACAGATATATTAATCAAATAAAAGTGGAATGCATCTAATTTAATGTAAGGCGGCATTTAACCTAGCCATGTATAGATAATTAAGTTCAACCAGCCAGATGCAAATGCGCGTGCACACACACACACACACACACACACACACACACATATTTTGGATAAAGACAAATCTAGGCATCCACACCCACATCTAAAAACAGACATGGTACATTTCCAAACGAAATTCTTGATCAATGTGCATGGAGGCAGGAATAGCTGACAAACAGTTTCACAAAGACAACTGGGACCAGCTTATAATGTCTAAATTGGAGGGACTTTCCCAGTCTATCTGCTACCTAAACAGTTTCTGACCAGGATTTAAATATGGGATGAATGTGTGTGTGTGTGTGTGTGTCCACACACACTTGTATTTGTGAGTAGGTTAAACTTGTGGTTGACGGTGTTATGCAGCTTATGCATGTGTGTTGGCGGTTAGAGGTCAGAGCGGTGGAGGAGGCAGATTAGTGTGTCAGGCCGGAGTCCTGTACAAGCCTGAAATTTCAGCAGTGGCCTGAACAGTTCAACTTCTCCGGCCTGGGCCCAACAACTGGCACAAAATTCCTTCCCCAAACAAATCCTCACATGCTGAACTGACTGTTTTCACATAGGCTTTTCTATCACGTTTGTGATTACATACAATTTATTTATAAATGTCTGACTTGTTCTTTCAGGCTCGAGTCACGTTGAAGACCTCTACACCGCAAGGAATGCACTGGTATCTACAATACACGTTAGAGATGACTCTCAAAATACATCTAGATAAATGTAACAGTGACCTTCAGGAGTCTGTATAAGAAGGATGGTTTGAAGAATGGTGGTTTTACCTTCTGTGATGCTCCATTAAGGAGGCCTCTGTCCCATAAAGCTTTGTTCCCTGTGGGGTCCTCATCCACGTCATCACTGGTGTTGGGGGGAAGACGCACCTGGGAAAAGTAAAAGTAAATGATGAGATGTATTTCTTCTCATCTTGTCAGTCTCACTGGACTCCAAGAGTTGTAGAAGCCTGGGTGATAAAATCACATCTTCTGTTTTGATTGGGATCGACTTTCTTGGGTGAAGTCCTGTACCGCAATTCATACGATTCATAGAAACAGACAACTCCAACACTCTCCCTCTTTGTACTCACAATGCTAATGTTCCCAAACTTGTCCGCGGAGGCCATGGTGTCATAGTCCAGCAGACAGGCTGTTGTCACCCAGCGGGGACATGTGTCGTCAGCGAAGATGATGAGCTGGTTCTCATTACGCCGGTAACGGACCCAGAACAGGCTTTCCTGAACATCAGATACAATCACACGCTGGCCGATAGTATGGATGCCAGTCACCAGGTTGGGAACGTGCTAGAGAGGAGGAAGGAGAGTGATAGGTACACTGAAAAGATGATGATAAATGTGTGCTGTGGAGGAAAATCTCCAGAGATCCCACAAACTATCAGAAAAGACCATCCTTTCCCTTTTTCGCCACCATCTTTCAGTAAACGTGTGCAAAAACACCGTTTAAATTTGATTCCCTTTAAAGATGTCATAACGGGATCTGTTGAACATAGATCTCTCCCACAGCTTCAGCGGGCAGACAGTCCCTGCCCACTCAAACATTCTGAATCAATTTTTCAACTGAATCAAAGTTCTGTGGTTTGCTGCAAGAACCAACACAACAGTCTTTATGTTCTTCCATCATCTGAGGAAGTGAAGGCCTGTTGGATTCAATTTATTTTTTGTGGGAAATGTCTGAAAAACCATGACCCAACCTCATACTTGGAAGCTGTAAGTTTTGCCATGTTTTATGATTTTACTGTTTATTAGCGGTTTATTTTGCACATTAGCTTGTTGAACTTGGCGTTAGCATGTTACGCAGCTGATATGGATAGCAATGTGGACTAATTTGGAATATTGAGACAGTCAAGAGAAACTGTGTGAATGTTTAGCCTCACTAAACGTAACTAGTAACTGTTTTTTCATGTTGCTTTTGTGGAACTTTGAACTGTAGCGCTAGCTCAGCTAGCTTATTGTTACACGTTAGCATGTTCTGCTCCATGATCCTCGCCAGTATGTGTGTGTTGCTGCTGTAACATTATGTAAATGTACATGATAGACATGCTATGAACGTAACGATACACATGTGAAAAAGAAATGGTCAAATTGCAGGAATTTCTTTGCTTGGCAACGTTGTGCAGCTGTGATTAGCACCCAGCGGCTAACTTGCTCAGACCATAAAGCTGTAAAGTCAAGTCAAGACTAATACATCCATTCTGGTCCACAGATACACTTGGCGTTATTGTAATACTAGTATCAGTAACGCTACCATACATAAATAACGGCCCTCTCCTTTGGTGGTCATGTTATCTCGCATTGTATCACGGCTGGAAAACCACAATCAGTTTCGGAATGAAGCGTGGGTAGCAGCAGCTCATTTGCGTAGACACAGAAACAGCCCATCCAGAACGGGACTGAAACACAGGGGTACAGAGGAATGCAAGAATGTATAATCTCAGTGGTATTTTCGGCAAAAAACTTCAAAAGACATGTTTTGGGGACCTCAGAGACCGATATTAACTTGCTGAAAAAGAGTATAATATGGCTATAAAACCAGAATTGTTTATGATTTTGTAGTCTTCTTTTTTTAACAGCACATGGTCACCCCCGCCTGTTGATGTGCATTATCACATTGTGCAACTGGCAGAAATGTGTATATACACGTGAGACACAAATGACAGAAACATGACACTCATTTAAACTTTCCTCTAAGGCGCCACTAGAGCTCAAACATCCCACAGCCTATCAACTGACAATGACATAAATATCCATTTCTTACACACAAAGCCAAACAAAAGGGAATACACCCTCATACACATGACCAGGTTCACACCACTTAATGTCATCACACTGACACATTCTCTGGCTGAAGGTTCAATTCAACACATCATAAATTCAGTTATCAGGAAACTGTGCACCATTCTATGCTTCAGAATCATATTTGATCTTAAAAAAGGAATAAAATAGGTCAAAGAGCAGGAGACGGTTGAATTGAATTAAACAATTTAAACCAGCAACGTTGTGCACTGTCAGATAAAAATAACATCTTTGTCCTCACAGGAAGGAAAAAATAACATCTTTGTCCTCACAGGAAGGAAAAAATAACATCTTTGTCCTCACAGGAAGGAAAAAATAACATTTTTGTCCTCACAGGAATGAAAAAATAACATCTTTGTCCTCACAGGAAGGAAAAAATAACATCTTTGTCCTCACAGGAAAGAAAAAATAACATCTTTGTCCTCACAGGAAGGAAAAAATAACATCTTTGTCCTCACAGGCAGGAAAAAATAACATCTTTGTCCTCACAGGAAGGAAAAAATAACATCTTTGTCCTCACAGGAGGGAAAAGCCAAAAAGGTATGAAAAATTCACCTTTAAATCTATATACTACTTTCACCTGCACTCAGGCACATTTCTGATTAAAAACCATGATTTGACCATGATAAAGACCCAGGAGGAAAAGTATCACTGATCCTGGTTTCTCAGTTTTTTTCATTTGGGCAGACAAAGACCTATGTGCAAACATCCATGTGTGTAATCTTTTTTCAGTCAGACCTACGACATGACAGAAATGATTGTCCACAATGAATAAACCGGGTGCTTAGTGTTCCCAACTGCACTTGGTGGTCATTATTATCATTATTATTATTACTCTTGTCTGACACTACATGGCTTTAAAACTTTGATGGGTAACTGTAAACATATTTAGTCAAGGACTTCAATAATTCACATAGTATGTTCTGCTTTAATTGCATCAGGTCTGCAGCTGCACTGCAAATTCATGAGGCAGACTGAGATTAAGCTGATTATGTAGCAGGATGTGACTGTTTTGCCTGACCAGTCAATTGGTCAGGGCCTGGCGGTCAGGTAAATGTTGGCTTCTTGACGTGAAGGCTACCTGAGGTATGTCTCCAAAGACTGACAGTCCTCACCCGCATTTTTGAAAAGCCTCTGGTCACATTTCTCCTCTTTAAACGCTTCATGCTTAGCTTGAGAATATAGAGACCTACATTAAGCACATAGAAGTTTATGTATTTTGGTCGCTGCCTTACCTTGTTCTCACACTTGCGCAGCAGTTTCTTTTTGCCCATGTCGTAGATTCTCAGCAGTTTCCCAACTCCCACCATGGCACGTCCCTGGAATGGAGCAATGGCCAAAGGCACGTCCTCTACTGGGGTCTGCAAATCAAAAAACAAAGAATTAATAAACCGCAGCTAACCAGATTATTTTATGGCAGCTTTCAGCCAGGTTTCAGGTGTGTCTAAAGAGAAACGGCTTATATTTCTTAAGAAGTGAAAGAGCTTCATTTTGAAGCGGGGTCCAATATCCCACTAAACACAGATTTAGGCATGAGCTCCAGATCCTCCTTGGGTCAAAATTGGGTCAAAATTGTGACCCAAGAAGGTCTCAAAGTGTTCTGGAGGCAGGCTAGTTTAACGGAATGTAGGCAGTGTAAGCAGATACACTGTTTCAATTTTCTTTTAAAATATCATGTACCTGCCTGCAGAGTAACTGTGTCCCTCACTCATCCACAAAAGATAAGATAATAACTCTGGAAAATCCTGTGACACGATACCATGCTGATTATTTTTAGATTTTCCTCTTTTTTGTTAAGAAATGAAATATAAAACAGCATGTGTTGAAAACTGAACTTAAAACTACTGTGGTAAATTTTAACTTGTTGTTCTGAGACCTACAAAAAGATCACACCCCATGACTTTAACATTAATACATACTTCAGCTAATCCAGCATTTTATTTTTAAGCTATGACTTCTATCAAAAATTCATTACCTCTTATAAACATCAAATTTTGGTAAATTATATTTTTCAAATTAGATTATAGTGGTCACAAGTCAAACTGTCTAAATACTTTCTATGTCCAAGATGTGGCTTAATCACAACTAAAACACAATTTGAGAATCCACATTATCCCAGTTCTTCTCTGGAGAATCACTGACAGCATCTTGTGATGTTCCCTTTCAGGCAATTCACTCGGTCCAGCACAGAGAATGGGATACCATGCCCTCACGTGACCTGACTGAAGACACCTCTATGCACGCCTTTAAAGCAGATGATTTATGGTGACATATGTAAGGCCCTGCCTGCACATACTGTATATATATCCAGCACCACAGTCATGCTTAAGTTCTTACGCTCTTCACCTAGCTAAGGACACCTCTGCGGAGTCGGATTAGCTCGCTACAGCTAGGTAGCTCTGTTTCCACAGTAGGCTATTGCCAGCTCGAAGTTAGTTTAACAGCCCCTGTTGGTGTTAGCCACCAGCTACCCAAAGCGCTAATTTTGTCTGTGTTTTATCCACGGGCTTTGTGTCTCGGTACAAGCACCAAGCCTAAACAGGCGAAGTAGTAGTCCTATGTCCGCCACTGTCCTCAGGGGTACAGCTTCTCTTTGCACTAAAAAGACCGGCACGAGGCATGTCTCGTCTGTCTGGGGATTGTCCACACCACGAGTGTGCTGACTCAGCCTGAGTCCTGTGTATCTTGTCACCAGCTCCAGTGCTAAACCCTGGAGAAAGTGCTGGGACAGATTACCATTGCACAACACGAACCCCTCTTCTCTGAGTCGAGAGACCTAGCTTCATCTGAGTCCAACACCTAGAAGCTTTTGGTCGAAATCCCCACCGGTAACTGGGCTGACCACATGGTGTATGTTGAGGGGTTAGCGAGAGCAATAGCCAGCCATCTGCCATGATGACAATCACGTGCTGGACGTCAGCATGGACATACATGCTTTATTGGAGGATGAACAAGAACAGCTTTATCATCGGGCCAGTACAACCCTGCTGCTGTGTCAGTTGGCCAGGACAATACATCCTTCTTCTCAGTGTAACGCCATGCAGCTGAGAAACTGGAGGTGGAGTGGCCCTCTCCTCTACCAGGAGAGGGCCCTATCTGGCCCCATCCCACAACCCTGGTGTGGGTGGCCCCACAGCCCTCCCAACCAAGCACTGCAGATTCTCTGCATATCAGCTGGAGAATATTTATTGAGCTTCACTGAGCTCTGTTACCATGCTTCAAGCTATCAAGCCATGTGTCTGGCGGAGCTTGGGACACAAATGCCCCCCAGCAGTCCGCTTGCACTTCTTCTCAACGAGGTCAGAGTTGCCACGGATTATATTCTGTGTCCCACTGCGCAGCACTCTTCCTCTCCCCCATTTATTTGGATAAGCCAGTGTCTGCTGAGGGTTTGTGTGAAGCATCACCCCTAGACGTGATGTGAAACCCAAGCAGCTAGTGCTTGCAGGCCTGCGATACCACCAGCTCAACCAAAGAGGGCAGCACCACCTGAGACTTTGGTCTCCCAGCCAGTGAGGCTGCAATCACCTGGTCAAACTCCATGTCACTTGGCACCTGGTGCAAGTGTCCTCTACCAGGCCTCTAGAGGTGCTTAGCGCCTAGGGGGAAGAAACCACACTCCTAGCTCTGGGACTGAGTGAAGAGGGGCTCCAGCAGCAGGAAGACACTGCTGCCCCTCATCTTTTGCCGCCCAAGAGGCCGCTTCCATGTTCTGTTCAGGGGTCCAGTCTCAAAAGGCATTGCACACTCCTAAAAACAGTCTCTCAAGCACAACTTTTGTTGCCTCAGGTTGTAGCCCCTAGTTTGGCTGTGTTCAATATTTCTCAGGTGACCAAGTGTTCCCAATGTTTGTCACTTTCTCAGTGTATGTTCATTGCATGAATATCCTGAATGCTCAATTGTTGAATCCAATAAATTGTGCATTTTGTACTCAAAACACTGCAAATCAAATAAACCAGGGCAGAAAGGTGATGTTGTTCTCCTCCGGCACACCAGAGGGCGACTGCCCCTCCCCAACAGTGCTGCAGGTCAGGACTTTGTTTAAAAGGCCATCTGTAAGTGATATCTGTACTTCAGCCAGTTGGTCATCACCACACACTTTTGTTCAGTTTTATCATTTAGATGTCACGACCCCTTCGGTGGCTCACTCCGTCCTCTCTGCTAGGTCTATGATGCTGCTCGATATGGCAAAAATCATAATCATGATTATTTTGGTCAATATTGAGATCATGATTATTTAAAACGATTACTCCTTGACTCTGGAAACATCATGCATTTATTGAACTTTTTTAAAAAAACTTGTCTTTTTAACTGGACTTCCTTGAATTTTAAATATAAATCAACTGAAAAACAAATAAATGTAAAAACTGAGATAAATAAATGATAGAATATACAAATATATTTAAATAAATAATATAAAAATAATAAATAAAAATAAATTAGACAAAAATGATTGAGATCATGTTATTGTAGTGATTGTGAAGATGCATGCTGTGTAGAGAGTAATCAATACTAAAATGACAGAAATCATTGACTTGTATTATCATGCAGCGTGTTTACATGCACCTGAGTAACCAGGTTACAGTCAGTTTTCTCTAGAAAGCTGATTTCCTAACTGTTATGTGAATCAGAAACCTTGTTTCCACAGGTAGATTTTACTCCCTGGAGAACACCAATTCTCTGCCATATAAACGTGTAACCAGGTTTCTAACCAGCTTTTTACAAGTAAGCATGTGCATAGCAACAGACTGCAGACAGAGAAAGCACGGCACCGTGGAACTAAATGAAAGGAGAGATCATTACACAGAGCAAAGCGTCCTCAAATTTAAAATAATAGCATCCAGGTGGTGGAGGTCTAGGTGGTAGATGTCTAAATAAGTCAGTCTGCAGCCCTGAACATTTGACTGTGTGTGAAATTGTGAGGATAAGCTCCGCTCTGTCTGTCTGTCACGGCGCTGTCCCAGCTGCTCTGACACCCAAGAGCATCGTTATGAAACGGAATGTGTTTTATCTCCATCTTGTTTTCATAATCGTTGGAAGCCGAAATCGTAATAGAAAATAAAATTTGATTACTTGCCCGACCCTACACTAGAGTGCTGGAGGTTTGACTCTGGTTCAGTGGCTGCTCTGTGGGGCATGAATACATGTCCCATACTATATGTGTTGTACCAAGTGAATTGAAGTGAATCTGTTATGACAATAACAGATTATGACTGTTATAATGTTATATAACACCTATTGGACTGAAGGAGGACGTTGCGACGGATGTATATATGTGCAGGCGGGGCCTCACATACGTCACCACAGATCATCAAGGTCATACTTTATGTGTTCCTCTCCTTAAGAGAACAGAAATTATAGTCATAACATTTTCATGTTTCTTTTTTAAATGTTTCCATTTGTCAGTGGGGTTTGGTCAAGGGCTGCAACTAACAATTATTTTCATTATCGATCAATCTGTAAAATTATTTTCTCAATTAATCAATTACTTGTTTGGCTGATAAAATGTCAGAAAATTTTGAAAAATGTTGATCACTGTTTCCCAGAGCACAAGATTCACATTTGAGAAACTGGAAGCAGAGAATTTCTGCATTTTTTTTCTTGAAAAAAAAAAAAAAAAAAAAAAAAAAAAAAGACTCAAAACAATTAATCTAATATCAAAATAGTTGTCAATTAATTTAATAGCTGGCAACTAATTGATTAATCGTTGTAGCTCTACTTTGGTCCCGGTGACTGAGTAGAGAAAGCCATGCAAGTCAGCGCTCACTTTTGATTGGTCTTCAAACAGGCCTGTCATTGCTTTGAGGCACATTTAAGCTTTATTATCCTGCTGGAATATAAATCCTGCCATATAACTTTAAGCTAGAAAGGATGGCATGTCTGCTAAAAAAGGATGCTACTTTGCTTTGGTCACTGTGTAGCTGATCCCCTGCAACTGACTGACTCCAGACTTGACTGGAGCTTTTATGGACTGCTGCATTAATGGACTGCTGGGGGGGCGGGGGGGGTTACACTACAATCATTGTTGCAGATGCTGTCTTGTCTCATAACGATGTTAGCTTGACTCAATTTGAGATGCTGTGATGATGTTAGGTCAGTCTGTTGTTGTAGAAAAAAGTGCTTATTTTACTGCCCTCTCATAAATATGCACCTTAGCGGTAGCTTGACAGTAGGACCATTGCTTCTTACATCTAACTCAAGTCAAGCCTTTATTAAAAAGGTTGAACACAAACAGTAACAATAACAAATAGAGAAACTTATTTTGTCAGGATCTGGCAAAAAAAAAAAAATCAGTTATTAGCAACAACTGATTAATGTTAATATTTATGTGAAAATCAGTTACACATTGCTCCAACATACAAACCATTAGCATTATTATTCCACATCCTCAACTGCTTGTTAAATTCATATTTTATGACATTTCATGATGTGTTTTCAGGCTGACGATGATGTGGGTTACCTGTGGGTCAGCCGGTAGGAGCAGTAGTAGGACAGATTTGTGATAAAAATGCGCAGCTAATATGAAGGGATACACATGGATAAAATTATTGACAATTGCTGCTAAGTTAAGGATGTTTTCAAAAACATCGGCTGCTTTGTTTTACAGTTTAAAACACAGCTGGACTCTCAGTCAGTGCAGTGTTCAAAAACAGCCACCCAAACCCAACTATGGGTGAGGCCAAAGACGTAATGTAAGAAGTAACAAGAGATGACTTTGGTGTCAGCTCTTGGTGTAAGTAGTGTCAAGGGGTAAAACTACAGTTAGAGGAGTACTGTTGAAAAATGCAGGAGCAACAATTTTTAAAATCTCTACAACTGAGTGTTTATTGGTAATGTAGTCAGTGTGGTCAGATGTATTCATTTATGTGCCACTGTGAGATTGTGTAGTATGTCAACTTGTGTATTAGGGGTGGGTGGAAAAAAAAAAAAAAAATCAATTCACATAAGAATTGCGATTTTTATCTCCTACAATTCTGAATCATTCACAGATGTCAAAAATCGATTTTCTAGATGTTAGTTGATAACGTGATGTTGACAGAACAAAAAAGGCAGAACTCAACTGCAAGAACAGAGCAGCACCCCGACAGTCTACAGCGCACACACGCTAGTTATCTTGTAGTTCATCTTCGGTTGCAAGAATGTTTTGTTAAATGACTAAATAATTACCTTTGCGAGATGAACATGAAGTATATTGTGAAAGTAGTGCCCCCTTTTCTATTCATTCAATCGAGAATCAGTTTTGAATCAAGAATCGTCACCTAAGTATTGTGAAAGTATCGAATCCGGTAATGAGCATATCATGCCAGCACTGTTGTGTATGAATAATCTGTGTATGTGCATCAATAAATAATGTGTGTTTAACTAGACTCATTGAAAACGTCATATCTGGTTAAGTGGTTGGGAAATTCCTCTAACTTCAACTGGCTGACACCGCCATGTAATACAACACTCATGACTCACTTCCCTGTTAATCCACATCAGGTAACAAATGTCTGTGGGCTGATTCACCCTGATGGTCTCCACCCTGCTCGAGTTTCTGGGGAATTGCCCGGGGATCAGTGCGTGGCGCCAGGGGCAGTAACCTCTGTGTTTAGTGTCATCAAAATTTTACTGGGGGTGGTACTGCCTGGGGCAGTTTGATGACCCTTCCTCCCTGGAATCCAATCCTTATATTAGTAACCACCTCAGACCATGACCTGGTTACACACATTTCAATAACGGCACACAGTCTCCTCAGACAATTAACACTCTCTGCCCCACACTAAATTACCATGTCATTTAATATGTGCATTTTTTGCTTAGTTATTCAATCTTCTTTGTGTTGCTTTTTTATAAAATAATCTTTCAACTGACAGAGCACCTGAAACCAACAATGTGCAGCCAGTCCAATCTGTGCCACCTATTGCCAAGGAAAGTAACAGCGAGTGCAGCAGTTTAGACTCCACTATCTGTGCAGACAGAGAAAGTAACAACTGCAGCAATTTTCTTACACTTGCACCACCTGCAGGCAAATGATACAGCGGCAGTTTTCACTTTTCCGTTTGTCTGCTATACGAAACTGAGTGAGTTTGAGAGTGAGTCACAATCAAGTTCCGTGTGGTACGTGTCAATCGAGCCCACCTTGTGCACAAACTCCAGCTTCTCCCCGCCACTGACGAGCCGATAGGTGTAGATGAAGCCACCGCCCACTGATCTCGGGTTGAGAATCATGTCTCTGGCCACGCCAACCAGAACATACCAATCATCTCCTGTGTTGGTGAAACGACACACTGCAACACTGAAAAATATCAGAGGAAAAAAAGAGAGGTAAAGAAGGTGTGAGATATGGGCTACTGTGCCATGCTTTAACATAAAAATATACAAACGGCCAGTTTATAACAAATGATGAAAACTGAAAGGCTACATTTCCTCAGAACATCAGTTCCACTAAAATATCAAGCATTCAAGGAAGCTACAGGGTCTGCAAAACTTTATACTGCCATGGTATGAGTGCAAGTTACCTGCTTACTAAGACAGCTGATAATGTTATATACTGTATGTAAAAATGTAATGTAAATACAATAATTAAGTAATATGGCAAAAGTGCAGCATTCCAACTAAATCAAACTGATGAATGTAAGAAATAGAAAAGAAGAAAAGACACTACTAACATAAGGTTTGCTATTTGACTAATACCTTTCTCTTTCTTATTATTATATTTATTCTACCAGCAGAACCATTTCTTTCTTCTGAGTTATGCAATCCATCACCAAACACACAAAACTATGATTTTTCAAATGATATTTTATGCCCCAAAACTTCACTGTTCTGTTTTGGCAGCCCAACATTTAGCTTTGGCAGCTGCCAGTTAAATTCACAGTCAGGAAAATCTCCAGCTAGAATTTATGAGATGTCGGGAGTTTTGGAAGCTGTCAATCAATGTGAAAGGCGAAATAAAAAGGAAACAGTCCAGGATCAGAGTCTGGACTGCATTACTTCATTTAACACCACCCACGCCACTCTCAGTATCAACTGAAACCTTGAGTAATGCAGAGTAGCAGCGTATATCTTATCTAATCTCTAATCGTCCCTCCACTATCTTCTGTTCCATTCCTTCCTGTTTACGCATCATTTCATTACAGTTAAAGCTTCGCTGCATCCGACAGTAAACAAACACCCCCACCTATTAATTAAAAACGCTGAACTCCCCTTCCTTTATAGCCAGTAATATTGTACATGACACTACACTGAGGAATGTTTGTTTTGCTTCCCACACTATTTGTCTGGTCATTCATTCATTAAATGCAACCAACCGTCTAATCTTCCACTTGGACAAAATCAAGAAACAGAAGCTGCTCACCTGAATGCAGCTTCATTCTGCTCCAGCTGCACCTGGTCCAGTGTTGAACCCTGAATGGGGTTGACCAGTCGCACCAGCGAGGCCCACTGCCCCGCTCCAGCTTTAGGTGCGCCGAAAATAGCTTCTGGGAGATTCTCATTGAGGAAGGCAGCGGCCATCTCAGCAGCCAGTTCTCTTTCATCCTCGCCAGCAGCCTCCACCATCTCCTGCAGGGGCAACAGCAACAAACAACAAAAGAAGTCAGCTGGAGGGATGCTGTGGCATTTTGAACAGTTTGAGACATTTTTTCCCCTATCACCAGGTGCTGGACACATTCAGTGGGACATACTGAGACAAAGCCCACTGCCACCAACACCAGTTGACCAAAGACGGGTAGAGTCGGACCTGCATGCAGGCCTGGTCAGGAGGAAGGAAGATATTGATGGTATATGATGGGATCCAAACAGACAGACCCCTGAACACTGGTCTGAATGAGGCATTGGCTTTTCCTGCAGCCTTGCTAAATTAGGCTAATTGCTCAAACAGGCTAACTTTATGATCCCTCCACAGGCAATGACCCACACTGAAACCACTGCAAAAACCAAAAGCATCAATAAATCTATCTATTCTATTATTACAAGAATTTAGGAAATTCAAACTCTAAGTTTAAATGTCTCTTCCCTGCTTCTGTAAACATACATTAATCAAAACTGAAAAACTGGCCAAATGTACTTGCTGAACTCTGCTCTGACCACAATCAATCTCTTCAACATAAAATCTAAGCTACAATCAGGCTTAAAGTGACTAGCATGTCAGAAAGGTGGTCCTGATGCTCAGCCTGGGTGGTCTCTGTACTCTAAATCAAAACCCCTGGACTTAAACCATGTCAGAGATTGTAAGTTCTTACTCATTATGCCTTTGTGTAGTCAGGCTCTGTTAAAGGTGTGCATTCGGGTACGAGGTCAGTGTGATCCTTTCTGACACAGGCAGGACCAAACCTGCTCCACAGGAAACTCAAAGGGTACTGACAGTGGACCAGTCTCCCAGGAGACAGAGCACAGGTACAGAGGTGTCTGTACAAACGATCAAGTCTTGCCTTGTACTAGAATAATATCATCTCCCCAAGTGGAAAATTCTCCTCTGGTCACAACTTCACTAGCCAACAGACCATCTCACTGCTCTAATAAATATACTTCATACCTCAGCCATCTGTTGCTTTCTCTGAGCTTTGGTGGCCTCGGTGTAGGCATTGTGGTCGGTCTCGATCAAAATGAGGTTGTTGGTCTCTGGGTGGATTACAAATTTCCTGGGGGTGTACTGCAGAGGAAAGGCCACCTGGTTGAAGACAGCTCCCAATTTCTCCAAAGCCAAGATTCTGCAAGACAGATAATGATAAGAGAGAGGATGAGGAAGAGGGACAAACAGTTACAAATCATTTTGAACTTGGGGCTCTATGCTTCTCAACTGAGCAAAAACTTCTGGCTTATGCAATATGGGTCCTAACACTTAAAGCGCAGAAATATGGACACAAGAGTGCTGTGCTGCTGTTAACAGCAAGCAGCAACACTGGATGAGATGGCGACTGAGATAGTTCAAGACTACTTCTTTTCCTTAAGAGACAGCAGACATCTGCGTCTCTTGGCTGAACCAGTGTACAAACTTCTCAGGATTTTCCAAATAAAATGTCAAACTATCCTTGACTTTCTAGTGCTGTTCAAGTTATATGCAAACATGTCTATATACCTCAGTGTGTTGGTGGAGATGGCCACTATGCCTTCTGGGCACTGCTCGGAGGCAAAGCCAGAGGCATACTCCAGAGTCTCATAAGACAGAGGGGTCAGATGGAAGCGAGACTGGTACGAGTAGCTGAGCCAGGAGCGACTGGACATTGCCAGCACCTGTCAGTGAGAAAAGACAGAGACAATAGGTTACAGCTGCAACAACCATGAATCTACTCATTCTTGATTAATCACAAATGATCTCTTCTTTAAAATGAACTTAACATTTAATGTTAACGTGGTCTGATCAGCAGCATAAAGACCATTCATTCATTTCTTGTATGTGAGCAAACAAACAAAGAATTTTGTAATAGAGCATATTCTCTGATTATGTGAAAATGTTTATGAGTGACATACAGCTTCCTGTCCCTGCATCCTGACTCTGAAGAGTTTGACAGGTCGTGACCCCAGGTAGCGTGTTCTGGTATCTGACAGATCACCGGTCACTGGGTCCAGCACCGTCCTCAGCAGCACACCGTTCTGAGAAAAGACATTGAACACACACACATTACTAGATGACATAATCTAAAATCCATATCACGTTAAATCTTAAACCAACTCAAGAATGATAAATTAATATAGACTTTTTTTTTTTTTTTTTACACCAATTAGTGGGTGCATGTATTATATGGCTCATTGCTGACACCTCCATCTTTATCGATTACGATAGGATGATTTTAAAATGATTTAAAACTTCGATGCCATAGGTGGCTGCAGATATTCTTAGAGAAATAAGAATATACGGTATTTATTGAGAAATGTCATATTATAGCTGAAATATTCTTCCTGGATGACCAATAAGACACGTGCTCCTATACTTACATGACCAAGTGTGCCTGTGTTATGTGATCTATCAGTAAGTACAAGAGCAATCTGAGTCGATGCTAACATAAATATGAATGTCTTATCTGTATTTATACAGGGGTGTGATTTATGTGTGCATTGCCATTACAACATAACAAAACTTCTTATCAAGAAAACTTCAACAAGATTCAGTTAGGTGAATGAGAAATAATACCTGAAGCCCTATGTTGAGGTAGAGGAAGCCGATGGTTCCCTTTTCTCCAAGTTCATCCTGTTTCTCGACCCCTCCCATCTCAACAATACACAGACTCTCTGGCTGGGCAGGCAGGGCCTGCATACTCAACGGCTGGAGGCAGTCCTGAATGTGAGGACAAATCAAGGTGTTAAAACATCAACTTGCAGCAGGTCCCTCACATTATCTAAAGGCTTCACTATGGTGCATACACAAACACATAGTAGTTCTCTCTCTTTAAAACATATTAAGTGATATAGACATTGGAAACCAATTACTTATAAGTGGCTGATTAAGGGCTAATTAGAGCTTTTAGGAATAATCAGTATCAATGAACGTGGGCATTGATTCCACATGTTTAAACTACAGGGTTTGGTGAAAGGTGGTGTATTAGGCCTTTTCCACTTCAGGAATTTAATGACCCTTTATCTTGGGTTCTGCGCTTGTTCCCACTACACTGCCCCCACTTAGGGGGCCAGTTACTGAAATTTTGGCACTGCTCGGGGGGGGGTCCTGATTCCAAGTTACGTTCAAACAGCTGGTTTGCTGATTGAAAACCAGCAAATCAACTGGAATTCAAACAGCTGGTTTGCTGATTGAAAACCAGCAAATCAACTGGAATTCAAACAGCTGGTTTGCAACATGGCAAACACCATAATTAATATTGCAATGATAGCTATGTGTCATCAGATTCTACTCAGTGTTTCCATAGACATTTTCACTTTCAGTCAAGCTACACCTCACACATCATATTTAAATCCTTGTCAGAGATTTGGCAACATTACATAACCAAGCAAAATCCATCAGGATACTGGTAAATATTTTAGTATTTCTCACCATACATGTTGCACATGCAATTAACAGACATATAGACCCTGTCATATTCTATCTCAAGCATTTTAAACAAAACTTAAATCTGATGGATCCAGGGTAGACATGATTGACAGCCATGTTTTGCAGCAAATTTGGATCATTTAATTTAAAAATATTCAAAATATATCTTTTACATGATTCACTAATCTTTAAAAATACACAATGGAAAACTTTAAATCATAAAGGTAAATGAACAATATCTGGTATACTTGAGTATATCAATGCCTGACTCCACTCTATTAACATTCTGCCTGGGCTGCGGACTGTCTTTTGTTCTTTTTTATGGGTAAATATAGGTTTGACTGGTTTGCTTCAGATTATTGTGGTTGTGTCTCATCTGAAGTAAGACTCTCTCATGAACCTAAAAATAATTATCTTAAGGGCAAAGGCTACTGTGCCGGTCATCCGTCAGAGCAGTGAAAACAGGGTGCCAAATTTCATGTTGCTTTTCCAGAGGGCAGGGTCTCAACTGATATTTGAACAAACATGGATTACTTCACAATGACCTGAAGCTAAACAACCTTAGTTAAGTGAAATTGTTATATATATAGTTTCAAAACAGTTACTAATGTGGTTTTTACTTCTTACTTTATATTTACTTACATTAGAGCCTGACCAATAAAACTGTCAATAACTGCCTTCTACATTAACATTTTTCCATTTAAAGACTGGGTAAGGCAAAGTGAAATGTGTCATAAAAACACACAATTTATAATTTTGGTGTGTCAGCTGTGCTGGATGGAGTTTCTCTGGCACAAAGAAAAGCTTTGCCAAGAGTCTAGTACATAAACAAATGTATTTATTCATACCGAAGGGTCCAGGGAGATAATGCGGACAGTGTTGTCGACCAGTCCCACAGCCAGGAATCGTGAGCGCTGCTCACCAGGAGGAACGTTAGCCAGGCTCATACAAACCACATCTGCAGACATCTCCTTTCGCTCTGTGTACTCATTCAGCTGGCCAGACTAGAGACAAAAGAGGACGGAGACGATGAGAGCGACAGTATTACTATGCAGCTGTAGTGTTCCTGTGTTTATTTTGGTACCTCATTTAGATTCAACTGCACTGTCATTTCTGAGGTTGCACTTTTTCAAACATCAAGTGTAGCAAGCGTCTCTGTCAATGTCATCAAGTCCACATATATGTTTTGTGAGGTCTGCTGTAGTAGATGCACCCAAAAATCCTTGAGAGATTTCACTGAGATCTATTACTTGTTGACTAAAAGCTAAAAATGTTAATGTTCAAAACTGGTAACTATGACCTAAGTATGAAATCTAAGCAGCATAAGATATGAAATGCTCAACATGTATTTGTCAGTAACACAATTTTACTTTGGTTTCTCAAGTACTTTACACACTCTAGTTTATCATAATTTGAATTTTATTAACTCACAAAAACTTAATTTTACTCATCAAGATCATCAAGAATAGTCTGTTTCCTGAGGAAACATAATAATAGGTAAAAGTATTGTCCTTCTTACCGGGTCCATCTCGAAGTACACCAGCTCCCCTCCAGTGAGGGCGATAACCACTTGTCGCTGGTTCACAGCGCAACGGACGATAGTCTTTTTGCCAGGAGTCTTCCACTCATTCACACGCTTGTCCGCTCTGATGTGGCGAATACCGTCTGGGTACACCTGTAGGGAGAAGCAGGGAGAGGCTGAGCAGCAGAAATAACAAGGAGAGGCTGAAACAAACTAGTGGGTTGGTTTAATTCCTGATGGTTTTACTTTGTATTCACTATTGTTCAAGCATCAAATAATTCATCTTGTGTTATCTGTTACAAATACAGCTCTGTAATAAAACTCACAGCTCCCAGATGGATCAGGACACACAAGATGTCAGAGTCATCTGTGTTGCTTTAAAGACTATTTTGGCAAACAGTCATAGACAAACAAAAAGGAAGAAAATATTTATGGGTTTACATGTGTAACATTCCTTGTAACAGGTTTTAGATGTTAACCTCTGCCTCATAAAACAAAGTGAAGACAGATTCTTGATTTGAAAACAAACTGTCTCAACCCTGTTCCCCAAAACCAGTGGGATAGTAAGCGATGACTGATCACGTCCAAACATTTAAACCTCTCTAAAAGATCATCTGGATAAGCAATCTGTGAAATCTGTGGAAGTAGTAATAAAATGGTCAAGACTGCTTGTATGTAACTCTATAACTTTACGTCATCTTGTGGAGGGACCCTAGTTGTTCAATCTGCTTACAGGTTTGAGAGAAGATGTTAAAGGTGCATTTCGCTCACCTGAACCAGGGCGTCTTCACCGAGCAGTGAGCAGGAAAGAGTGGGCGTCGTTCCCAGGAAACCAGAATCTGTCACTTCCTCTACAGTCTCCCCGATGGACAGAACCAGAGTGGCATTGACGAAAGATACAATGATGTAGGCATCAAACTCATCTAATTAAAAGAAGACGGCAAAGGAGCACTGGTTAGAAAAATAATGCTGATTAAACTGGGTTGAGGATATATATATGATGAATAAATGATTAATTCATGAAAATGATCTTATAGTAGGATGATGCGCAAGGTAATCAGAAATTACCATAAAAAACATTGTTCATTTCACATGAATAGACTTGTGATAAAGACCGCTTTGGATGACATTTGTGTAAGAAACATCTGTTAAAATTAACATGGTTCAACTCCTAGCCCATGCTTCCCACACACAGATGAGGTAGATGGGCCCGGGACCTGTTTAAGTATTCTCCTGTTTATATAATAAATAAATGAAAGTTCAGAAGGCCACAGCTGGGGTTCCACCTCTGCCACATTTTGAACCAAAACGCCTCAGGTCTGTGGCTGAAACAACACTCTCACTTCCTTCACTTGGAAGTGCATGTGGATCATATTTTGTGGATGTATTTCTCATTGGTTGTTTTCCTCAAAAACAATTGGTTGTTTTCCTCAAAGACAACCAATGAGAAACTTTTTACACCAGAGGAGAATTAAGCTGGGCTGTTTGAATACAAGGCCTGGCATGGATAATTTCCGGTGACACCAACATGTGGGCGCAGCTTGCTTGACACCATCCAGAGGGGAAAAGAGCAGGCAGCCCTGCTGCTTTGCCTGCCAACAGACTCCGGAAACTAGTCGGTCTGTTCACATTATTTATAAAACACACAGTTTAATACTTTAAGGCCACTGCTTCCCTTAAACATTGTTCTTGTTACCATACTGGCCTGAATATGATACGCCACTATTCCCACAATCCCTGCTTTTACAACACAAGGACTTCTGGAGGATAACAAATCTTTTGAATATAACAAGGAAGGCAAGCATGCTCTGTTTGACACTGTGTTATCAGATAAACAATAATGAAAAATATCATAAATATTACAGACACACGGTCAATTAATTTGCATAAAACTAGTACACACAACCCCCCCTCCCAAAACACACAACTGACTGATCTTTACCAGCTGTGGAGGAACAAAGTGACAAAATGTGAAAAACCACTTGACTTCAGAGAAATTCACTGTTACACAAAATAAATTCAAGGGGAAAAGTGCGTGCGCGCACACACACACACACACACATCTAATGACTGATCTTTACCAGCTGTGGTGGAACAAAGTGACAAAATGTGAAAACCATTTGACTTCAGAGAAATGCACTATTTCACAAAATAAATTCAAGAAGAAACGCGCGCTCGCGCGCACACACACGCACTGAACATCTTCCCACACTTCTACAGACTCTTCACTTCCATGTGCCAAACCAAAAAACACAAGAAAAGTGATCTGCATGCAAGTGGGGACCTGTTCTCTGTTATGAAAATCAAGGAATGAGCAAATATTAGAATGTTTGAGAGGCAGATATACAAACTATCAGTAAACAACAATTAAATATAAGTTATGCCCGCTGATGCTGCTGAGTGGCTGTTTACATCAGTAATGATTGATATCAATACAGCAATACAGTGAGATTCCTTCAGTCTGACAGCATTAAGGTGAACTTAAGACTCCACTCGTCCCATTAACCACAGCCCAGTCCCTGTTGGCATTTGCTGATTGCATGCTGTGTCTATATAAGTTGTAAATTTAGTTCATGAATGGTTAGAAAAAAGGTATGTGAAACAGGTATGTCATTACCTTCCACATGTCTGCGGACTGTCCACACAGCATTGGGGTTACCAGGCAGCTCGGACACAGCCATCTCTGAAACCTGATACAGACGTGTAGGGAAGGGAGTGGAGAAAGAACAAAAGACTCACTCAAACATGTATTCACTCTATACAGATGATCATTTTACACCATGTTTAAGTCTTGTAGTAAATACATAAATACATACTAACTAGCAGTTAAGTGGAGATGCAGTCCATCTACACAAATTGCACCAGAACCACTCTGTGCATCCTTAGGTTACATAATGTTCCTTCTCCCATAACAATTAAATTGCAGACATATTGTATTGTGTTGTGAGGGATTCTACAGTATTTGATCCAGTTACTTTGAAATGTTCAAAGACTCAGGACCAGTTCTGAGGCCTGCAGGTGACCAGCAAGACATTTCTCCTACATTCACATCCTGAGCCAATCAATTTAATGTCGAGCAGGCTGCAGATTCTCATTCATGTGAGCAAATTATGATGATTCTCTTGAGTATAAAGATAACCTTACTGAAGCATTTCTGTTGTACTGTGTGTGTGTGTGTGCGCGCGCATGTGTTGAGTGCAGAACACACACATCTTCTCTGAAAGTGCTGCAGCAGAGCTTAGTGTGTATACTCGTAGGTGTGATCGTTACTCCTCATAAGACTGTCAGTGCCAACACATATGGAATCACAAACACCTACCGATGATTGTTTCGTTTCATGTTTACAAGCAGGAAGTGACACAAAGTTACACTTTTGATGCAGACTGATAAGCAAACACCAAATTCTTCTGTTTGTACTGAGATCAGAATAATGAGCAGACTCTTCAGCTTTTATTCAGAGAAGAGACATGAACAAATTCATCACTTTCACAGCCAGCTGAGTGTGTGTGCATGTCCCTGTATGTATGTGTGTGTATATACACGTGTGTGTGCGTTTACCTCCAATCCGTGTCTAAGGACCCTCAAAGTAGACCTGGGTCCTCGTCCACAGGCCACATACAGCTGAGGTGTATCTTCATTGGCCAAATCAGCAATCTTAAAAAAAAACAAAAGAGGAATAAAATAGAAAATGAGTCAGTTAAGAAATGCATCTTCAATTCAAAATTAAATAAGACTTTGTTACAGCGATACAGCTCCCAGGACTGTGCTTTTCTTTACTCAGGCCCAAAGAGATGGTAGCCTGATGTTTTCCTCCACCTTTCTTTACTCTTAGGCTACTTTACTCTTAGGCCAGAGTATTATTAACATCTGTGCAGCGTTCAGGCCCCAGATACGCCTTCCAACACATGGATTTATTTTTCAAACTGGCCCTCCTGGATCATACAGTATTTCATATCTCATTGGTACCTGAAACAACACACACACACACCTGGCAGGACATGATGGGTGATAAGTTCTCCTGTTCGTCCACCAGCACTAGGTTCTTGAGGGGGCGGGGCTGGAAGAAGAAGGTGTCTCCCTCTTCTAACGGCATTGCGGAGGAGAACTCAGGCTCGTCGTCATCGTCACCCAAGTGAGCGATCTGATAAAGGTAACTAAAGGAAACAAAGTAAGAACAACATGAGCAGGAGAAGTTTAAGAGAAAATGTGTGACTGAAAAGAAAGCAAAAGATATGAACTCTAAGAGTAAGGAAGACAAGATAAATAACTGGACGCACTGATGTACAGCCTGACACTTACTGGTTTCCAAACTCTGAGGCCACAAACAGGAAGCCGGTCTTCAGGACACACATGGCCATTGCCACAGGGATTGTGTCAAAGTACTTCAGCCGAATTTCTGTGACCTTGAAAACAACACAGACTTACTCAGAACATAATATAAACAATTACACCATCATTTGACCGACAGAAATCTTAACACTGACTACTGGGATGCTTCCAGGCTTGGGTGCTATCACGGTGCTAAGGTATACCACAATATCTGTAAATCCCAAAAGTATGATTTTTAATACTGTCAAAAACGTGCACTGCTTTAAATGACACAGAGACACTCCATTAACGAGATGTGTTGTAGTGCACAACATGCACCACCAGAGGGCAGTCCACCATGATATAGGCTGCTGGTGGAACAGACAAGCAGCCTTGTGCTGGTGAGGCTACAGGACTTGTCCCCTGCCTCTCTTTGGGAATATTTGGGATTCAGATGCGATGAAATGTTGGGAAGATATTAAAGGGTAGGTACACAATTTTTTAAGTCTGTCTTAAAACAGTAGTCAGGTGTCCATATGACCACTGAAGCATGTTTTACTTGCTGAGGAGATGGACTGTAAGACTGGAATTTGGGAAGATATCCATTTGATTCGACTACCGCAGATAGCTGCAGCCTCATATTAACTTCAGATAACTTTTGAATATGTTTTTGCACAAAACAAAGCCAGTGGATTTTGTCTCCAATCACTTACACTGAAAGCACATTAAAAAGGGATCTTCCAATGGTCTGAACAAACAGGAGAAATGATACAGCAAGTAAAAGTTGTTTCAATGTTCACTTGGGCACCTGACTAATGTTTTAAGACAGACACGAAAAATAGTGTCCTTTAAGGTATTAATAAAAGATACCGTCCAAGCCTAATGCACACCAGTGCAAATGCAGTATGATATGGCCATACCACTTGTTCCAGTGTAAACTGTATTTTAATTGTCACATGACAAAAAGTAGCTTTTGCCTTAATTTTACTCAATTAATACACTATACTAAATGTAAGTCATAGTATTTATACAGTGATATACACTGTTACTGTCCAATATGCAGTATGTACTGTGATATAACCTTTAGAGAATGATGCCCAGCCCCATTTCAATCACTGTAAACTGATACCTTGGGGTTGTATGTTTAACTTTACCCAAGACTAAATAAGCAATGTGAGACATGTGATTAGAGTAAAGATTAATCTATTAACAAAAAATAATGAGTAGATAAATCACAAGGTCCATTTTTAAGGTGGCACCCGCCACTCCTTCATCTTTGCTCACCATTTCTTCATCTGTTTCCAGGGTAACCTTGAAGATGTCTCCCTGCTCAGTCTGTGCCAGGAAGAAGAACATGGACTTGGTCTTGTGGGTGGCTGAGCAGACAAATATCATGCCACGCTCCGGGTCATCCAGGTCATTCTGTAGGATGGGACAAATGAAGTTTAAAAAGGAGGGGGGTTAGGAAACAACAATGACAATAAAAGTGTATACAGAGATGAAAGTGACCTGATTACACCATGAACACTTCCTCACAGTAAAGAAAAGGTTCACATTTGATGTATGTAATGCTAGTAGGATTTTTTTATTTTTAAAATATGTCTTTTTTAAAAAAAACATTTTTGGGGCATTTTGTGCCTTTATGAGATTAATGATGACAGGAAATGAGGCGAGAGCGAAGGGCCATGACATGCAACAAGGGCCCACTGGTGGAATTGAACCGCAGTTACGTGGCGTGCGTCTTAACCAGTAGGCTACAGGGGCGTGCCTCTTATGGTACATCTGTGTATTTAGGACTCACCCTGCGCCGCGGGATTGGACAGCGAATGTCAGGCTGGTCTCCAAAATTCTTGTAAGTGATGTAGTTTTCAGAGCAGATCAGGACTCCGCTGGGCCCATCTGAACCACCAGGAACTAGACGGAGAGGAGCAGTTAGTGGGATGGGTTCTTTCTAAAATGATGATCACTGCAGTGCAAATATCTGTTTTCCAAAACAAGGCTTCTCCTTACTACTCTAACTTCAACTTCTCTCTTGAAGCGTAAACATTAAACTTGTGTGCTGAGATCAGAGATGTTTAATCTTTCTCCACTGTTAATCAGAGAAGAGACATGACAAACTCATCACATCTACAACACTCTGATTTAATAAACCATTTGAAATATAAGGGAACAGCGTGTGTTACCTTACAGCCGTACCTACATAAAAGTTGTCCTGCAAACATATCTAATCATAAGACATTGCTAAAGATATTTCTGGCTAAATTTCATTTACATTTTCCCAATTTAGTGTAATTTGACACACCAGCCTCTTTCTTAGCTTCACTTTTGACAGTCTACAGCCATGAGTGGCAGGTATTTGTATGCTGGTTTTCAATGCAGCTGAATCGAACACCTGGAGCTTGTGATAACTGATGCAGTTACAGTTTCAGCCCTGATGAGTACAACTGCTTTTGCCCATTTACTTACCAGTGATAAGGAAATTTCCATGCTCTTCCAAAGCCTCACTGTATTTACGGACCACATGATTCAAACCGAGGTCCAGCTCATAAAAGGTGAGCGTCTGCTGCGTGTTAGCGGCGGCTTCTCCTGTCGGGTCATTGTCAGCTTCCTGAAAAGAGCAAATATCGACAAAGCTGATGTTTAAATAACAATGAAAATGTACAAAACTAATGTGGAGGATAATTGGTTACTATTGATGCTTGAAAATGAACTTGTGTGCTCAGATCAGAGGTGTTAAATCTTTCTCCAGTGTTTGTCAGAGAAGAGACATGACAAGCTCATCACATCTACAACACATTGATGTGTGTGATAATCCTTCGTAATCAAACAGGCAGTGTGTGTTCATTTAAAAGACAAACCCTTTATATTTCATGAACATACCTCATAGTCCATCTCAAGGCAGGCAAACATGGGGTTTTCAAAGCCCACATCAACTCCTACTACATGGTAGACCAGTGTGTTGGCTTTATGGGCTTCCAGAGGAGACGAGATGGTCAGTCTTGCAGCTGCATCTCTGTTCAGAATATAAACCAACTTCTGTTTCTCTATTGCTCCTAAACAAGGGAAAGACAGAAAAGGCATACACAAAGATTAATTTCATAATTTCACAGAAATGTTTTAATATACAGGGCTTTCGTCTAAGAATGAAACAATGTCATTTTATACCACTGACACTGAGAATTTTCAATTCTAATTGGCTGGAAGGTCTGGACTAACTTTTAGTAGCTGACAGTATAACTAGACATCTATGACAGATTTGTTTGTTTGCCATTCTAAATTAATGCGCCAATAGCAAACTGTAGTTAAAGACAGCGGTGAAGCTTAGCTGAAGGTTATTTGTGTAACCAATTTTCTTAAGATAGCTGCTAAGTCAGAAACACTCAAATTTTATTTCACAGGTGTTTGATATTTGCGTGATGATGGCGGTCCAAATTAATTAATAGCAAGAGGAGGAAAGAGGACTTATAACTGCTGTTAGCTGCTGTGGAGCTGGTAATGTGTCTGTCTATAGCTAGGTTTACATCCAAATGTAGCAAACATTTTAACCAAATTTACCAAAAATTGGCACGAGAAAATTCAAATTAATGTGCCTTTCCCTCTATTGCTATTATGCAAATATTTGCAGTTGGGCCATCTAGATATACAGTTGGTGGTAATAAACCAACTTCATCTGTGTTCTATCTGACATGAGGTTAAGCAGATACTGACGTTTTTCTTATTTGGGTCAAATGTTCGTTTCATGCAAATATTTTAACTTGTGATATCACTTCGTACCGATCATCACAGCTCTGCCTTTTGGGTCCACTGCCAGGAACTGTCCAGGGACGATGCGCCGACAGCCACTCTTCCCAAATGTTTCCTGGTGGATCTTCTCAAACATGTTTTTTGATGGATGATATTCCAGGATGACGATACGACCGCTGTCACTTCCAACAACAATGTAATCTACAAACACACACCAACATACATAAATACAACATATGGGTTTGGTGGAACATGTGACAGAAAGATGTCTTTTCCTTACACTTCAGTTTACAAATCATTTACCTGATGCCACAGAATTGTGGTTGAATGTGTTTGTCTTAAATTTAGATCTTAACAAACCAGAGAGAAACATTTCCCCTCTAACACAGGAATATGATAACCAGCGAAATTTCTGCACATGTCACTGAGGGTAAAAACACAGTTGCAGTCACGAACACATGTGAGTGAGTGCATGTACACTTCAGTTGCGTACCTTTGGTTCCTCCAGTGAGTCTGAAGGCCATCAGGGATCTTACGATGCCAAACACCTCCACCGTGAGCAGAGTGTGCACCTTTCCTGTGTTGGCATCTGGTCGCAGTAATTCCAAGATCTTTCCCCTGGAAACGACAATCTCCTGCATCTTGGTTCCTATCAAGATACAAACATCTCATTCAGCATGTGTCAGAAGCTTTGTGTGGCTTTTTTCTCAGATAGCTGTGTATTATAGTTGCAGTATTACACAGGATGTCTCACTAAAATCTGCCCCCCTTTCATAGAGAATTACACAGAACTGCAACGGTTGTTCCATTCCATTCCAATCAGTCAATTGAATCTTCTTTGCCTTATTCAAGAGGAAACTGAATACTTTTATGTTTCGAAATGTTTTGAAGGGGGAAAAAGCTATTTGATGACATCATCTTGAGCTTCAGAAATCTGCGATGAGCATTATTCACTATATGCTGACTCTGATTTTTAGACAAAGTGATTAATTGAAAATAATCATTAGTTGGAACCCGGCATTTTCTGCAAAATGAAGCCACTTTCCCTAAATTGCAGTAGCTTTTAACAGCAACTTTTGTCAAATATCAAAAGAATGATAAAAGTGAGTATGCCATTTTCTGATCAACTTTTCCTAGTTCTGTGTTTTAAAAATCAAACTGCAGTTATGGCAAGACATCTTACTTTCCCACCACCAGATGTGATATTTCCAGGATGAAATCATTTGGAGGCCAGGACAAAACTATAGTGTATATACTGTATATGTTTTGTACTACATTCAATGGTGTTGCTATTCTTTCTATTGATGTACAGTCCAAGAAAAGTCATGACATGATGAAAACTCATATCAAATGCAGACAAAACTGAAGTCCTGATCTTTGGCCCTGACAATCTTCAGTCAGCAATCAGGCAGAACCTTGGTGCCTTATCTTCATCTTCCCGGTCTTGCCTGCACAATCTTGGTGTAATTTTCGACCGATCCATGAGTTTTGAAGCGCATGTTAAGACGCTAACTAAATCATGTTTCTTTCACCTGAGAAACATAGCCAAACTCCAGTCTGTGGTATCAAGAAATGAAATGTTAATACATGCTTTCATATCATCACGTTTGGACTACTGTAACTCTCTTTTTACCTGTCTTAATAAATCTTCCATACAACGCTTACAAACTGTCCAAAATGCTGCTGCTCGGCTTTTAACACAATCCAACAGATGGTCACACACAACTCCTATTTTAATCTCACTGCACTGGCTTCCAGTAAATTTTAGAATTCATTTTAAAATTTTGGTGCTCACTTATATAGAGCCCTACATGGCCAAGCTCCACAGTACATTAGTGACCTTCGGCATCCCTACACCACTAGTCGTGCTTTTAGATCCTCCACCCAGGGCTTTCTAAGTGTACCTCATCCACATTTTAAGACCCGGGGGGATCATGCCTTCCAGTCAGCAGCCCCTAAGCTTTGGAACACTCTTCCAGCAAGCTTAAGGTCCTTGGATAATGTAGACTCCTTTAAAAAGCAGCTAAAAACCCATTTGTTCAGACAGGCATTTGGGTAGAACGTGATATTTTATCTTAATTTGTCCATTTTATCTGCTCTCCTTGTATATTTTATCTGGTGTTTTTGTTTTTTATTTATATTTCACTTTATTTTATTTCTTTGACTGTGAAGGTACTTTGTAACGGGTGTTTGTGAAAGGTGCTACATAAATAAACTTTGCTTGCTTGCTTGCATATTGATCACTTATAATGTGAAGGCCTGTGCATCAGCTGAATAGACCCAAAACACACAAAAAGAACACAAAACAATGCAAAAGACATAAGCCAGAAAAGACAGGTCAAAAAATACAGACTGGTGAACAGACAGGTCAGTAGTGGACAGACACCAACCCTACAATACCTGAACTGCAACTGCCTGACTAATCACTCATAGACAGACTGGAGATAACCCAAACGGGAACGGAGAGCAGGCCCGGGAAGGACAGACAACAGCACGTTGGGCAACCTCACCTGAGAAGTTTCCATGGATGGCGTGGGTGATGCCAGTGGCACGCTGTAGGGTGATATTGTACAAAAACATGGCTCCTTTTCTTTCTGTGACTTCCCCACTCTGTTCCTCAGGGGCTGCAGACAGAGCGCGTACCCCAGCTCAAATCTGTAACAGAAGGAAAGGAGGACAAACAGGTTAATACATGAACTGCAAGACGAAAGTACAGATGTAATCCTGTTGATGGTATAAGCAGGTTTCTCTCCTATGACCAGCCTACAAATAATTGTGTTGTTGGCAGAAAGGTGACTGTTAAAGAGGGATATTCAAACTGAACTGAGGAAGTAACATTGAGGTGAAATGAGCGCTGGCTACTTTCTAATTAAACTCCTGACAATAAAGCCATAAGAAGCTGATAGAAAGATAAAATGCCTACTGGGCAAGGTTGGATGTTTTAAAGTACTACCCGTTAGCTTAGCAAGTAGACTGAATACTTATCAGTATCTTTTGTTTGCAAACTTCACAATTCTGTTGTGAACCAAGGTAGCACAGCGTTACTCATATACTTTTAACTTAAAAATATTCGTATGTTAAGGCTATGCACACAGTTTAGCTTACACGGCTCGTTTGTTAACATGAATTAAACGTTCATACAAAGCGCCACTTTTTTCCTGACACTTCCTCTGTTTTCGACCTATATTAGTGAATATGGTGCACCGTTTACACACATACAGTGTCTGTTTGATTGAGGACAAAGTGAAGATTTGTAGAATAAAATATTTACCGGCGTGTTAAATGAGATGATTCTGATTTCAGACGGATAAAGTTTCATTTACACAAATTATTTCACTGCAGCTCCTACGATGACCCGCCGTTGGTGGGTCCTTCGACAGCAGCAAAACCGTCACAATGAGGTGGTCCTCGATGTGCCTGACGGGAAAGCTGCGCAGTGATGTAGTAGCGCGGACTCTCCAGCAGATGTTGACAAGGAACACAAATATCTCAGCACAGTTACATTTATACTTTTCAGTATCAAATACTTACTATGAAGAAATGAAATTGCGTTTCCTGGGCTTCGTGAAAAGGTAGCATAAATGCAGCATTTATTAAAACTTAAAGATCCTCTCCAGGCGTGTATTAAGACAAATAAAAATACTCTGCTTGGCTTGGAACAATGAAAATGCAAATATATTTAATTTCAACCAGCTGGACACAAGATGCCTCCTACTTCACTTTAAAGTCCTTTCTCTGTGTATGTACACTAGAGCTTCAACTTTCCACAACACACTTTAAAAAAAATGAATATTGGACCAGGATTGGCTCCTAACTAGTTGTGATGTTACAAATCATGTTTGTAGGCCCGCCCCTTAAAATCTGATTTTCAGTGAGCACAGAGAAACTTTCCACTTTCAGCAGATGAATGCGAAAACTTCTAGTGTCAAACTCTGCACATACATCATTCTGTACAGTGAAGCTCAAACATTCAATTGTAGGAACAAGAAAAAAATCACATTTTTGAGTGGAGAGGGAATTTAAGAAGAATTAAAATTAAGGTAAGAAAAAAAGAAAAAAGATTTTAAAAGATAATAGAGAATACAAAGAATCTAGTGTGCAAGGTTGAATTGGTACAGGCATTAAAAACTGTAGCAGTGTTAATGAACGTGGATTGTGTAAAAGATCTATATCAATAAAAATCTAGTTAATGTTCTACAATTCAGAAATACGGAACAGACAGAGTGCAGTTGTGCAAGACGATCACGTGATCCAGTAATTGTCCGTACAACTTTGTTGAGGTAGTGTAACTGGAACATGCAAACTGCAGCCAAACACAAGTTTAAAAAAATACATTAAAAAAGAAAAATTTAATAAAATTTTTAAAATTTAGTTCAAATTCTACTCATTACTTATGTCAACAAAGGTGTCGTGGCAGCACTAGAATCAAGTGTCCTCAAGATGGTGCAAAACCACATCTGACACTGAGTCTGGAAATAGGCACACACACACACACACACACACACACACACACACACACACACACACACACACACACACACACACACACACACACACACACCACTCACCTCATTATACTCCTGCTACACTCTGAGAATACTGAGAACAGATTTGAAACACACACACACACACACACACACACACTAGATCATTATGATCAGTGTCAGTGATTTCTGACTTTACTTACTTTTTTTTACTCATTTCAAAACATCACTCTCAAAAATCACATCTGCAGCAATTTCATGTTGAACTTGGTTCTTGGTGTGGACACACAAGCAGTTTTTCTGCTGAGTTGATGTCACCAATAATTAAGTATGCCTATCAAGTTGATAGGAAAACTATAAATATTAATGATGTATTTCACTGTTTAAATATTCAAAGGTGAGTTTTCAGCCCATTTTTGCAATCATGGACCTCATATAAATGACAAACGTACAAGAACTATTTAATAGTAGTAGTTTCTCTTCTGAATAGCTGATCAATCGTTATTGTGAAGCTGCTGAGTGAACTTGATTAGGAGACTACCTGTGTTTGCTTTTAAAATAAAAGCTGTAATTACACTATTACATTATTCTTCTATTTACTGTTTTTATCTGTTTCCTTTTCTTCTTCTTAAACATGTATTACTGTTAATGTTTATGACTGTCAAAAAGGTTTTTTTTTAAAAAAAGGTTAGGTTAAATAGGATTGATTCCATTTAAGGCTCTAAATACATTTTATTGAATCCCAAAATGTTCAGACTTCAGCTCAGAAATGAGGATGTGAAGGAATGTTTATGCATATGCTTTAGTTCAGACTTATTAGTGGAATAAATGTACATAAATCTATTTGTGATTGTTCATATTTAATTTAAATCCTAGACTGTATATATTAGGTGAGCCACTAATTATAGTGGACAGTAGATCTCTAGACTTGATAAAACTAGCATGATGGTGGAGTGGCAGGTTTTGTTCAGGGGCTAGAAGACTCCAGGGGAACCGTCTTCATGAATGGATTATTCAGCTCGGCATGGTAGCCTGGTTTTATCTCAGAATGTGAGACAGAATTGATCATGAAGTGATCAAATAGACTGGTGTTTTAGACAAGCAGTCTAGATTTTATAAAAGTTAAATAAAATGAAAATGACATAATATTGGAAAAGAGGAATCTATAAAAAAGCCAGGCAGTAAATTGGGATATTTGAGAATGCAGGTATGTGCATGTGTATGTATGTGTGCATGTATGTATTCATATGTGCATGCAGATGTGCTGTATAGCCTATATATGCTCATGTGAGAATGTCTTTTCATTCTTTCTATCTATATGATTATTAAATTGTTTGCTCATTAGAGAATGTTTTTGTTTGTTTATGTAGCAGAATCAATAGAATATAATCATAGAAAATAGTCAAAAGACAACAACACTCCTATCAAAAATATTATACAATACACTATATTAAATACAGCACTGATGCAATGGAATATGATATACTGCATAGGTCCATGATATTTTGAATATGGTCTGTGAAAATGACTAAAAAAACTAATTGTTTTTCCTGTGATGAACAAGCACCTGGAGACAGCGGCAAGGAAAAACTCCCCTTTACCAGGAAGAAACCTCCAGCAGAACCGGGATCTGGGTGGGCGGCCATCTGCCTTGACAGGTTGGGTTTAGAGAGAAAGAAGGAGGGAGGGGGAGAGGGGGGAGAGAGACACAGAGAAGCACAGCAACAACAACAACAACAATAATAATAGAATTATGACTAATTATAATACTGGTAGCAGTGGGTGTCAAGCTGGACCAAAGGTCAACTGCAAGGTCACCTGCAAGACGAGAAAGCACAAAGCATGTTTTATTGCTACTAATGCTAAAGTAAAGGATCTGAATTACTTTAAAGATCCCCTCCAGACATGTATTGAGATGTATATAAAATATTCTGACTAATATTTTCAATAATAATTCGTGTCTGATATGGTTTACCTTGAAAAAAGTTCAATTATCTTGTTAAAATCCTTAAAACGACATTTCCTCTTTCTCCCTCATTAAAAATCCAGAATATATAAATATGCAAATATATGCAAATATATTTAATTTCAGAAGTTTAACTGCTGGACACAAGACGTCTCCTACTGTAAAGTCCATTCTCAGTATGTGTGCAGTGGAGGCTTCAAGTTTCCACATCACACTTGCCAGGATTGGCTTCAAAACTATTTGTGATGTCACAAATCCTGCTAGTAGACTCATACCTTAAAATCTGATTTTCAACGAGCACAGAGACAGCCGATACATGTGAAAACAAACTCAGCACATACATCATTCTGCACAGCGAAGCTCAAACATCCAAGTGCAGGAATAAAAAGAAAAACACATTTTTGAGTGGAGGGGAACATGGCCTAACATCATGGTTATAACACGCACTATATTTTAATTGGAAAAAGGGACGACAGGAAGTTGTAGATGTGTGCTTGTTAGCTTGACAGCTGCAGCCGAGCCGCCGGGGTCTGAGAGGACCGTCCCTCCCAGGATACATCAGCTCACACAGCCTCCCGCCTCGTCCAGGACTAGAGGGCCGTCCTGGAGAACAGTCCGCGGTCTTTTTCTCGTATTGGACACCTCCTCGTCACTCATTTTTATTCAGCAAGCGGGTTAGCAAGCTTTTAGCCTCCTCAACATCTGGTGTCCGATGCTTCTGCATAGCTAAACCGCTAGCGCATTTTTTTCTTATTCTTCTCTTTAACCGAAGTCCCTTTAAATTCCGTTGCTCGTGTGACTTTGTATCCACACAGAGTGTAAAAAAAAAACAAAAACAAACAAAAAACCCACACACATTTAGATTCAGCCAACGTGACTGCATGCCATGAACGACGAGAGCCGCTAGATGCCTGAAATAAGCAGGAGCAGCAGCAGCGAGCACGGCTGAAATGTGGGATTTCATCCTGAAGCCTGCGAAATACAACTACTACAGCGAGGTGAGTCTTTGAAAAAAACACACAATTTTTAAGCAACCAATTTGTCTATAACAAACACAGCTCGGCTACAGATTGCTGTGGTGGTGGTGGTAATGATGAAGAGGCAGGCATCATTCTCCTCCTCCGGTGCCTGCTGCTGGTGTCGGAGGCCATCGGCTCCCTGCATCTCCCTCTGCCCGGTCGGAGATGCGTCGATGTCGCTGACCTGCCTGACAATGTCCGCCTCTCTTTCGCCTCGCCCATGGGCATCAGTTGAGTAGCAAAGTACGGACACTGAGGCAGAGTGTGGACATTTTTACCAAACAAAAACCTTTATGTGAGTCCCACGTTTTATCTAGCAGGTTTTACAACACTGGAATAAAAAGTTACAGTTCAGATCTTATCCAGGGAGCAGTGCACCTGCTGTGCTGTCTGAGTTTAGTGAAGTGTAAAACTAAACCTGCAAGCAAATAATAGGATTTTAGTCAGTGTATAGAAAATGTGTCAAAGTCTCTTAAAATACAGACGACTTTATCGTTTTGACATTTTTTGTCCCAGATGACATCAGATGCAGCGGTTTGTCTGACATTTCAAGCATCCATTCCCTACTTTCTTTCCTACTCTGTACCCTCTTCTTCCCTCTCTTCTTTCTTCAGTCACCTTCTTTCTCCTTTCTATGCTTTTTTTTGCCTCCACACCCCCACTTCACTCCCCCTATCTTCTCCTGTTCTTTATACACTTGACACCCATCTGCCCTTCTCCCAGCTTCTCTCCACTCTTCCTCCCCTTTTGTCCTCTCATCCCCCCATTTATCTCTCTGTCTCTCTTTTTTTCCCCTCCATCGATTTGCCTGGTGGCGTTGCTAAGAGACAACAGCAGTCGGAGTGCTGTGAAGGATAGAGTAGATGAAGGGGCAGCTGCTTCTGCTCTGTAAAAAAAAAAAGAGGTGGCGATCGGGAGGGAGAGTTCTCTTCTCTTTTCTTCTCTTGTCGTCTCTTGTCCTTTCTCTATGTTTCCATTATGTTGTAAATGGACACTAGATAACATTTTCAAACATTTGAATGTCAGCGTTCCCACAGTTTAGGCTGTTTGATAAGATTACATCTCCCCATCTCATTTTGTAGACAAGTTGGAAACTGTTTGTACTACAGGAGAGGAGAGGGTGGAGAGGTCATGCTGAAACATGTTGACTATGTATGCAGAGGAATGGTTTCTAGGTAACACACCTCCTTTTGTTCTATATGTCAAACGATGCTGGTCGATCAAGCAGAGACGTATGGCCATGATTCAACATGTCTGTTTTTTTTTAAATTGTTAAATGTTCTTTACTATCTGACATAGATTAAGACCAACCAGGGGATGAGTGTGCATGATCTCATCCACGTAAAGTGACCAGGCACCTTAGGCACATCCCAATTCCCTTATTTGGTCCCTCCTCGCTCCTCGATCAATAAGTGAGGAAGGATTTCTGAGGAGCCATGAGAGAAGCTACATGAGAGCAGCCTTCATGAAAGTCTTACACCGGTCGACACACCCACTTATTGGAAATCAGTTATTGATTGGACGCTGCTGCTGATTGGACAGCACTGATACATCACTGTAGTTTTACACTGGACTGGACAGACAGATTCAACTCAAGTGTGTTATATTTGATTTGTTTTCTGATTCATCATTAAAAATAGAGAATCTGTGTTAATTGGTGGTCTGATCAACAAAAGAACCATAAACAACTTTCTTCATTTATTAGAACTTTTTTTTTTTCTTTTCATGATGTGTTATTTCCCCCACTAATCTTTATTATAGATCAAATTAAAGCCAGGGAGAGGAACACATTTTAAACACATTTATTCAGTCCCATCTGAGGACTGAAAATCCCTGAGCGTACTATAGTTCCATGTGAGATATATTTACACAATTTCCATTTTTCCCCTGAAACATAAACTCCATCAAAAGTCGCTGCAGTTGTTAAAGCAGACTGACAGCTGAACCAGCTGCGATCAGTCGCTGCCGTCATCAGAAACAGACATCGCTTCATGTGACGCTTCAGGAAAGGAAAGGACATCTTATTTCTCTAAAAGCATATTTCCCAGTTTCCTCTCTCCTCGCATCTTTTTCCTCGCATCTCTCCCCGTGTCTTCAGTGAGGAGGGACTGAGACGCAAGCGAGGGAAACGTGGATGCAATTAAAGCACACCTTGTATTTAGATGACCTTTCCTTTGCCCTCTAACACAGCATGACCTGAGCTGCTCCTCTGTGACCATGTTCACCAATTGATTTTATGGACTGAATTTTTTTGCATTTTTTTAATTAGACAAACCTGTTTTCATGTAGGACTTTACTTTATTAGTGACCCTTCGTCTGTATAAAATAATGTGGGTAAGCAGTTTCCTGTCCACATCCAAAAAACTGTGGAATAAGTACTGGAATTTAAAAAAACATGAGAAAACAAATAAAAGTGCACTTGAATCAGAGCTGTTTTAAGGTAGTACTCCTCTCTTTTATTCTTGATTACCAGTGAAGTCACTTGTCAGCCATGACTGGAGAAACTCACCTATCACTCAACATTTGTGTCAAACGCGTCCCTACCGTTTCTACCTGCTTTTTTAAAAAAAAACACCTTACATCTTACATTATATATAGACTATGTCAGGAGCGAGATTAACCAAACGCCTCTGTTATCCCTCTCTCTCTTCTCATCCCATGTGGACATATTTTTAAAAGAACATAACAACACACCAGCTCGTCTTCTAAGAAAACCCCAGAGGCTTAAATGTAAGCAGGGAGAGTCTCACACTAGCTTAGCAAGTGTCATAACCTTCAGCCTAGCCTCCTGGTTTAATCATCTAACTGTTAAAAATAAACAGAAACGTCAGCAGTCTGTCACCCAGGGAAGTAAAATCACCGGCAACACCCACCTTCCACATCTCAACATTATGTTAGCGTAGTGATAGAAAAGCTGCTTTACGACTCACCTCACCTCCTCCATTCTATTTTTTTCCTTCCAAGTTCCCAGACGCGACGTACTTTCAACATGCATATCTTATTTTGAAAGGCATTTAGTGAACTGAATGTTTTTTGAATAGGTCCCGCAGAAGTTGCCACGCATCATGTGTATCCAATGCATTGAGCTCAATGCTCCAATTCCCACTCTGGATTTTTCCTGGCTTTAAAAGAGGCTTAGATGCTGCCTCAACAAAGCAGGCCTGGCTTTGTAATCATGGCCAATATAACACCTAAACCCCTTCTATTCTAATTTTATGCTGGTATAGACACTCTGTTGTGGAGTAGACTAACATCACACTGTTCTAGTCGAAGCAGTCGGTAGATCCAGTTGATGTTGTTTCCATTACTTAGAGGAGCAGAGCAGATTCATTCATTTGTCAGAATTCATCACTACTACTAGTACTCTCTCTAAATTTTTCATTTTGGGGGTTAAAGTGTTCCTCATGTCCGCACGCTGGCCTTGCAGCACTTTATTAACAGCTGACTCCTCTGTTTTTCTTCTCTCTAATAGGCTACTCTCAGCCTGAAAGCCATGCTATGCTAACCCTGTTTAGTCACACACTGTTTACAACAGTGCTCGTAGCTAAGTGACCAGTAAAGAAAGGCGTTCTCTTCTGTCCATTCAACTTAAATTCTTCCCAAGCCCATAGTGATTTATGATCTTATCATGGGCTCTGCAGTGAAGATATCCATCAGCTTATAGTTGTATAAATCAGCAGAAAAGTAGATTTATTTATAATTCTTTATCTTTGATATTTAACATTTTAAGATTTTTCATACTTACATAGGCAAACACTGTAAGAAGCTTCTGTCTGAGCATGAAAAAACGAAAGAAAACACAAGATATACATAGTTGTCTTCCTCAGTCTCACAAATACCCAAAAAGGTGCAGTTTATGTTGCACCTGAAACCCATTTTTCCTCATTCTGTTTACAAAAAATCTGTCAAATGACATGACAGACTGTGCATTTCAAACGATTTATCAAAAAGAAGTAACTGTGTGAAAATAGAAGGTAGAATTTGTTTAATTGATGTGAGTATTGTGCTGCCTGTACAACACCACAACAATTCTTTTTAATGTATCACTGGCAGTAAAAATTCAAAGGGCCTGCACATAAATGTGTCACACCATAAAACACAAAAAAACGACAATGACCTTGGAGCTCGGAGAAAGTGCCATTTAATGAAAAATGTGCAAGGCTAAACTCATTTCATGAGTTTCAGCTGTGCTATTCATTCTTTCTAAGCGAGCCTGGAGGCCTTTACCACAACTGTCCAAATAATTCTGTTCATAACTCGCAATGTGGTGTCACACCATTCATTTCTCAGACAGAATGTATGCAGTCAGTGCAAGCCCCGACAACCCTGAACATGTGATTTACAGGGCAGATACTGCTGCAGACGAAAAATGCGATTCCATTTAACTTCAAAGGATGGGTTCACATCTCGTCTGTTTGTCTTAAAACAACACTTACATTCCCATATGTCCATTCAAACTGTTTCTGCTTGCTATAATCATTCCTCCTGTTCATAGTGGCCATTAAGAGATCCTTCCTCCTTCCAGTGTAAGTGATGAGGGACAAAACCCACAGTCCTCCTTCTATGTAAAATGTATCCCAAAGTTTATGTGAAGGACGGCTGCAATTAATGATTGTTTGCATTATCAAGGAATCTACTATAAAATGTCAGGAAAACTTTAAAAAATGGGTGACAAATTAAAGGAAAAACCAACATAAAGCATCTTAGTAAGGTCTCCTCATCCACTCTTTAGCTCGCCAGACCACTGCTTCTCTCTCTCTCTCTCTCTCCCCCTCTCTTTCTCTCATCTATTTTAAAATGAGTCAGGCTAACTTTACTTGTGACGCTATCAAATGAAGAGAAATTATGTCCTTCCCTCTCCTCCTTCCCCTCATGACAGGCAGGACAAAACTCTAATCAGTCTGATCAGCAGCTGTGATTGGCCACCGCAGTGTTACAGGTTGCAGTCTAACGCACAACCCGTCTGCTGCCAGCTGGTTACCTGAGACTGGTGCTGCGTGCATATTTAAATCATGATGGCAAAAAGAAAGGGGGAAAAAGTCATTTTTTCTCAATGAAAAACGTAGTCTCCTTAAAGCAGACAGACAAACTGCCAAAAAGAGCAAACAAGATGCAGCAGTGACACAACGAGCGTTTGAAACAGCTGTTCTGTATTTTGAACAGTCAATAAAATTCAGTAAATAGAAAAGCTTCCCGTTTCATTACTTTATATTCATGTAATAAATATACAAATGTCAATTAGATGGTAGTCTGCATGAGAAATAAAGAAAAAGGAAAAGAAAACACGGTTATAATAATCATCCGCTAATAGTGATCAATTTGACCCGGATGGACGTGATCACTATAAGCATAAGTTTCCACTGTGCTACAAAGAAGGGCTGTAATCTGCTGGTCGATTGGTCGATTAGTTGGTCGATATGCTCTCGTCTGACTAAATTCTCATTGGTCGACCAGTGTTATCAGTCCAGCTCGGAGCACTGCTTGTTTTGGTGATAATAAGGTTGTAGCTTGTAGCTTACTACGGTAGGAAAGAGGCTTCGGTTGTGTTTTAACATTTCACTTATGAGTTATTGACATGTTCATCACTCTTAAGTGTCCTCTGGAAACACTTCTGGTGTTGTTTCTGTAGTGTGTTGTGTTGTGGTATTTGCACATTTTCTAAATGCTGCTCATTTCTTGTCAAATTGATTAAGATGTTTTCTTAATTAGCTTGTGTTTTGTCTATTAGTATCTGTTTTCTTGTTGCCCTTGTTGGCCACCGTACAAACCCTAAAGACAATGAGGCTAAAAAGCCCTCTCATTGGAGAAGCTGGAAGCAGAGAAGTTTTTTAGCATTTTTGCTTAAAAAATTACTTAAATGATAAATCAAATAAAAATAATTGCATATTAACTTTCTGGTGATCAACTAACTGATTAATCAGCTAATGGTTGCAGCTCTAATGTGACCCCCGACTGTTCCTGACCGTTGTTTTAAGACAGACTTTGCAGAAATGATGCAGAATGTTGCTGTGGTTTTATTAATTAATTACTTACACACTCTAATCAACAACATAAAGAAGTTAGGGCTTCAACTAATGATTATGTTCATTATAGAGAAATGCCCTATCACAATTAACCAAAAGGTTATGTCATCACATTGTTTTGTCCACGATCACAATATGCAGTTCATGATCACGTCAGACAAAACAAAGCAGCAGATGTTTTCATTTGAGAGTATTTGTCATACTTGCTTTATGATTGACTTAAGCTTTATAAAAAAAATCAGGGCTGACAAATCTTCTTTTGATCAGCTAATCAACTAATTGACTAATCGTTTCAGCCCTTTTGACAGTTAACATATCAAATCTGTAATTCACACACACAGCGAGGCAAAACTCAAGCCTGGCATGGACTACTGGACATGAGACGTCAGCTGACAGACTAAGCACTGAGCCAAGAGGTCGCTAATAGGATTCTTACCTTTAAACCATGTGTACACACACACACACACACACACACACACTCTCTCCTCATTATACTCCTGCTACACTCTGAGAATACCGAGAACAGATTTGAAATGTAAATCCCTTCTGTCGAGTGCCATGAATCTTCACAGGGTCTGTGACTGGTCGGCCATGGCAGTCCCCCCCCCCCTCCCCCCGAGTCAACAAACTAACTGTTAATATATTGGCTTATATCTCAACACACATTCACACACAGTTCTCTTTTTATAGCAGCCAACAAGGCATCCTAAACTAAAAAAAAGGTTACACACAAGTTCTACTAAATGCAGCAAGGGATGCATGATTCAAGATCTTGTAATAAAATATATCTGCAAAGAATTTTTACTCTGTGGATGGTTGTCTATATCATAACAGGAATTTCAGTTCACGACACGCACAACAATCTACAATGGAGGTTACCAGTTCACAATTTAAAAACAGATTTGAAACTTGCAAATGTCTTCATGAAAGCTATCTCAGGGCGCTGCGTGTGTGCGTGAATTTGGCTGCGACAGCGAATTTAGTTCGTAATGAGCTGGAGAAATTGTATGATGTGCATCCAGTTTAAACAGTGCCTGGAAAAGCCTGCAGTGAAGTATAGTTTATGGGCCTTCATGAAAGACTTGTGATACAAAAAGGCACCAGGCTGAGTTCACATTGTGGTGGCTCTAATGAGAAACCCCTCCAGCCTGTGAAGCCACATGCAGTAGCATTGGAAAAAAAATATATGATGATACCACACAATGCTAAATGCATAGTGGAGGGAAAAAAGTATTCTCCAGACACACACACACACACACACAAGGACAAACACACACACACACACTCTATCCTATCATTTTAAACTACTTAACTTTCTCACACACGTTTAACTCCTTTATTGATACGGGTATTGGAATCAATGCTAAAAACCACTTAGTGTAAAACCAGAGCACACCTTGTAGTCTGCAGCGTACTGTACTACTGTTTATATAAATTACTGGAAATCAATTCAGTCTGACTTTTGTTTGTATTAATCTTCATTTGTTTGCCACTTCATTGATGGTTATCTGGTTTGTTTTGCCAATAGAAATCACATAGCTGCTTAAATTAATAGCTTCTGTTCCTGCCTATAAAAGCACACAATTGCTGTTGGAAAATTGCATCACTTTTCGCTCATGGAGCAGAAAGAGGACACGCCATTTAAATTAAATCACTGTCAAGATTAAAGATAATAGATAATGTGTTCATTCAAACAGTTGTGTCATACAGACACTGTTTGAAGTGCTCTCTCTAGCTATGCTCTTGAATTGATTTATCTAACAGAAAACTTAAGAAAATACCTTTCCAGACAACAGGGGCTACATTTGCAGCACTGTAAGCAGTATCATTTTATTACATCAGAGGAACACCTTTGGTTTATTGTTTTGGGAAATAAGTTTATTCTCTTTCTTGGTGAGAGGTAGAGGAGAAGATCCATATCACTCTCATGTCCACCTACCAGCACTGTAAACGCTGTGTCTACACAGGAACAGTGTTCAGGAACAGTGTTGAGTGTGCTCAGAGCTCAACACACAATCACTGACCACATTGTTGAAATGGAATGGAAGAAAATACAACTTGAAGTGTAAAAATATTGTGGTTATGCGTGAGTGTGAGTGCAAAGCGAGCTGTTACATGACCTGTTCTGTTCTGACTTAAAAAATGTGTTTGAATTGCCAGAAGCGTCGTAAAGCCCGCTAATTAATATGTCATATCTTGTTTGTTTGATCAGGATTTTGTTCTCTTTGGAGCGAGCCATGCTAGTTATTTCCAGCAGTCTTTATGCTAATCTAAGTTAGGCGTACAGATAAGCCCTAGTTTAAAGTCATACTATGCAGGATTTATCGGTCGGTGTTTGTAAACACAGCATTTAAAGTCGGCCCCTCCTCCTCCCCGGCTCAACGATACCAGAGCGAGCCGAGAGCAGAGCGCGTGCAAGAGAGTGAGCGGTGCTGGCGGAGCGAGCTAAAAAGCGAATGAAGAGAGCGAGCAGCGGTAGCGAGAACAGTCGCGAATCAGATAATCAGATAAATAAAACATTATTTTCTGATCGTTTCACGGCGGTTACGTTCTACAACACGAATAAACATGCCCACACCTCCGCACAACCCTGCGGGAAGGTGCTGCATTGATGGATTTGGTGTGAATCCAACTGAAACACATGCTTATCCTGTCCGCTGAGGTCTCTCTGCTCTGCATGTGTTCGTGTGTAGCTCAGCCCCGCCCTCGGTCAAACAGACACACTGACAGCAGAGGAGCTGAACACAAGCAGCACTCTGAACACAGCAGAGGAGGGAGACGGAGAAGCAGGGGAAACACTGAAGTACATTAAAAAAACAGCGATGTAACCTTACAGGCTGTTATTGTCTGGGGGCTACATACCCACTACCCAAAGGTCGATGCCCAGAAGTGTCCCAAACACAGCGAAATAATAAGAAAATACAGGCAGTGGGCAGAGTCTCTGTAGATATACACTCCACCACACACTTCTAGTAGGTCATAACTGATGATTGAGAGGGATTATTTTTGTATGAGTCTATAGATTATTCTTTAGGAGAATCCTGCATAGTATACCTTTAAGCATAAGCAGCCAACACAGTCAAGATAAACCCGCCACAAAAGATTCTTATGATTTACTTTGCCACTGCGAGCAAATCCACTGATCACGGCGATTCCATTGAAATGAATTTTGCTTTCATTTTTAATACTAGTGCGACCATGCCCTTATAGTGCTGTAGTTTTCTTAACAGTCAATACTGCTCTCTTTTCTCTCTGTGCTTTTTAAAATCAGCTATTAAAAAGCCAAACCAAACCAGATGAAATACCCTCTAATGTGTTTCATGAATACGTCAAGTAAAACAAGTGGACTACAAGCACCAGTAAACACCATTAATGTTTTCAGCTGCCCACCGAGACCAGACAACATTGTAACGCTCAGCAAAAAAAACTATGAGCATTCCAGCATTTCCCCAAATGATGAACTCAATGCCCAAACTCCAGATTAGATTTCTGGGCAGTCACATGCCTTGTACTGCAGAGGGTGCTTTGGAATTTGAACTCAGCCGAATAATATAATTATAGATCACCGTCCTGCTCACACACCCTGATGATGTTCATCATATCATTAGAAATCTGCAGTGGCGGGACTCAGAAGCCCTTTCCAATCTTGTCTAATTAACTCATCAGGAAAAGCTTCAACTAGGTTAATCTGATACCCAGGGAGCAGACAAGAGTTTTAATAGAGTCACACAAACCTAACTGGGTTAGTCTCCTCTCCTCTCCTCCCCTCTCCTCCCCTCTCCTCTCCTCTCCTCTCCCCTCCTGTCTGAATTTTTTGATGGCACAGTCACTGTCACTTTCTGTCCAGAGGGATTTCGAACTGGGTTACCACACACAGGTCATCTTATTGATACAGCCTCAAAAGTGTTACTTTCTCTCTCTTGGTGTGCCTCTCTTCGCATGCGTATACCTGCAACACGAGCTAGCTTAATTGCACAAGACCCTCACAAGTAACAGATTAAATAAGTAGACACAAGCATCATATTGATGTTCCCGTTACTGAAAGGAGAGCTTTGGTCATAGACATGCTGGGTATCAGACAGATGGGCTTTCCTCAGTGAAGAACAGCATGTTCATGGATGTGAAGTAGATAATCAGAATGTTGGTTTTGTTGATAAATAAACGTGTGTGGTCTAGCAGATGCATGGTGGCCTGTTTGTTTCTGAGCAGAAACATCTGGACAGATGCAGGTCCAAAAAGTACACACTGTGAGAATACCCCAAGGTGCTTTTTTTGTATTTCACCCTTGTTCCAGGCAAAAAAAGGAACTTGATTTAAAATATGTGAAATTAGTGCTGTGTGACAGGAACTCTCCTCTTTCCACGTATCTTTGGTTGAATCTGACAGACATGTGTTTGTCTTCTCCCAGTTAGTCTTTGTCCTCAATGCTACCCATCATGACCAGCAAAAAACACATCAGGTAGCTGCAGAGGCAAAATGCTGGTTTTTTAAATGTGATTATGAATAGAAAATATATATTTTCTATTCATAATCACATTTATGCTTTGGTCCCATTAAAGGACCAGTGTGTGGGATTTAGTGGCATCTAGTGGTGAGGTTGTAGATTGCATACCGTTCTGGGCTACTGTAGAAACATGGTGGTGCAACATGGTGGGTTTAGTGAAAGAGGACCCGCTCCCTGTATAGATATAAAGGGCTCATTCTAAGGTAACAAAAAGACAACAATTGTTATTTTCATGGGATTATACACCAATTAAAACATACTTATGAATATTATATTCCATTTCTGCCAAGTCCACTAGATGCCACTAAATTCTACACACTGCACCTTTAAGTAGGAGAGTTTTGAGCAGTACAGCATTCTATTAAAGTTATAATCCTTAAGATATCTAGTTGATTTGGTGATAGGCTTTTATTGGTGGCAAAGTGCGTTTGATACTACAGGTCTCAGAGTTCATTTATCAACCACTGGGGGCAGCAAACATGGCTTCAGCAGCTACTGTGTCACACTCTGTTTACAGAGCAGCCAGACAAACTGGGCTCAGAGGATTCATCGCATCATGTTGACTTAATAAGAAAATAAATGGTTTCCATCATGCTGTGAGTAATGTGTTGCCTGACGAGAAGGCCGTTGTTTTTTTAGACATGTATATTGTGATCGATGGCAGTCAGCATACATTGCATTTCCTGTGGCAGAGTCACGTAACAGCAGGAAAGTAACAGAGCTTTAATATGACTGTAGGAGAGCTATCAACAAACACGGAGGCTTCTTTTATTCAGACACAATTGTGAACAATACATGTATGAATAATTTCCTTTGAATCTCCTTCGCATATGTAGGTAATCTGAAACAAGTGTGACCCCGCCAGTAACAATGAAAACCACTACGTAGAGGAAATAACTGAATTTAAATACACTGAATAAAATAAACTAACTGTAAGGGGTTATAACAGGTTATAAGGGACTATATAACTATAATGGATTTATGAAATTCAGCTTGTTGCATGAGTATATATTCAGTGTTTTTCTGTAGGGTGTCATGGATTTAGTTTATAAAGAAAATGACTTTTAAATGCTGTCACAAATCCATTATGGCATTTGTTCACTGATGTGTCATGGTTTTTTTTTTCTGATCATATCTCTGCGGCATTTGATCCGCTGGTACCGCATCATAGAAAGAGGCAAATGCCAGCATGATAAGGAAGGTCTGCAGGTGGTTGTTTGAGTCATTGGTTGTGACAGAGTCCCAGTTCTCCCCAAGTAGCCCCTGGGCAAGAGAAACTACCAATTTTATACCATCCTGCTGCAAAGACTCCAGCTGTTTTATGTAATATGGTGCAATGTCTGGCAGGTGCTTGCAATGTGTCACTGTGGTTGTATAAGAAAGCAATTCTGCTGTAAGTTTGGGAGATGAAGTGTGACAGGGACCACTCTGTCTGTCCAATGTGAGAGGTTGTGCCAGAGGTAAAATATGACTCACTTGGAAAAGTTGGACAAACTAAGTTGTGAAAATATAGCTTGTGTAGGCCTTTGCATATCTTTGTAAGTTTTGCACATCAACTCCTCACAATATACACACACACACACACACAGGAGAGTAGCCTTTAAATTTACTCCCAGTGTGTGTCTGTGTGTATATACCTATCTGCAAGCTCCAGTCAGTCTGTGCGCGTGCTTAGTCACACCTATTATAGCCTCCCTTTTGTTCCAGACGGGTGGCAGGAAGGTAGACAGACCGATCCATCCATCACATCAGCTTACTGGTCAACTGAGGGCTTTGTTCTCTCAGGATTACGGTTCAGTCTTTAAATGTTTCTGCCTCACTCGGTAGCACATGTACAGACAGCCATCATGGCTCTTTAACTTCAATGATGATCAGATTTAGAGCTTTAAAAACCGTCCCATCCTGCAGCTCCAGCTAGCAAGCAGATGTAGCCGTCGCTATTTTGGTAGCAGCTCTACAGTTGCAATCATTACTGGTACCATGAAAATCACTGATCTGAGTCTTATGAGTCTTATACCACAACGCTTGTGAACATATTGTCACCAGAAATGCTCATGTCACTGATTTTTCATGCCTTCCTCTCCACTATTTTCCAGTTAATCTGATGAAGAATAAGCTGCCGGCTCTGTTCCTCTATTTTAGAAAAAGTGAGTTTCTTTTCTTTCTGTCTGTTTCTCTTTTATATTGCAACACAGAAAAGAGCAGTTCCCTGGGTTGCTGTCTGTCAAACATTCACTTCATCTTATCTGTCTCCTAGAAACCTTCTTATCTCTTTGTCTCTTCTCACCCTCTCATCTCTCTGTGGAGGGAGGAAAAGCACCCAAGGGAGAGCGAGGAAGAGCAAAAGGATCCCTCCTGCTCTATTTTTCAAGAAATGTGTAGGGCCGAGGCCTAGTTAATCGGCTTCCCCCGCAAAAACCGGAGAGGCTCCACTCGCTCTGAACCACCACCTGAATTCAAGACGTACACGTCAGTTTACAGTGGCTGAGTGAGCATGTGTGACATGAAAACTGCTTAATCGTGTCTTATGCAAATGGAGACAGGTTGAGTTGTCACCGCTCTATTCAAATAACTCTAGATGTGTCCCTCGTAACCAATAGTAACCACTCTCTCAACACTGTGACCAGTGTAGCATCTGTAGCTTTTCTACTTCAAATTCTTGCAATATGGCTTCAACTTGGTCTCCTCCTCCTCTTCTAAAAGAAATGATTTTGGAAATGGAGTGAGAGTGGACAGACAAATGGTGTAAGTATTACTTTTTAAAAATTGTATTGAACCTTTATTTTACCAGACAGGAAATGAAGAACAGTTTCTTATTTACAATGATGGCCTGGCAAGTGTTGGAAGACACTTGAAAGGGGGAAGTAGGGTAGAGGACAACAAGAAGAAGAAGAACAACTGATCAAACAGAAGTAAACAATTACAAGTATCATGAAAAATATCCATAAGTAGGCCCTTAAAGGCAGAGACTGAGATGCACTTATCCAGGTTTAGTGTTTTTTGTAACAAATTCCAATCAATAGCAGCAGCAGACTGGAATGACAACAGGCCAAAGGATGTGTTATTGTCATGGCAACGCAGTTGAACTCTAATTGGTGAATTGAAATGTAACACATACAGTATGCAGAATTACTCAGCAGCTTTTAGTTGTTCACAAAATGTTCGAGGTAAATTAAATCAGAACTCTGTACTGCCAGGGTGCAGGTTTGGTTTTAACTTTGGTAGGACATTTTTTGTCAGAGGCCAACATAATTGTGTATGTGTACTGGCTCTCTGTCACTCTATTCTCTTTCTTTTCTTCTCTCACATAAAGAGCCTGACTCTGCAAAATGTTTACTGAATATGCATTTTAATTCATATTTAAAAATAAAAGAGCATAGACTGTCACAATAAATGTGTAGAAACTTGTAGGTAATGTGCAGCTCTGTAACTCACTGCTGGAAGGTTTTCAAACCTCACTTGAGATTCTGTCCTTCTTTCAGTTTGTGGATTTTGGCAACACAACTCAAGAGTTTCACAACAGTCACAGTGATACTCAAACCTATTTTTACATCATCTCAAAATCTTATATTTGTATTATTTTTCATTCAACTCCTGAACTTATGGCTAGATCTTTCACTATGTCATCAGAGCTCACCTGTCTCTGTGCTGCTCAGGCTGCTGCTAATCAGCTAATCACATCAAATGATCTTAGTTTTGTCCAGTCAAGTCGTTTTCAACTCTGTGCTGTGACATTTGGAACATTTCAACTATAAATACTAACCACTTCAGATTCTCCACCTTACTGACTCCACTACTGCTGCTGCTGCCAGGCTGCTGATAGTCAACAATGCGTACAGCTTGAAGTTGAGGGTTGCCAGATCATCAGCTTGAGTATCCTCCATATCCTACTCTTTCACTCTTTATCATAATAGCGCACGTTTTTTGCAAAAAACACACAAACCTGGCAACTCTGCAGCCAGTCCTGGTGCCAGAGGAATGTAACTGGCTGGGAATTTGGTTTTTATGGGCGGGTTATCTTCAATTGGAAAGTGGCCCATATTCAGTCAACCTTTTTCATTGTGCATGCACTAAAAGTAGAGTTTGTGGCCAAATATTGTGTAAACTGTGTGATCACACAGCCTGTATTCACTGGGTTTCACCAGCCTACATTCTGTTTAACATTGACATTCAGCGTTTCATCTCAAGCAAGCCATTTGAAAAGATTAATTTCAGAAAAATAAGTGAGGAGATGTGAATGCTTCTTGATGGGGACACCATTTAAGTTACATAATGTAATTAAAAAAAAGGACCAGTTGAATATATACTGCATTGAACATAAGACAATTTCAGACGTTTAGGAGGACACCTACATGTTCTGTTTGTGTTTTCAACAGCTGCCGTCGCCACGACAACCACGACAACCACGACAACCACGACAACTACGACACATTGCCATAAAAGTCACCAGATAACACGGTCACTGGTTAAACCAAAGCGCCGGCTGGCATGCTAACCTCAGCTAGCCACTTTAATTTCCTGCTCTAGCGTCACACGCCAATGAAAACTCTGAATAACAGTAACTGTTGCAAACAGAAGTTGAAAGGCTTAATCAGACTTCTTAGAAACATTAAGAGATGTCAGAAAGATTAAAGAAAGAGTGAAACTAAAAGTTTAAAGGCGACAACTGTTGCTGACAACAATACAATACTGCAATTCCTGCTCCTGCTTAGGAGCAGCAGAGATACTAAACACAAGGTGATGTCTAACTTTGCTCTAAATCCAGACACCACAAGTGGACAAAAAAATGAACAAACGAAGCAGGAGTTTTTTTTCCTCTCTGTGAATTTTATTTTATTTTTTCGGTCCCCAAGCCTTAGGGGGCACTTTCACCTTGTTGCTCCTGGGGCTTGAGCCCCTGTAAGCCTGTGCATTAAAACAGTGTTGATACTGATTTCTCCTGGGAGGGCCAAATTCCTGGATGGGCGGTCCTGCACCCCAGGGGCCCCCCCATAATGCTGGACTGATCTTATGTTAACATTATGTGGAGTTAAAGCAGCTACATTGTTTGAGATTAGTAAAAATATTGGTAGGGACATTCCAGCAACACCTTGATATTGGTAGGGACATGTCTCTACTGTCTATACCCAAATCTACACCCATGCATATGACTCTCATATATAAAAACCCTATTGTGTAGTAAATGTAATTGTCATTTTCTGTGCTTCTAATTACTGGTGATGGAAATGCTATGCCTGTTGGGACATAATGGTGTATTTGCTTTGATTAAGCTGTTACAAAATGATGTCAGACATGCTTTGGTGTATATTACTAACTCTACTCTTCCTATTATCAGGGCTAGAGTTGCTTTGTAGACTCTCCTCCATTGAGACCAGCCTTTTGAAAACTGCCCATTGTTCAGTGTGTGCATCCACACCTCAAAATATTGACTATACTCCCTCAACTTATATTGAAATAGATTCTCTCACTGGCTGACAATGCTCCTGGCTCACAGAGCTGATTCTTGGTAATTACAGCTGTTAATCTAAAGTTTCTTTTCTCTTCCCATATTGGTTTACCTTAGACTGAAGTGATAAAGCAAGCAGAAGTGCAGCCTTTATGTTGTGGCTGATAGAAAAACTGATTAATGATCGGTGTTGGGCAATAAGTCATTACGTCTACTGTACGCAGTAATGTTGAAGTATAGAGGAAATGTGACTTCTTGCCATCTGTGTACATGGCTCATAAGGGATAGACGCACTTGTAATAGTAACATTGTTTATAGAGTGCAGACTAGGGTGACCAGTATGTTATTCATTATTAGGGCAGAGCATCATATAGCACCCAGAGAGCCCAGGGGTTTACTGAGGCAGGCTTACCAAGGAGTTTGCTTCAAGGGCTGAATTCCAAAGCAGTGTCATCCCTGCCTGCCTGTGTTTGGATGGATAGTCTCTGCAGCAGTAGCAGCTGGCACTGGGCCTCAGGAAGAAGGACTCTCCTCCTCATCTTCCCTTTTGTATTCCTCTCGCCTCTCTCCTTAGGACTGAAGACTAATGGAAAGAAAAGGAAGGGAGGGTGAGAGTGGAGGAACAGCCTAGAGACACTAGCGGGGAGATTAGAGGGGAGAGAGACAAGTGGTTGGTTCATGCTTTCTCTGTGGATGAAAGTGCAGGAGCACCGTACGAATGCAGACATGCTATCTGTGTGCTTTGGCAGCCCTGTTTCTTGCACCACCTACAATGATTGTGTATCTGAAAACTTGAATACACAGGCATTGAGTCGATTTAGCTCTACACATCTCCAAAAATAAAAAAAGCTCTTCCAGCATCGACCATTCACTAATCTATATCTCCTTCAGTTACTGCCGCTACACCTGCCAAGCTCTCCATTCTTTCACTGCCACACATGAAATTCATAATAACAATGGCAGATTTACCATTTAAGGCAAAAAGTCTATCAGCCAATGATCCATGTAGAGGAAATTTAAATGAAGAAACAACTTTGTTGCTGTATTGCAGGGTAGAGCTAGCTAGTCCTAGAGATTTCATTGTACCACAACCATTTTTGGCTGTTTAGCTTTCAGTATGTTTTCACTTTTAACGTTTCAAAAGAAAAGGCCTTCAGGATGAGGACTAACTAATGAGTTTGGCGAACGCAGCGCTAACTTGGGTAATGTTGCCTGGGATTATTGGAGTGTAAACTTTGCCAAAACTAATGAGCAGGACAGAGCTGCTAATGTTACCCTAAACTATGATAGCATCCTGGACCAGCATCCACACAGTGGGGAAGTGCAACACAGGCCAGGTGCTAGTCGTGAACAACACAACTTGTAACCCCACACTTACGTTAAAGCAGACAAACACACTGTTGAATTCATTCTTAACATTTTTGCTCTTGTGTTTTTGGAAAGCCTAAAAAAAGACACCACCCTCCAAAGTCTCTGGAATAAATCCTTACATACTGGAGCCGCAATGCCTCAACACATGAAGAAATCCAAAGCTCTACAGACCTGCTGTGCCTAGTTATAAATTGCTTAGCTATTATGGGACAAAAGCTGTTCGGTTTAATGTATTGTCGTATGGCCTCGATAGTTCCAGTTTCTTATTCTTGAGCCACTCCCGGTTGTAGCCTTTTCTGCAACTCTTGGAGTTTCAGATGGTACACAATTTCACACACAAAACAGCAAGTGTAAGTGCTGTTCCCATTTTCAAAACAGTCAAAAACTATTAAACAAGTTTTCCATCTGCATTTTCTGTCGGACATCAGGGATGTTAAGCACTAAATGTCCCCGTTGCTAAACAGCCATCACCAAATGGGATTTCATGCTCACAGTGAAATACAGTTTCTGCCAATGTAGCAGAACTATTCTTCGACAGTATGAAAGCTGTGAACAGGTTTGAACAGGTATGAACAGTTTGAAAGGAATAGGGGATCAGCCATATAGGTCACGCAGTACTCACCTAAATGCAAATTACAGAGCGAATTACAGCGCGGAGCAGATTAAAAAGCAAGGAGGAGAGAGAGAGGGAAGGAGGGAGAGAGTGTGAGAGAATCTTCTAGAACGATAAGCTCGAAGAAAAAAGTGAGGTGAGAGAAGAGGCGGGGGTTGTTGAGATGCAGGAGGTAATCAAGACCTAAATGTAAGGCAGCATAGCGAGTATGACGAGATGTGGCATGTGACACGGTTTTGTAATGGTAAATGGAGTGCATTTATATAGCGCATTTCTAGTTTTCTGACCACTCAAAGCACTTCACACACTGATCCAGAGGCTGCCATGCAAGGTCTCTGCTCATCAGGAAGAGTTTCTAATCATTCACACACACACAGCACAGCCTTCAGGAGCAATTTCAGTATCTCGCCCAAGGACACTTCCACATGCGGATTGGAGAAGCCGGGTATCGAACCGCTGATCTTCCAATTAGCGGATGACCCGCTCTACCTCCTGAGCCACAGCTGCCCCTAATAAATAATCCACAGAAACGTGAGAGAAAGAAACCATTCTCAAACTGGAGGGGATAAGTGTGGAAGAGGGGAGAGGAAAGAAGACGGATAGCTGTAACTTATCTGTGCTTGCGTACATTTTCTATGATTCACACTAATTTATGTTCCCCACAGTAGAATACTTTACAAAAATAACCCATCTTAAACTCGTGTGATGCGTGACTGAGTAGAATTTCCATACAATACTCTGGAAAATCCCATTTGTACGGGATTTTATATAAAATCCTACCACATGGGACTTCTGTAGAGTCAAAGACAATAAGAAAGAGAGATGATGGGGGGACAGAAAGAGGTGAAAGTGAGTAACGTATGGGAAGATGATAAAGGGGTGGGGGGGGTAAGAAAAAAGAGGAGAGAGGAAGGAACGAGCAGGGAGATGAAAGCAGGAGAGAGAGGTGATTGTTTTTGCCTCTTCACTGCTACCTTTATTTAGCTGCTGGAGAAGAAATATTGTAAGTGCTCTTTAAGTGCACCCATTTTTTCCCAATGATTGGACAAATGCGATGCTATCCAATTCAGATACAGGGTGTAACGACCCATAAATCCCCCCCCCAAAAAAAGAAAGTTGAGTGAACAACTGAAGAGACAAAGCCATGTCCTTTTACTTCAGAGTAATGACTCAATGGTCAAGTATATATCAGTGTTATCAGATTTAAGACAGTAAAGAAGTTGTGGAGCTATCAGGGAAAACAAAAGGCAGCTGAATTTGCTTCTACATCAACGAAGGTTGGTGTACAGATGTCACAGTGTTAAGTAAATACTGCAGCCTTATCTTGGAGACATTGTTCATAAACTTCCTCCCTTCTAAGAACCGGCTTTCTTTTTCCAAGGGGTGGAGAACCAAGTCGTTAACTGTGCATGACTCCAGTTTCCTACCAATGTTATCCCCAACTTCAAGCACTTCACATTCCAACATAGGTAGTGCAACATAATGCTAGTTGCCACCCACCATAAATCGGTAAAAAGAAGAACTTTAAGCACAACAACAATGGCGGACTACATCACAGCTTTACTTTCTCTTGTATGTACTGCATACTGTCTACTAAATGAATGATTGAGTATGTTATTACCAGCAGACAGATCACACTGAAGTATACTCAAGCAAGACATGACTGTATCACATGACTGACGGCCGTCTCACCCGGTGTTACTTAAGTAAAGGATCTGAGTACTTATTCCATCACTGCAGGTCACAGAATCTGATAGGTCACCAAATACGATGTAAAAAATTGCAGCAAATTTCCAAACATGCATTATTTCAATAAACTGACCACATATCGGGAATCTACATGGTTATTTTCTCACCTGAAAAAATATTAAAACCTAATAAAGTGACTTATTAACGGCTTTCAGCCTGGCTGGACACAATGCATTTTGGTTTTGGTCATGATAATCCTGCCCACAGCCCCTGACGTAAACTGTTCTTCTTGATAGACCAGCAAAGTGTTTGTGCCACTCTAGTACTTGTTTTCCTGGCTGAGACCCAGTTCTTTGGCTGTCAAAACGTGAAGAAGTGGTTAGAGATTAGGCATCAGCTTTGAACTGCCTTGGTCGGAAAGGGGTTAGAGTGGCTAAAAGAAGCTACACTGAAAAGCTGAAAAACAGGTTTTCAGCCAGCGACCCTGCATCAGTGTGGAGAGGCCTGCAAGACACCCCCCCCCCCCTGTTGAGGCTAACAAAGATCTGGCTGATGGCCTACTGATTTGAGAGGGACAAATTCACACCCCTCACCAAGAGCCCCCATCACACCTCCGTCACCCTGCCACTATCACCTGTTCCACCTCCCTTTCATTATACAGTAAAAGTGATGGTAGAATACTGGATATACATTATGTGTTTCTGTGCCACCTCCTTTGAAGCTGCTTCTTTGTTTGCTGATACTGACTTTGTCATGTGTTGCCAAGTCACTTATAGGCCAGTGTACCTGCTGTCACTTGTTGGAATTACTGTCAATAGTTTTCTGAAAGTACACAATAATCTGTTTTGTAGTCAAAGGACAGGCTCACAATTTTTCAAGTCTGTCCTAAAACAATAGTCAGGTGTCCAAATGAACACTGACACATGTATTTCTCACTGTCATTATTCCTCCTGTTCACACTGACCATTAGAAGATCCCTTCATAATGTACTTACAATGAAAGTGATGGAGGACAAAATCCACAGTCCTACTCCTGTGCAAAAATACATTTGTAGGTTTATCTGAAGCCAAATGAGTCAAATCAAGTCAATATCTTTCACAGTTACAGTCTTTTTAGTGCCAAAGTCCCTCTTTTTGTTACTATACTTCCACTGCAGCTGAATAGGGAAACACTGTCTGAGGAAGCACAAAGAGTGAATTTTACTAATAAGACTGTAAATGTGTCAGAAATCCACTTTATTTAACTAACTCTGACAACTGAAGCCTCAAATTACCCCAGATAAACCTTTAAATAGAGGACTGTGGATTTTGTCCACCATCACTTACATCATAAGTGCATTATGAAAGGATCTTCTAATGGTCAGTATGAACAGGAGGAATGATTACAGCAAGAAAAACCTGTTTCAATGTTCATATGTGCACCTGACTGTTGTTTTAAGAAATACTTGAAAAACTGTGAACTTGTCCTTTTAGAATTTCACATTTAGAATTAAATTGCTGATAAATAATTGACTGTGCTGTAAATATGCTGGGAAATGTATACTACAAGAAATCAGCTGCTGCTGTCTTACAGTATATTTGCCAGTTGATACAACAACCTAAACTGTACACATGTACTTAATTTGGGCATTGCTCTCTCCTCTTCACTGCTATACATTCAGTTGAATTCAACGTTATGCCAATACGTTGGTAATACACTTGAACTGGATTATGAAAGCAAGGTGTTAAGAGCTTTTAAACATTACCTCCCTGTTTCCTTTCTTTAGAGATGCCACCATTAGCTTTGTTGTTCTCAGCTCCTTCCTCATTATTATTTTAACAATGGTGTAATTCAACTCTATAATACCCTGAGTAATAGAGGCTGATGAATTGCAAAACAAGGAAAAATCCATTATAACATTTTGTTTTGTTGCCTCTGATTAGGGAAACACAATGACTCATGATGCAACCATGTATTACACCCCAACAACAAATCACTTTAAAGTCATATCTCTAAATGATTAATATCTTACCATCTTACTGTTCTTTAAATGACTGTATATAATTAGACTTAATTATATTAAATAAATGGTTCATGGTTTTTGACTGAGCATGTGCAGCTGCAAACAAAGTGCGTCTTGTAAAGTGCTATCCTGTGGTGATACCTCATTCTACAGCGTACCTACCGTTCTGGTTTCAAGATGTAAATGATGTTGGATAAATGGGACATGGCCTCAGACGAAACATCTCCTAGTCAGCGTGAGGCATTGTTGCGCGCTAAATTAAAGCTTTGCGTGTTAATGGCTTCTGTTTTTCAGTCTTTTTGAGGTTGAACATGTGTGTGTGTGTGTGTGTGTCTATCTGAACTGGCTTCAGGCAATGCAGCCGCCAGTCTGTACAACATATTTCCTGGCTGATAACATTGTTGCAAGTGCATCAAATACATTACATTTGGTAATTTAGTTCATGGGGAAAAAAGGTGTTTCAGCATTAATTGACTTTTTGGGCCACTTGAGGGCAGTGAGAACATATTATCACCGTTATGGAAAACATGCTAGAAAAATTGATCAGTGTAGCTTCAAAGTAAAGTGCAGCTTCCATGGCTTTTCTTTTTGCATGAGCTAATTCCAGTTGCTCAAACAGAAGCCAGCTCATATTATCTATCGCTGGTTTAAGGGTAAAATTACAACAATATGTGGGAACATGAGGGAGCAATAATCTCACAGCATTACAGTGACATGATATGACTATCATGTAAACAAACAAAGAAGAAAGTTAGTGATTGGTATTTTGCATTTTTGTTCAGACTTGTTAATGATCTGTTTCATTATTTTGCTAAATCTGGCTGTAATCCTTGTCCTTCCACAGTTAGGCATACACCCTAGCTTGAGGGGGGTGATTACCCCACCCTTGATATTAAAGCTTTCCCTGCACAATAAAAGAACAGCAGGGGTAATAAAGCCACTGCTGCAAACAGAAAGCTGAGTTTTGTCTCACGGTTTGCTTCAACCATATTTGTGAGCTCTTTGGCGCCTCCTAGCAGCACAGCGGGGAAGTGAACGTTCATCTTCTCCATTCAGTCTCTCCTCAGTAGTAATTTCACACATTTATTCTCACCAGCTCTTTTTTCTCTGTCTGGCAAAATTACAGATAAAGCATGCTTACATGACACACAAACACATTCACACAACATTAAAGACTCTTTCACATAAACAGCCACACAATTACTCATTTGAATTCCACCAGCAGAAAGATGTCAGATGTGTTTAATTGGTCACTGGGGAGCTAACGGATGGACCTTTCCTTTTTCTTTTTGTCTCCCTTTCTCTCTCTCGCTGTCTGACTGTTTCGCACTCTTCCTCCCTTCTCTCTGTTTGACTGCTGATTAAAGCCCCAAACTCACTGAAAACAGCAATTCTTAATTCAGACTCACCAGTGAAAACACTCGGGTGCAGCTACACAGAATACTAATAATTGATTCAAAATAGGCTGACATCTCAAATTAATTTCCTGGGTGAATGTCTCTTTGACTCCTCCATTTAAATATGTCACTTGCAGTCTTATTGGAGCAATAGGAATGTTTTATCTGCAAAACGATTTTGGCAGTTGCAACTGTGTTTTGCATTCAAAGACTTGACACCCATTGTCACATGAACAGATTAGACAGCTAATGTTGTACAGTTGTTTCATGTTAGATGAAATTAGGTAAATTGAATATGTTTTATAACATAACCACTATACAAGCATCTCTTTATAGAGGTCAGGATTGCTCTTTGCTGAATGATACCACTGTTCATATCAAACCAACCACTTGCCTGTTTGTTGTGGTGACATGCCACCACTGTTGGCGGTGCTAAAGATAGGTACGCAAACCTCGTGTGTAATGACAAGCAAATAATACCTCTCAGCCAAGTAGTAGTAATTATTCAAGTGCATCACTATTTTAGCTGTTTACTTTAATCTTAGCAAAGAAAATATTATCTAATGAACCCCCATTGAACGTCCGATTGACCCCTGTTAGAAAATGTCATTGACAGTTTTGTTACTGTATGTCCTCACTGTTTTGGAAGCATGCTACTCCTTGAACCTTGTGTTATTATTCCTCAATATGCTAATTCCCATCTGGTGTGATTATCTCTGTGACTCTTTGTCAGTTTTGGAGACCTCTGGGAAAACTACTGTTGACGCTTTCATTTCCAATGCAAAAAAGTTGCCACCTACTTTGTTAACTTTTAAACACCTGCGTGCCCATCATGACAGGTGCTTATTGTGCAGCAAAGCAGCCTCAGCAAACTTTGTTACAAAAAGTCTAGACTGTATCCACAGAGGTTTGTAAACTCTCTGAATGTGTCAGGATGAATTTCAGGAAATGTGTATAACCATTGCATTCAATATAATGGTTTATCCGTTAATATATAGACACACAGTGTCTAGTGTTTCAGTGTTTCACTAAGCAAGAATAGCTTTATTATTGAAGTACACACAGATTTATATATGATATTGTCATATTATGTGGATAGAAAAAAAGAATTAGCAATCTTCTTTAAAGTGATAATCAGGATTCAAGTGGTTTCTGGACAATTTAGTATTCAAGATGAACAAGGAATGTTGTTACATACAATATACAACAAATATAAGATATGACATGCACAAAACAGATGATTAAAGTCATACATTTAGCACAGACCTTATTTTTTCAGGTCTAGACTATATTCTGAAGTGATCTTTTGCCATTGGACCCAGGCTCTTCTAATTATAGTCCTGCTGACAGTCCTAAACTTGGAAATTGCACTCATCAATTGCGGAGCACCGAATTATTCAAAATGCTGCTGCCAGAATCTCGGCAAAGACAAAGATGAGACACCACATCACACCCACCCTATCTGACTTACACTGGCTTCCTGTGTCAGCTGGAGTTTATATGAAAGTTCTTTGAATTCTGTAAAGGTTTTAATGGATTAATCCCCTTAAAAATTTCTGACTGGCTGTGTTTTTACAGCTCAGCTCACCCTGTGGTTATATCTAAACCCTAACCCTAACCCTAACCCCAACCCTAACCCTAACCCTAACCCCAACCCTAACCCTAACCCTGGCCCTAACCCTAACCCTAATGTTAAATCTAAAACCTGTGACCATTCCTGCTTTAGGTATTAATACACAGAACTATGAAAGACACTACGCAGGGATCGTAGTGGGGAAGACACAATTTAAACTTGCAACTAAGATGTAAAATATTAACATTAAATGAGAATAACTGAAATAATCCTTGCACCAAATATCTATCAGAATACACATAAAATGTTTGTTCTTTTATGTTTTATGCTTTTAAATTATTCATTACATTTGTTCTTAAAAATTTTTCAAAAGCTACAATGTGACTGTAAAACAATGCATAGCTTTTATGGCTGAAAATAACAGTTATTTTCATGATCAATGACTGTCTTGATTTGTCAAGTAATCTGTGTCTGACCAGTCCCAAAGGTAACATTGATAAGAAACAAAAAACAAGTCAAATCCTCATATTTGAGAGGATGGAACCACAGAATATTTGGCACCAAATCACTCAAACAATGAATACATTATTACTTGTCTGTCGATGAACTCCTCACTTAATCAACCAATCATTTCAGCTCTATGAACTTTGCTTGTGTCTCAACTCGACTCAAACAACAAATAAGCTGTCCTTTATTCGTTCTTATACTATATATAGCAAACACTCTGCTTTGAATAGTAATTTGCATAGTGAAGCTCAAACATCCGAGTGATGTAACAATAAGCAAAACACATTTCTCAGTGGAAGCATTTGATATGTTGTCTGAAATATCAAGATTACAGTTCACCAGCAGCTCTCAGGTGATTTTGCAAGACAGATGAGGGATTGGTTGCACTTTTGGGACAGTAGTCCAACTACTCCATTTCTCCAGGTATGATCAGTCAGGAAAAAGATCAAATGGATTTTAGATGGGTCATTTCACCAGAGGGTCATTAAATACAGTGAAGATGAAGTCAAGCTGTCTTGGAAACATTATGATAAAGTCAGAATAAATGGTTGGTCTTAAATGAAAATATTTTATCTATAAAACATTTAATCAGGACATATGGAAAGGCTTATTAAGTAGGAGGAATGTGGATTTTGAAATTGCATAATGAAGCTCTTTTTACCAATTAAAATTTAAGGACTAGATTTTTACAGTAATTTTGTGTAATCAGAGTGGCTGTGTGACACAATTAACTGAAGGCAGGAATGAAAGAATAATCTCTTTCTATGGGATTCAGATATTGGGTTTCCATGGCTACAGCCCAGTTGCAGAGCGAGTCTTTTCTGCTTGCAGTTTATAAAAATGGAGACACTTGAATTTGATGATAAATAAGCTATTATCTCCTTTTCAATTTGACTGCTCTTTGACTTTGTCTAGAATTATTTTCTCATCTTGCTGTGTTTGATTTAATGTTTCTCCGTTTACTGTGTCACTCCACGCAAGTCGTGATTTTCTGTCTCCAGATGGCAAGCAACACCAAATCAGTGGTGTTTGCCTCAAACACATGGAAGCAGAGACAGGAGATCCTGCTTGTTGCTGAAGGTGTTTCATTAAGATAGATCAAGAAAGGCCTTTTAACTTTGCAGTGAAAACATCTAGATCAAAACTCAAATGTTGTTTTCAGACAGGAGACTTTGGCAATGTCTTAGGTATTAAAGGTGATGACTTTGACTGTTAGCTTTGCACCTCCCACTTAAAATATCCCCTCAACAAACTTAAAAATCTAATAAGAGCACTAACAAGAGTGACAAGAGTGATCTTTTTCTCTGAAGTACACAAGAATATTTAAGGTATTTTTGTATTATTTTTTGTGTAATGCATTTAGCCTTTTATCTACCTGCCCATTCAGTAAAAGTAAGTAAGCAAAGTAAGTAAAAGGCTGTAGTTCTTCTAATTATGATTTATGCAAAAGTTTATGAATGAAAAACAGTAATAGCAGGAAATTTGGAATATAATCATTGAAGGATGTAGATTTGCTCACACTTGAACTCTCGTCAATTTTCACATCTGAATTTGAGCAGTTTACCAGTAGCGAGCCATGTTGACAGTGCTAACCTTTGAGCATACGGACAGCCAGAGACTCCAAAACGGAGGAAGATCTTGTACCTTTTTAGCTGTGTGTCACCATACAGTCGAATGGTTTGCAAACAGTGACGAAACAGGAATCAATGGTACAAATATGTTTTTTGTGTGAACTTACCCTCTTGTAAGTATCTGAAACTTTTTGCCCCCTCTTAAAAAACTCTTTATTGAATGAAAGGATGTACATTTCTGAGAACAAAGTGCTCCAGTACAGAGAAAATGGAAAGAAGCTCAAATTGCTTTGTTTTCATTTTCATTTTATTTTTAGCAGGAAAAATAGCAGGTGAATGACAAAAATACCAGCAGCAGCAGGTCTGACTCAGTCCAGAAAATGTTTTGTAGCAGGTTAGTGCAGTTGCACACAGTGAGGACGGAGCACGAAATATAGAGATCTGAAGTGAAACCACAACTCCTGGGAAGTAAGAAAACCTCATTCAAATTCCCCTTCACATTTGCAATAATGCAAATAACTAAAAGTCCAGGCTTGGAGCGTACATATCATGTGGTTGACCGCATGTCTAGATAAGGAGGGTAATTTTCAGCTCTGCTCAGTCCACTGTGTGGTCTTCTTGTCTCAACAACAGTGCATTGAGTCCATTAAGGTTAACAAATAGACACAGATGGAAACTAAACGGACATACTTAAGGAATAAGCACTAAAGTTTACTTTTACTCCCAGTTTTGTTTTTGATTTTTAGCGCAGCATCACTCAGTCTTTGTTTGTTGAAGCTGTGTGCACTGTAATTGAAGAAGAGGTGACATGGTTGCAGATTGTAACCACAGTAATGGTGGAGAGGGAGGGAGAACAGGTAAAATATTCAAACAGACAAAAAAGACAAAAGTTGTGGATGCAAAGGAAACAAGAAGATAGGTGATGGCAGACCGTATTGGGGACCTGTAACAACTGAAGTGACTGTGTTATATTGTTTCTGACTCACGCCATCTGCAGCAGTGATTCAAATAGAAAGAGTTGATGGAGGGGAACGGTGAAAAACAATGACAAATAAGACAGCAAGTGGCGTTATGAGAGGAAAAAAGTGGAAGAAAGCAAAGAGAGAAGAAGTGATGGAAAATGGACTAGAACCTGTTTGAGCTTTGAAAGAATCAATAAGATCAACTGCTATTGACAGACGCCTCTACTGTGAAGACAGACACTAGAGAGGGAACAAGAGGGGGTAATGATGATGTGTGTAGTGACAGCATCATTTTTTATTGTCATAAAAACACCGTAATTACAGTCACGATTGGAGGAGATGAGGATGAACGAGCGGACCGGGAATGAATCAGAAACAAATGGTAACTGGAGGAGATGGAGGGAAAGTGGGTGTTGGGGGGAGTAGATTATGAGAGAGTGATTGGCATTGAAAATGGTCAGTACCAAGATAACAGCTGCTAATAACAGACGTTTCGACTGCAGGATTTTGCTGACAACTTATTTTTAACTAATTATGAGAGGAGAGTAGAGGGGAGACGGAGAGAAAGAGGATGCGGGTCAACTAAGAACAAGATTTGACTCATCCAGGCAGGTTAATGGCAGGCTGGCAACAGCGTGCTTAGTGACAGCAACAGTTAAGGTGAGTAATTTACATAATTAAAGATGGTAATTAAATGTGAAGCTCCTGGAGCTTTACTATGTTCCTCCTTTTCTACTTGTTTATCATCTTTTCATGGAATGCAGATCTGTCAGACTGACAGTTTCCTCGGGCAAGTCTTTAATGTCACTCACTATTCTGCAGCAGTGCACAGACATGTGGAGTAAAGCTGCTATAGGAGGTCAGCTCTGTGTGTATGTCAGGACTCACTGATACATAAGCACACTTGGGTGCATGTGGCTCGGGCATTGAGCAATGAGTGCCTGAAAGCTGCTCGCAAGGGGATAGATTCGTACTCGAGTTAGTCATTGTTTTGCTAAGTCATTTTACACCCTCACCAGGAGAATGAAAAGAGGAGGTAAGACTGAGTGGACTGAGGGCGTCATAGACGAGAGCACTCAACAGGAGGTAGAGTGAGAGAACCGGCACCTGTTAAGAGCCATTGTTACAGAGAGGAGGCTGGCAGGAGAGCATTGGGTGATAATTGCTAGCTGTAAAAATGTGATGGCATCAGCCTTCCAGGAATATGAAAGGACAATAGGTAAGCCTAAAGCAGACAATGGAGAGAGCGAATATAGAGAATGTGGGTGGAAATGAACGACAGTTTAAAGTGGCGAGCTTCTGTTAAAGTTGAACTGAAATCAATGCAAGAAAATGAAATGTTACCGTTTAAAAAGTAGGACAAAAACCGGACAGAATACAAAACACAGAAGTCAAGTTGACATACTGAGAGCTGCTCCCAATATGTATAAATGTATTAACACCTAGACAGGTGATGTCTTTGGGATGATACATTTGAGCTGCAGTATGCTGGTGTAGGACTCTGCTCAGAGTTTGCACTAACCTCAATGCATTATAGATAAACTGTGTTTTCTTGCATAGTAATGACTTGCGATTGCGGTGTAGAAACGAGCATTTATTCAGTGGAAACCTGGCGCGATAAATCATTTAACAGAAGATTTCATTGACAGCTGTGTGGACTCTTAAGGACATTACAGATAACAGTGGGGAAATATAGCGGAAACACTGACAGCTGTTTTTATTTACAGCCGCCTCAGTCAACAATTATCTGCATTTGTCCTTCACTTTCTCAAAAAATGAATAATGAATTCAGTGAAGAATGCTCTCAGTTGCATTGAGAGCATTTCTCATTAAAACCAAAGGGGCATAGGCCAGCTTCATGCTCAAGTTAATTGTATCTCTTGGCTTCAGTGACAAATGGAAGGAATGCTAACAAGCTATTGCACAGAATCTGAAAAAAATGAATGATGAAGTGGAAGTGAAGTGGAAAAACTAGCCAACTAAAGTTCATATTATAACAGAATTATAACTGAGAACTTCAAATCTGCAGCTTGTTAGGACTCAGAATACAGCTGCAGTAAACCTCTGTCAGTTCTGTGTATGTTTCATGTGTGTTTATGTGCATCTGCATGTTGTTTGTCCGTGCACTTTTACACCCAGGGGGTATAGAGTGATAACAGCGAAGTTAGGAAGAAGCACCAGGACAGCCATGACTGTGGTTCCAGGTGTAAACATGCAACTCTCTGTCATGGAGCATATGATATATACAGCAAATATAGAAATAGAACATAAAAAGAAAGAAATATGTCAAATGGGGGAAAGCAAAATCTGTCCTGGTTTCCTAACATTGATTAGATGGGTCAAGGTTGGGGACTCTGTGGTTTTTGTTGCTGTAACAACCCTGCATCACTTGGTGGCTGCCATGGCAATGCATCAAAAATAGAGTTGTGCAAAACAATCTCTCAGTGCCGGGTGAGTGGGTTGGTACGTTGGTAGCAAGAAAATTAGGCAGACTGTCTTCATAATGTAATTAGTTATCACATCCTCTTAAGTGCAAAGGGATGTCATGACATGCTGGTACACACCAGAGAGAACAGCACACAAAGGGATGCTTACTAAGGATTTGTGGATCTTTTTTAGGCATGAAAGACTCAAGTTAAATTTTTTCTTATATATTAATGAAGAATCGCACTGAGGTTTTGCACACAGTTAAATGGAAGGAAATCACAGCTGAAAATTGCATGCTCGGTCTCATGCAATATGTACTGTAAGGCATCCTGGTGAAAGGTGCAAAATATAGAAGGGGGAAATGGAAATTTCAAATATCTGCTACACCTGATTTATATAACTCCTGGCTGACCACTGCGGCAGAGGAAACCGTCTGAAATTCTGGGAAAAGCAGAAGTAAAGTCTGTGGCACATTTTTATTAGACTCACACATAAGGAAAGAGACTACAGCAGAGAGAAACAGAGAGAGAGAGAGAGAGAGGTGGTGAGACAAAGTCTAATTAGTAGGGCTGCAACTAACCGTTCTTTCTGTTATCGATTAATCTGCCAACTATTTTTTTGTCTATTCACCATCAGGAAATAGTGAAAAACATCCATCTGAACTTCCCAAAGACCAAGATAATTAAATTGTTCGTTTACCCTAACCGATAGTCCAAAACCATGAAAAATTAATTTTACTATTGAATAAGACAAGTAGAAGCAGCAAATCCTCACAGGTATAAGTTGAATCTGGAACTGAAACTTTTTGGCATTTTGGTTGAAATAATTAATCAAGATAATTGCAAAATATTCTTCTTGCCATCGACTGCTTAATTAATTGTTTCAGCTCCACTTAGTTTAGACAACAAAAATAGTTTTGTGTCATCAATAAAAGAATGTTGCAGCAAATTTAAAGATGCATTAGAAAGTCACCTTACTGTGGCTCTACATTTATCACTGCAATAAAAAAAACAAGACAAAAGAGCATTTTGTGAGAAATAAAACTTCTCTGTTTTCCGCAGTGGTCTCCTTCTTGACTTTAAATGGCTCATGGTAGGTCCAGTCCGGTGTGTAATGATTTATTCAGCCAGTAATACTTGCGTAGGCCTGTTTACAGCAATAATCTCCTCAAATAACTAATTCAATGACTCATCTTCTTGTTACTTTATATGCTTCCTCTGGCAGGATGAGTATTTGCTCGCTGATCCAAAAGTGTCTTCTATTTAACGAGTACTTCAACCAGTAACCAGTATTTTTCAGAAGCAGAAACAACTTTCTTTGGTGCCCCGTTGCTTTCCAGACACGCACAGCACGCATCGAAACAACCCAGCGTCAGATCTTATTCAGTGTCACTCAGCGCAAATCCGATGAACTGTCCTCTTTGGTGGACTGGGTTCATTTACATCTTAGTAGTCTTAGTAAATACCCTGCCAAACTGAAAAATTGCAGTGGAGCTAAATTTCGCACCCTGATGGTAATTTGCGGTGGGCTGAGTAAATATCCCCCACAGAGTCGTGCATGACGGTCTGGTACATCAGCAGTAAACACAGCAGCAAGCAGATCTGAAAGGAGTTTATATGGAAGGTTTGTTTTTCTGCTTAGTATTCTCATCCGACTCTTTCAGTCTGTGTCCTGTCAGTCTACTGCAATATTTCCAATCCAGCATGGTGACATTTTGTAATGAATTCAGTACCAATCAACAGACACACAAACAGGACAGAGCAAGAGTTTGTTCCATGTTTGACCTTGTCCCCTTTTGGTGGAATGTCTGACGATGAAAGGGGTTCAAATCGGCGAGACGGAAAGAAAAGTAGCGATGGGAGTGTGTAAGAAGCAGCCAAAAGAAAGAGACGGTTGCTGGAGACAAATAAAAACAGTTTGAGGTGAATCTGGCTAGATTGAGCTAAGAGAAGAGGAAATGAGAATTAAAAGAAAGGGAAGAGGATCAAAGTGGGAAGCTAAAGGAGAATTAAAGAAGTCAATGCGGTCGATGAGCCTAATGGCAGTAAATGACATTCTGCCTTTTATCTCTCTCTCTCTCTCTCTCTCTCTCTCTGTCTCTGTCTGTCTCTCTGCAGGTTTTCCATGGAACAGGAAGCCAGACTTCAAGCCAGTCATGGCCATCAGAAATCCCTGAAGGACGCATATAAAGTCACAAACACACACACGGACATTTGATCATGGAATAAACTACTTCATAACTTTACTGGGAGTAGTGGTTCGTGCCTTAGGGGTGCATGTTAGACAGAAATACACGCACAGATCAGAAAACACTGCAGTGGAAAGACACTTGGGTCGGCGTGCGTGAAGGTGAGGAAAGCAGGTGTTTATCGGGCGTCAGATGAACATGGGCAGGGCAGACAGCTGGCAGAAAGTGGGCACTGTTGGGGTCCTACCCTCGGATTACAGTTTAGCAGATTAGAGCTAAGCAGCAGTCACCTCAAGCTCACCAGCCCCATGAAACTTATGCTGCTGGCCAAACACACACACACCGCCACACATATACACACACACACACACACTGGCACAGCTGTAAAACACAATTAAATTAGTGCAACTGGCAGGCGGTGTGCAACCCTAGCTTAACACTGTACAGGGATTAAATCACAAGCACAAAGACGTGCACACATACACACACTCTCTGGGCTACAGGACAGATGCTGCCCCCACCCTTCCTCCTGCCGTCCTCTCAAAGCCAGCTGGAGAGAAGATGAGATTTGGGGCTGATTGGTTTTGTCTTTTTATCCATCCTACCCTCTCCGCAGCATCACTCCATCCGCCACTCTCGCCTTTCCTTGGTGCAGCCTCCTCCCTGGATGAACCAGCATCATAAAAAATCTTTCTGTCGTAAGAACGTCGGCCAGTCTGCTTGTGATGCTTTGATTACTTCTCCCAGAGTTCTTTTTACTTTTATCTTTGCTTTTGTTTTGTTTTTTTATCTCTATGGGGATAGAGCAGAACAGTGAAAAGACTTCTTGATTAGTTGTTGGACTTTTTTTTGGTGCCTGTACTGGGAATCTTGAACATTGATTGGATAGCATATCAGTCAGACTTGGCAGAACCTCTCAGCTGCAGCACTGACATCTAGATGGTGATATTGGGAGAACGCTGTACTCTCACTGGCACTGCATCATGAAGTCTTTCCGCCACTACGTTAGTGTTTTGAATTTTTTTTATCATTAAGATTTCATCAGTTACCACAAAGAATTGAAACACTTTTTAACTCAACTTTTTAAACTTTTCTTTGTGTCTGAAAAAAAAGTGTGAAGAGGAACAGCAACAGAGGAGTCCTTTAAACCCAACAGAACTGATTTTCACCCAGTAGCTTCAGTGAAGCAGGCTGACACAGACAATGGACTGAAAAGGGTGAAAGAGGAGAGAATAGATATTGAGACGGGGAGAGGAAAGAGACTAGGCGAGGTGAACCTCTAGAGGAATGCAAATAGAGGAGTTTAAAAAAGGGTTAGTGGAACTGCGAAAACAGCAGTTAGCAGAGGAGGAGAAAAGAAAGAAGAGAGTTTTTTTTGTCTTGGATGGCTAGAGATGTGATGGAACGCCCTTCAGGCCAGACCTCCTCCCTTTTACCACTCCTCCTCCTCCTCCTCCTCCTCCTCCCTTCTTCCCTCCCTCTCTCCGCTGCTCTCAACTAGTCTGCCAGATTTCTTTGGCGACGTCGCTTCAGTGCAACGAGAGACACAGAAAAGAGAGAAAGCAGAGCGCTGGAGCCGAGCTCAACATTCACACAGATGGCAGAGAGAAGGAGAAGGACCTGCTGCATCCATCCACACCGTGCACTGGATTTCGCTGAAGATGGGCATTGCAGTTAATACCAAAGAAAAGGGAAGAAAAAGAGAGAGGTGGATATAAAGAGAGTGGAGGCCAGAGAAGGGAAAGTTAGAAAGTAAAAAAAAAGAAAAGGAGGGAATGAACAAAGGATACAAAGGTGATAAATGCAGAGGCTGCGCTTGAAGCTGAAGGAGAGATCATCTCTCATCGAAAGCAAAGGACTTCCGTACCAGTCAGGCTACATCTGTGTGTAATTCAACTGTGTGTGTGTGTGTTTAGACATTGCTGCATGTGCGATAAGCACATAGCTGTGGAGGAGAGAGAGGGAGAGAATCCAGTGGCAGACGGAGAGAAAGCGTAGGAGCATCACTGAGCACACAGCTTGACTCTGAGACAAATTGATTCTGACACATTGTCCTCCGTCACTGTGTGTGTGTGTGTGTGTGTGTTTTCACTAGTCTGATACAGTGGGTGATCTTGTGGTCCAGAGTACTAGTCAGGGGGTCGTCCCAGTCACGCCGACCAGGTCTTGGCGGTTGTTGCGTGGAGGGAGCAGCGGTAGCAGCACAGGAGGAGGTGGGCTGGGGACAGTGGCAGGCCCAGGGGTGGGGGCATGGCCATGGGGGGGCCGCATCCCGTCCTCCACCCTGCACCGGGACAGGCGCTGGGGCTGGGGGTCCTGGGGCGGAGTTCCATTCAGGGGAGCTCCCAGACTCTCCGAGTTCAGGCCCTGGCTGAGCGGAGGGGCGGCTGGGGCGGCAGGAAGCGGAGGTAGTAGCGGGGGAGGAGGAGGCGGAGCGGAGAAAGGAGGCAGGGTGAGATGTTCCCGCAGAGTCTGGGTTCTCCTTGGCTCGCTGGTTCTCGTCTTTCTCACCTCACTGTTTTTCTCCGTCTCGCTCCGGGGAGGTGTTGGCTTCAACTACCTGGAGCCACCTGGGTGGGAGGAGTCACGGCGGGTGAAGCTGGTGCCCAGCTACGTGGGCGCACACCGGCTGTCGCCACCTGACACACAGCAGCAGAAGACATGTGCCTGCTCTCACTGTGTCGGAGACCCCGGCGTTTCTGATTGGTTCGATGAGAACTACGACCCGGATATCTCACCTGTTTGGACGAGAGACAACATCCAACTGCCCTCTGATGTCTACTACTGGTGGGTGGTAAGTAACAATTTGATTTAACTTTACATACTGGAGTTGTGTAGCCAATGGTGTTCATCAAGTGCAGTGACCAGTCTCACTACCCGATCTGAGTAGCACATGCATATGAGTTATTACATAAAATTGTTTGGTTCATGGTCATATTCTTTGGCAAAATGAAAAATATGTCTGAGCTCTATCTTTTGTTTCTTCCATCTTTGACATTAATTTGATAAAACACTGGGGCTTTCTTCTTTTTACTTAGATCCCATTATTGTTTTTAAATTATTTATTTCGGTAAAACTGTTTTGTTTATGTTCAACATATAATTCTTTGGCCCTGAAAAGATATAAAAGTACTGTTGAAAAATAAAATGATAGAAACTTTCAGTATGTGCTTGAGCAGATAGAGTATTCATTCTGAGATGCATGAAAAATGTGACGGGTGACACTCAGATTGTGTAGTGACAGACTCAAATCCTGTAGTGACACGTGGTTTGTCCAGGTGGTGTTGCTGTACTAAGCTGTCCAAGATGGCGGACCCACTCAGATCAGGTCATGACAACCAGCACTGTGAATTTTAAGTGTAAACATGTGCAGGACTTCAGTTTGGTGGATCATTTTATAGAGAATTGATCTGATCTGGTTTGAGGTTAAATTGACAGTTCAGCATTTTGGGAAATCTAACTGTCTTGCCTACAGTTAGATGAGAGGACTGATGATCTTCTCATCTAACTCTTGGAAAGAAAGTAAATTAGCATTTACCTAAATGTCCCAAACTATTCACCTTTGGATAGCATTATCTGTCTGTCTGTCAACCCCACAAGCACATTCAGTCCAATTCCAAACACTATGTCTTGCATTCTGTATATATTGTGTCCAAGTATAACTAATATAATTGTTCTTATGTCTAAAAGTGTCTTTATGCTCCCAGCTGAGGGTATTTACCTTTAACATTTGAGGCAGTTAAAGCCACTATGTGTAAAATTTGAAAATATTCCAATGGCACAATTTTGTATTTGAAGAAAAATTCCAGTAACAACCCTGATGAAAACTGGTGCAGTCTATTTGTCGTTTTCAGCTCTTTCATCTCAGTGACCCTGGATTATATCCTTTGGTTGGAGGCGATCATTAGTGAGCTTTGAAGAACAGTGTATTATACTATCCCAGGGAGTCGCCATTGTCAAAAATTTCAAATCCTATACACAGACACTTTAATTGTTTCATTTTATTCAAATTCTTGTTGGAATAAAACTCCCAAACCCAACATTAGCATAGTTGACAGTTGCAGACTGGGTTTCTCCGATTGAATATCCCTGACTTCATTGATATTCATTAAAAGACAAAAATAAGATTATGGATTGCACATTCTATAATAACTATCCCGTGAACATCAAAACAAAAACATTTTGAAGTGTTTTTTGACAGCACATTCAAATATTCTCCATTGGTGTGTCTGAGTGGAACAGAGGGGAGCTATACATTTATTAGGACACCAACATGGGGGGAGTACATCATAATCACAGATCCCTCTCCATCCTCTTCATCCTCCCTCGTCACTGAGCCAACCAATCCCCTCTTACAAGTTTTCCTCATGTATCCCTGCCAGTCATATGTTGTGGAGAAGTGGGACATTACAGGGTTGGCCACTTGTCTTCTTCTTAAACCACCACAGAGTACTGTGATGTCTGAAAAACTGATATAAATGTGTCTTCTGAGCAAGCGAGAGGGGAAGATGGGAAACACTTTATTTCAGTATTTTTGATTAACAACCCCTCTTACTTTATGTGTGCGTATTCATCTTTGTGGGTGTGCTTTTGCAGCTGTATCCCCATTTGTCATTGTCCATTTAAATCTAAGTGTAAATGTGTTTGTGTGTGTGTGTGTGTGTTTCTAGTATTATTGTTGATGTTGTGTGATGTCCTTCGTTGGCAAGGTTAAAGCTGGAGTGTGGGACTTTTGTCTCCCAGTGAGGGTGATTACAAAACCACTGTCAACACGTGCTTGCTGTACGTCATAGGATCCGCCGTTGCCTTCTCTGTCGCTACTGTTGCAGCTGTAAAACAGTGGATAAATTGTTTTGAGCATCACACAATCCCCGTGAAATGACTTGTTTCACTGTCAGAATTTGATCCATTTGGTTCATTTGGAAAGTCTAGAAGAGCTGCACGATTAAATTATTTTATTCCTATTCAAGTTAGCAGCAGTTAACCGGAAGTTGGCCGCTCAGCTGGCAGAAGTCTCTGGTGCGCATGCTCTGCCCATAGAGCATGCGCAGTATGCATTCTTCTGACCAGAGTGGGAATGTTGCAACCGACACCAGATTTAAAAACTCTATGAAATACACAGATTTACCTGGTAATGATAGGCTTAATCAGCATTGTGTGAACTCGTTTGGCTTGAATGTAACAGACGTTCATTAATATGTAAAAGTCCCGCACTGCAGGTTTAAAGTCTTCTATCAGAGCTATAGCCTCAGTGTAGCTCTGAAATGGCAGAAAACTGCAAACACAGGCTAACAGCTGCCAAGTCATTAGGTCACACTGCAAAGGGAAAGGTATGAACTGGGACAGAGAGACAGAATGAGAAATGAATGAGAGGAAGAAAAGAAGAAAGGATCACATGTAGAATACAGCAAAGACAGAGGAAATGTGGATGTTAGGAAAATGGAAGCTGTGAAATGATGAAAGAGTGGAATGAGGGATAAAATAGATGATCAAATCAAGTGAAGAAATTGGGAGGAAGGAGGATAAAAAAGAGAAAGAAGAAAACAATTATATGATCTAGAAAACTAAATGAAGAAAGGTACCGGGCCAGACCAAGCAGGATAAACATACAAGTCTCTGCAGTGCTTCTCTGTTTCTGACATTGTGTTTTCTTGTCAGAGATGCCTCTCTGTTATTCTGTATCAGAGAAAACATCACATCTAATTGCATGGAGTAATCTGGCTGTGCCATGTTGCCTTGTGTACCTGTAAATGTATTAGACACGGCTCTTCAAATCTCGACTAGATTTCAGACTTTAAATGTTGTTGTTCCAAACAAAGGCTTGTCGTGAAAGCTTTATGTCAGTTTAAAGTTTTATAGTAGTTAGTGGGTTTGACCCAGGGAACTTTTGTTCACACTAGTGTGACAACTTTCAAACGTTTCTCATGAGTTCCAAAAAATGTAGTGAGGTCTTCTTGATCTCTGGAAGATTTCTGTGTAAATTACATATGTAAAAGAAAAATATAGAATAGCGTGCAGTGTTTCCCCTCTAATTGTACGGGCCTGGTGGTGGACCCATGCTAACGAGAACCCCCGCCCGGCCAAAAAATATTTTTTTTAAATGCCAAATCAAAATCATTTGGGAGCCTCTGAGCAGTACCGTTTAGAAACATGAGTCAATGTCTGTGTCATTGCCTGGGAAACTCCTGGTAGCGTAGCTCCTTTTAAGGAATACGGAAGTGCATAAGCAAGTGAATGGTTAAGTGAGAGTGCGAGTGGCAGAAAAGTGATGGTGAATGCCAGCAGAGCAGAGAAAAAGGTTAGCAGTAAGTTGTTAGTCTGGCAGTAAATGTAGAGTACAGGCTACAGTGTGTCAGTTGATAAATGCTAAATGCCAAGACCCCCCTCCCCCGGCAGGCAAAGGCAGTCAACCTAGAGGAAATACTGAGCGTGTATTCAAGACCCCCGAGTCATTACTTTGAAAGAAATGAATAGAGATATTCCAAAGATTGGCACTAAGCTTGGACTTGATGTAAATATACATTGCCTTGCTTTTCACTGTAAATTTAGTGTTTATTAGCTGATGACAATGTATGTTAATATGCAGTGTAATTAGCCAGAAAGTCCATTGCCAATTCATTGAGTAAAATGAACTGGTCCCTTCTATTGCATTATACTGACATGGATAAAGCATGGTGTTCTTTTGAATGTATGTTTTTAGAAGCTATGGACAAACTGATCCCGTTAAAAGGCAAGAATAAAACATCATTCAATATTCTGGAAGCTATTAAGAAGATAAATAAACAGTATTTTAAATACAGGAAAAATAGGGATGATCAGAGTTGGGCAGAATACATAAAGTTAAGGAATGAAGCAAGAAGATTATTGGATAGTACCAAAAAGGCTTATTTTAAGGAGAGGAGTGTTGAACATAGGAATGACTTAGGTAAGCTATGGAAATCTCTCAAGCAGCTTGGCTACAGTAAAGGGCTGAGAACAAAAAACAGTTTAAACACTGAGAACAGGGTTACAGCAGATAAGAAGGAGGTGGCGGACGGTCTCAATAATTATCAGTTGCCAGGAGGCTAGTTGAAAAGCTACCGGGCTAAACAGGACAACACGGGGAGAGTCATGTCCATCAGTACTACTCTCAGCAAGGGGTTCAAGCTGATGGCTTCTCCTTCACACAGGTGTCTGAGGCAGTTGTGCTTGAGATGCTCAACAAGCTCAACTGCTCTAAAGGTTTTGATAATATTTCAGCTAGATTCTTAGCGATGCAGCTGAAATCAATACTCATAAACTAGTGATTCCTCCCTACAAGAAAGGGACTAAACTTGATCATGGAAACTATAACCCTGCGTCTGTCTTGTGCACTCTGTCAAAAATCATTGAGGAGATCATTTTTAATCAGATTGACAACTTCCTGTCCTCACACAATTTACTGTATGATTTTCAGTCTGGCTTTTGAAAATCCCACTCCACTGACACCTGTTTATTGTATTTAACTGACTACATCAGGAGGGAGGTAGACAAAGGGAATTTTTGTAATATGGCAATGTTAGATCTACAGAGGGCATTTGATACGGTTGATCATGCTATTTTATTGTCCAAACTGAAAGCTGTTGGTTTTAATAATGCAGCAGTCAGATGGGTTAGCTCTTACCTAAAAGATAGGAAGCAGGTGGTAGATGTTGGTGGGACAATGTCTCATCCTAGGTCTATCCTAGGAGTGTGGAGTCCCACAAGGGAGTGTACTTGGACCACTCTTTTTCCTCTTATTTATAAAAGTCTGTCATGTCATGTCAAGCAACCCTAACTATTCGCTGGTGTCAAATGATTTACTGAATGTGGTATTCAATTCACCACACAATCCTTTGTAAATGTGGCTATGAATCTGTTTTGTTTATATTTGTATACATGGAGAAATATGTATGCTAGTTAGTAGTACAGATGTAGCTTAGATTGTGAGTGAAATACCAGATTAAGCTAACGTTAACTTAACTGTTGTTATATGGCTATGTAAGCTGATGTTATTGACGTAAGGTTTTTATTATTTAAAGTATATTGTGTTATTTTTGTAAAAAGTAATTTTACCCAGTTTACACATATTAACAAGCTGACGTTAGTTTTGTTTGTTGATTAAGTTACTTGAAGTTACCGTGTGCAAACATTTAGTAACAACTAATCTCAGAACTAGTTTGTGTGGTGCAGCCCTTTTTAATTTAGCGGTGTGGTTATTTCCACTTGGTTAATACTTGTTATAACCAGGCTGAGTTTGAGATTAAGAACCGCTGGTGCGTCCAGCTCCTGGAAATGTTCTGCCAATGTGAAATATTGGTCTAAGTGAAAAAGAAAAGTTTTATTTACTTGAAAGTAAGTGTCAGGTGACTTATACTTTAAAAGTCAGTTGAGAGGAAGGAGGCGAGAAGGAATTTGGCATGGCTGCCAAAAAAACATCTGCCAAAAATTAGTAGCCCCTGAACAACAGCAGTGCAGCATGCCAAACTGGCTCTGGCATCATGCAGGGAGTCAGAGACAGAAGAGGCAAAGAAAGGATGGAGGGATCAAGGATGATGGAAAAACAGAAAGGGAAGAGGAGAAAGAAAAATGCAGGTGAATGAGGTAACAGCATGAGAAACAAAGTCAGAGAGTAGAAGGGAGTTTAAGAAAGATTTAGTGGTCTCTGATCAGCGCTGATGAGCTGCAGGGTGCACAAGCGTCCCAGAGAGATGAAGAGATGAAGAAAGACAAGAGGAGGAGGAGAAACAAAGAGGGAGCGAGGGAAATTAAAGAGAAGGAATTAGACATGAGGGCAAGGAAACTGCTGGAGAAGATGTGTGAATGAAAATATTAGCGAATGAGATCTGTGTTGGGAAAAGGGAATTAAGGCCGATGGTGGGTGAAAGGAAGAGGTGACAAAGGAGTGCAAAAATGAAGATTGCTGTGTGGGAGAGAGGGAGAAAAACAGAAAGGAAAAGATGGTTATGGAGAGCAACAGCAATGTAGTAGCTGCTGATATCCTGTTGAAACTTTTGTCTGAGCATTTTGTTTTTGGAGGATTTTTGTGTGTGCAGGTGCTCGCTCTCTCTTCACGCGCATGAATGCACATTTGCTTGTGTGGTTTGGCAGATGCTCAAATTGGTACAAGATTTTTTTTTTTTAATCTAATTGTGGGCCCCTGCTGCTATGTGACAGCGTTCTCTTTACATCCCTCTATGAAGCAGTTCAAAACCGTGATCCCCCAAAAAAGCCACAGACCTCATTTAAATTCATAGACAAAGCAGGGATATGTATTTTCAGTGTCGACTGCGAACATGATGCTGCACAATATTTCATGCTTCTAAGAACAGGAGCACTCTATCAAGCTAAACTGACTGGTAAAGTTTGATCTGTTTGAAATTGCTGTTGGGGGACAGCAAATTTGTTACAGCACAAACAAGAACAACACATGCTACATATGCATAAGGGCTTAAAGTGTAAGATAATAGTCAGTAAAAAAAATCAAAACATGAGAGTGGATTAAAGGCAGACAACACAACGAAAACCTTTTTAAAAATTGTGTCATTGATGTAAAGCACCTAAAGCCAGATGCAGCCGGTCTCATCCAACTGCAGTTCCAGTCCAACAGTTGTCACCCATTTTCATAAAAACTAATATTTGCAACATTTAGCAGGACAGCAAAGGCCAAAAGAACAAAAAAAAAGAAAATATCCATCTATATGTTAATTAAGCGCTTTCCTTGGGGCAAAACATTTGAACTATAAACACAGGTTATTAAAATAGTTTAAATAGTTTGTTGTTTTAGAAAAGATAGCTCTGAACAGACGGTAAAAGTCACTTGTCTGATGGTCAAGTCCTTTGAGCATTTTAGAGCTGCGACTAATGATTACTTTTATTATCAATTAATGTGACCATTACTTTCTTGATTAATCACTTTGGTCTTTAAAAATGTCATGAAATGGTGCGAAATGCCTGTCACTGTTTCCCAACAGTCCAAAACCCAAAGATAACAAATAACAGTCATAGAGAGTAATTAAACCTGTTTGAGAAGTCAGAGTTTTTTGCACATTGCTTAAAAAGTGACTTAATGAATTAATTACCTAAATAGATGCAGATTAATTTTTACTTTAATGCTTTGAGCTTTACTTTTTTCTGTTTTATACCTACAGGCTGAACTGTATTTCTGTATTTAATAACCACACCGGAGATTAATGTGACCCAGCAACGTTTCACTTTTATTATTTTAACTAGTTGTTTTAGTCAGTAAATTGCAAAAAAAAACCCCAAAACAAACACAAAAAAATAGCAGCTTAAAGAATGGGGGTAAAAAATGAAGCTTATTCCCTGCAGTTTGCACATCTGTTAAAACTGCAGCAACATGTTTAGCCTGTAGGAGGCGACGTCAACATGTCTATGTAAAACGTACGTAAATAATACGTAAAAAGCTGCTGCTCTTACTTTTCTGTCCAAACAGCTTCTGCGGCTTTGTAAATGTGAATGAGTGATTTTGTGAGTAAGTTAGCAAACTTTATAAGGTGCTATGCATATTAAAAAAGCCTGCTATTGCTGTCGCAACATAGGTTATTAATAATTAGTGTCATATTGTTGCTGTCACATCTGAACCACAAAATACTGCCATGTGTGCCTCAAAAATGCATAATCACCTTCTCTTGAGTCTAATGGTACGAAAAGCATGAAAAATATTACTAAAACTGATTTTAAAAACATTTTGTGTTAATGTATCCACATATTTTTGGTCCACTTAAAATTGGTTACATTTCCTAAAGCACCATAATCACAATTTTACTGGGTTTTATTTATTGCTTTACACACCGCAGGGTGTTTTTATCTTTATTTGCTTTAATATCTGCTTTATTTAAATGAACTGGTTTATTAACATTGTAATGGATTCTATTCAATCGATAGAACAAACTCGAACATTTTAATGGTATTTAATGTTTTCAGACAGGAAAATAAGCAGCGCATTAAAGCCATTTTCAAGGTAGCCAAAGAGAAATCCTGAATAAAAGTTTTCTTGCACAAGACACTAATAGCTTCATCTTCATGGTGTTATCCATGGAAACTTTGACAGTCAGGCACTTCAAGGGCAAAATAAAGGAGTGCAGAGAATATTAGAGAAAACTTACAGCATCATATAAAGTATCAACTCCTCCTCTGTTCTTTCATCTTCTCTGCTTCTTTCTGCCATCTTCCTCTTTACATTCTACACACAACTTGTACTTTTTTATCCGCTTGCTGTTTATTCAGGTCGTTTTTGATTCATCCTGACTGGAGAGCCTTGATGTCATCTTTGCTGTCACTTTTGTTTATCCCTCCAAGTAGAACAGTAGATCCTTTGGACATCTCACCTATGTTGATGACGGACAGTACAAAAGAAAACTTGCCTGGAAAGTCATAAAGAAACTTTAACACTGGTGTAATTGGAATTGGAGTTTATGTGCAAACATTTTTTTGACTCACATGGAAAGCACAACATCATATTCTGCCTTTTCTCTCTCTCACTTTCCATCCTTCTTCCACCTTTCTTATTCAGCTTGTTTTTGACATGTGGACAGCAATGCCTCTGCTCCTCTGACCACAGTCTGGCCAGTCTGACTGCATCCTGTCAGTCTGACACATGGCTGTTACCTAAACACACACACACACACACACACACACACACACACATACACAGGCACAGCACCTGCTTATTTGCACATGAATGCAGGCGAGTGCATGCATACACACGTACATGAGTACACAGAAAGTAACTCAGTTTAAAGTGTGTTGTCAGATCTGATTTGTCTGCAGAGAAGAAACTACACATCCTAACCATATCTCTCTCTCTCTCTCTCTCTCTCTCTCTCTCTCTCTCTCTCTCTCTCTCTCTCTCTAGATGTTACAGCCCCAGTTTAAACCCCACAGCATCCAGCAGGTGCTGCTGAGGTTGTTCCAGGTATTTCATATTATTAATTCATCTTTTCATTACTCTGGTACTTTCAAATCAGCCAAGTCTTTACTTCACACTCTTGGGCAAAGGCTGAGGGGAACAGATTGTCTTTATTAGATGTCAGGTTTATCAGTGACCTGGCTCATTCCTTTCAAATGTACCTGTATATCCTATTTTTTTTCATCCTGACTCTCACCGCAGAGCAGTACTTTCACATAAGGCCGTATGTTTAAATATCTCAGTCTGGCTCCCTGAGGACAGAAGGGGCTCATGTATTTTTCATGGATGGGTCTCATGAAGAATTCACCCCAGTATTGCAAGCAGGATGTATTTTTATAATCAGATTTAAGTCGCAGGTTAGGTTATTTTATGTATCTTGATATTCTAGTGCTAGAGTCATTTCCTTCTGTTGCTTGAATCCAGTCTTCTTAATTTGATCATGGCTTTCTATCACAGGTGATTCCCGGAAGGTCACCGTACGGTTCTTGGGATCCGGGACGCTGCCTGCGCTGCGCTGTGGTGGGCAACTCCGGAAACCTCCGCGGGGCCGGATATGGGGCGACCATTGATGGACACAACTACATCATGAGGTGAGGGGAATGGATGTAATGGCTAGATGGGGAAACCGATAGAGACCAGGGAGCAGACATAAGGATGCATTAGAAGGACGAAGAGAGATGGAGATAGAGGCTGAGATGAAGGCTGAAACTGAGAGACAAAGAAAGGAGGAGTTGGAGGAAGCTGGAGGGAGGAGAGAGAGTTCATGTGAGGAGAGCTCTATACCATCACACTGCACAGTATGTCATTAAAGTGACATCATGGATGACCGTGTGTGTGTGCGCTAAAGAGAGAAGGACTTACAGAGAAGCAGACGGCAGATGTGTGCGTCTGATTCTATATTTAATCTCACTCTTTAATGCCATCCTGTATTCAGCTCTCCTATTGGTTGGGAGGGAGTGTCACTTGGCTCATGTGAGGTCACCAGTCAGGGTCGTATGCTCTAAAAAGCAGAAACATATAGATTGTCTCTCACATACACACACACGCAGCGAGGTACATAAATCCTTTTGTCTCAGTCTATTCCCCCGGTCGTTGTGGTGCAGCAGTGATGGATAGCAGTGTCTGATTGTTGTCAGCTGGCACGAACACACAGCTATATGTTGTTTCCTGCAGCGAGTGTGTGTTGCAGCCACGTGCTGGTGCCACGAGAGCCTCTCTGCAGGAATGACTTGTATTTTGTGTTTCTGCGTGCTAAAGGCATTAGCATCCATTAGCGCACTCTCAGCAGACCTGTGCGGGCAACCTCTAACTTCCACTTCCTGTAACAGTTTCTCATTTCTGCTCGTTTGACTCTCATTTGTTTTTAAAAACCGGCTTAGCCCACAACAGTCCCTCTCACCACCACCACCCACTTCCTGACCATCTGCCTTTTCACTCCTGCTTATCTGAACAAACATTTGTTTTGTTTGCAGGCATATGGGTAGGTGCACTCAGTGGCCATTTTTTCAGGTGCACCTTCCTGTTTACATAAGAAGCTCACTCCTCCAGACAGTGAGCCACATCTACTGTAAATACAGCAAAGGTCTGAAGTACACAGACAGAGCAGAGCGGTTCACTTACTGACAAACGCTTACACTGCACTATATTTTATATCTAATATAATACAATGTGCTGCTGTCAAGCTATGATGAGGAGTTAGAAAACAACAACGCTACAATGTCAGACAAAAAACCCCCTTTACACTCCCGGCAAATTTGATTTAATTGAACAGATCTAACAGAGGTCTTTGTCAGACATTGTCAAATTTAAAATGACACTCTTGTGAGAACACACAACCTGTCAAACCTTAAAGCAGATAGTCTTCAGCAGCAGAAGGTCCACATTCTGGTTTGACAGAAGCGGTTTTCTTTAATGACATGTTGAGAGGTTGGTGTATATAAGGATCCACTCTGGTTGCATAATGCTGTTTTTTTGTGCACCAGTAAAAGCAGGACTATGCAACTTTTTTTAGAAAGACATTTTTTTCTCTTACAAAGGAAAACCTGAATTCATAAGCACTAAAACAAACACAGTTCAATACATTCAGCATTTTGTTGCTACAGCCTGACTTGGTCTGGTATGACCAGTAGCTCATAGTGACAGATGTTAGCCGGTGTTCAAATAGAGAGTGTTGTGTAACTGACATTATAGAGTCAGTGTTATATTATGTTTTAGCATTTACTATTATCCTGTCATTTTTACATGTTCATGTATGTGGCTACAGTGTGGCTTTAAAGCAATAGTTCACTATTTTGGGCTTTAACATACAGTAAAAAAAAACCCAAAACAAGACAAAACAAATAAGTTTGAACATGTTTGAGCTGAGTCAGGTATATTTTTGAACTAGACAGAGCCTTGCTAGCTGTTCCCTCTGCTTCCAGTCTTTATGCTAAGCTAGGCTAAACACATCCTGATTCTAGCGCCGTACTTAAAGCTGCTCTAATAAAAATGTTTATGTGAACAGTGACTGGGATTGCTGTGTATAATACTTATAATAATACTCATAGTGATGAACCCACAGAGAATTATCACCAGACTCTGCAGTTCCTCATAGCTCTCTACAGAGTGTTTTAGCATCTTTCAGTTTCAGGTTTTTTTTTTTTGTTTGTTTGTTTTTATTGTTTACTGTGTTGGTACACTCTTGCCACCCTCATTTCCAGCAGGCAGCTGTTTTCAAATGAGAATAAACCGGCTGTATGCAAGTGACAGTCAGTGTCAGCGACTAGCTGGTGAATACATGGAATATTTAGCAGCTAAAGATTCAGATATTTTCCTCAGGTTTTGTAGGAGACCAAATCAAAGTGAATATTGGACTTGCATTCGTCTTGTGGACAGAAACACGACTCCAATGAATGCTAATGTTGATCCTTGTCCCTGGATGTGTACATAAGCCACTGCTTGTTGACACTTTTGCCATATCACCTTAAGAAGTTTATAATGTCAATTATGTAATTACATCCTGCTGCGCTGCCCCCAAGTGACCAAAAAAATCAATTAATACAGGTTTAACAAATTGAAATGAAACTGATTACAATGTTTAACTACTCCTTTAAAAGCCCTTACGTTGGTTCCAAAACAACATTACAGGAGCTGCTATCAAGTCAGCATGAGTAGAGATTCTTGTGAAACAGTTTTTGCATGTATTTGACTGCAGGTAGAGCTGGAGGTCTTACACTTTGCTAGCTAACCCAGTGTAACCTGAAGACACACATCTCTAATGCTGTTCCCCTCTGACATGCTCCTAGGATAAACCTGGCCCCCACGGTGGGCTACGAGGAAGACGCCGGCAGCCACACCACTCATCACTTCATGTATCCAGAGAGCGCCAAGAACCTGGCGTCCAACGTCAGCTTTGTCCTGGTCCCCTTTAAAACACTGGATCTTGTCTGGATCACCAGCGCTCTGTCCACTGGCCAGATTCGATTGTAAGAAGACACACACACGAACACTCACACCCGCACGCTGACACACACACAGCAGAGTCGAGAGAAGCCACGAGAGTCACTTGGTTGTAACAATCTGTCAGTTGTCAATCATTCCAAAGTCATAGCCGCAGCAATCTCATACAGAGCTGATTAAATGCATTTAATCAATCTCTCTCTCTCTCTCTTTCTCTCTCTCTCTCTCTCTCTCTCCCTCTCTCTCAGCACCTACGCTCCAGTGAAGCAGTTTCTCCGTGTGGATAAAGACAAGGTGTGTATTTTCAACGTTCATTGCAATTACTTTGAACCATTCTCTCTCACACACACACATACATAGTAATGTTACAACACATACACATGTGCGGTCACACACACATACACAGTGACCCTGCTTTGCTGTTATTATATCATCCCCTCCCCATTGTTGATGAAGGATTACAGTTAGATTAGAAACCTTCCCTTTGTTTTAAATAATCTTCTGCTCACTCTTTAATCTGTGAAAATAAATAAACTCTAACTAATCCCCGCCATGTGAGGACTTTGTGAACATCTTCGTCTGGTCAGAGACACAGTTTTTTTTACAGTGTCTTTTGGAGCCAACCCAAAAATATAGATTTATAAGATTTACTCCAATACGGAGCTCTAAGCAGCCTAAAGCCCTGTTTGTTGGCATCGAACATCACCGGGAGGTAGATGAGAATTTTGTAATGACTATTAGTTTGGTTAACAGTGCTATTAATCTTTTAAAGCAATCAAAACCTCAGGGAGTATTAAAAATTTAACATGGCAAAATCTTCTCCTTTTCCTGTGGACCTTTGGAATACGTAGCAGCTATGATTTACATGAGGTCATCGTCCTTTTTTAAAAATCATCTGATGGGTAAAGCTATGTGAATTTTACTTTTCTTAGACTGGGAACATTTGGGAAAACAAATCCTCCTCCTCCTTTTTTAATGCAAATTTACAGTTAATTATAATATTTTCCTTTGTCTGCATCTCTGTCCACCATCCAGGTCCAAATCTTCAACCCTGCATTCTTTAAATACATCCATGATCGCTGGACCAGACATCATGGGCGCTACCCCTCCACTGGCATGCTAGTGCTGTTCTTTGCCCTGCACGTTTGTGATGAGGTCAGTTTTCCTGTAAATTTTGGCATCATTTTGAAACTACTCTACACATCATATTCATAGTGGACACATGTCTAACCATCCAGAAGGGTCGAGTCCAGAGCAACTAACTCTCGACTCAACCCTGTACCCAGACCTGGATGACTTACAATCTTCACAGACACATTTGTAACCTCACACTTACTTTCCAATACTCACTCTTTGGCTTTACTCTAGGTGAATGTGTTTGGTTTTGGGGCGGACAGCCGGGGAAACTGGCACCACTACTGGGAGCAGAACCGCTACTCCGGAGAGTTCAGGAAAACCGGGGTCCACGATGCCGACTTCGAAGCTCAGATCATTCAACGGCTCGCCAAGGCCGGCAAAATCACCATATTCCCTGGGAAATAACCAGCAAATCACCCTGCATATCTAAGGTTATATGTTAAAAAGCTGGTTCGGCAACAGACACTATAGAGGCCACTTAGAATGTGTTAGATATTCTTGCTTTCACTTATTTGGGCTCCCAGTCAGTAAACCAAAAGCTTACTGAAGGTGAGACGAAATGGTCACAGATGAGGTAAAAATGGATTTCAGTTCCCCAACTGGTACAAAAAAGTGTCATTCCAATCATATTCCCTCATGTTTGGGAAGTGGCCCACCAGCCGAGATCCCGATTGGAGAAAATGGTGTACACTCTTAAGAACCAGGATTAGGGAACATAAAGATCCAAATGTAGTTCTACTCACAGAGGATTGACCTAAAAGTGAGAGTTGAGCCTTAAACTAGACTATAAACAATTGGCTCAAGATTTCACCTCTAATGACCAGTACTGGGATTGAAAGATAAGACCACTAATTGGTTTCCAAGGGCAGCTTCAACTCAGGAGTGGAAAAAAAAACAAGTGAGGGCCAGACAGAAAGAAAATGCAACAAATCACCAGAAATACTGACTGTGTTTGACACAGAGAGAGAGCCGGAGAGGGAACGATCACATGCAAATATCCCACTTTTGGACTCAAACCAGTGGAAATGAATAGTGGATAAGGATCCAGTCCTCAACCATTAACATAAACACAGTGTACTTGTTACTGAAAAGGCCACAGAAACAGCACCATCAGCAATCATCTAGGGGACTATTGTTCTACAGCCATGTGGTTTCTGGTAGTGACAAAGTTCATCTTCACTTGCTTGACTCATCAGATACAAACTGTGCAGCAATGAGAAGCTGTTGTACTGTTGAACATTTTCCGTCTCATACAGAGCCCTGAGCCATGACTTTACTATACTATATGGGACGAAACATCACTCATCACTTGTCACTGTCATTACTCTACATTACGTGAGATCTGCCTCACAAGACACTATTACAAGGACCTTGTGTGACTTGTGATGGGTTGTAAAGCAGTTGGTTATAAGACCATAGGTGATTGCTGGGAGATTATATCAAATGACTGTCCTCTAAACCCCCCCATCCCCAGGTGTGTACCAGGCTTAGCAAGGCCTCAACACCTTGCAGCACACTCACAGAAACATTATCCAGACTTTCTGCTTTCGGCCGTTGTGACTCAGATAGTTCACTGCAGCGCTAGCACGAGCCTTCGCTTCTGTAGAGCCAGCTAGCCTGGTTTTAACCACCACAGCTGTGCTACATTTTGTATTCACATCCAGACAGAGAGGAGAAATGTTCTGAGAGAGTGTTGGTTTGACTGCGTGAGACTCTAATGAGGCCAAAAGTCCATGTCCTGGGATTTCATGTTTGGATGGAGGCACACTGGTTTCTGGACTGGAGTTTAATCCCCATGTGGTCTGTCAGGGTCTAATTTAGGAGAAAAGGACTAGAGACAGAGAGCCGAGGCATGAAGAAACCAGTAGGACAAAGCCAGCATGAGAAACACATCATTTGCTCCCTGGTTTTTAAGGATGAAAAGAAAAGATGGCGGTTCACTGTTGTTTATGTGCAGCAACTTCACACTTCTACACAAACTGTACTGGGTTCACCACTTCGGTTTTGAAAGGACTGAGACAAAAAGCACCTCGCTCTGCTTCTTTTCCCTCTCACAGACCTAACCCTCCAAGCTGACTGCTGTGTCCCAGTGGAGTTAGAGATCGTCAGGAGCATTTTGTCCCAGATTAGGGCCCCAGTGATGGGATGAAAGAAAATGGAGAACCCTCTGGATCTGGGAATTATTTAACATGTCAGCAGCTCGGCTTCATTAACCACTAGCCCTGGTCCCTGCTCAGCCAATTAAAACTTCAGCTATATCTGGAGGGGGCAGAGCCACCAGACGCCTTAGACTTCACCTACGCACCGCAGAAACTGCACTTCCTGTTTTGATTTTCATGATGATGGCATATCCCCCCGCAGACTGCAGATTTGATTTGTTTGTTTTGTACTATTTAGCTTTGAGTTTCAACTTTGGATGGATTTATAATGTTGGCTCAATTTTTTTTAAAATTTGGTGGCACATAATGTGTTTTATTACAATTTGGTATCATCAAGTAATATCCCACTTAAAGAATAGTTTGACAGTTTGGGAAATATGCTCATTCACTACCTTTCTGAGAGGTAGATGAGAAGATTGATACCACTCTCAGATCTGTCTGTTAAATGTGAAACTACAGCCAGGAGACAGTTAGTTTAGCAAGACAAAACCACAACTTTTTGTTTTTACACTTTGGTTTTTGTAACAAGATATGATGTATTAAGCAGTGAGCGGACAGAGCCAAGCTAGCTGTGTCCCCCTGCTTCCAGTCTTTGTGCTAAGCTAAGCTAACTGCCTATCAGCTCTAGCTTCATATATACAGCGTACAGACATGAGAGGGATATCAATCTTACTCTCCGTCTTAAGTCACATTGTTCAAGCATTAGTTACAAAGACCACTCAGTGTTTTACATTCAAGTGACAGAAGACAGATTTGAATCAGAATCAGTGGAAAAAGAAAATGTATGCCACAAAGACCAAGGAAAATAAAAGTGTTTGTTTTGAGCTGAAGCTGCAAATCCATCCAAAGATGTCGTGGCAGAGATGTGTTTATCAAGAAGCAGCTGGTGGCTGATAACGTAAAGCACTCAGAGTTCCTACGCAGGTCCGGACAATATGAAGAAGTAACTGATTGAATAAGTCTTTAAAGGTGAGATAAGTAACATTTTTACCGCCTATTACACAAAACTAATGTTTTTTCATATGATTGTTCATCAGTCAGCTATATCAGTGACTCCACAGTTACTTCAAATTGTGCTGAGTTCTGACCTGTAAAGCTCATTTTCCAGACTTAATTTAATAGTTAGAGGCTACCCTGTGATGGAAAGTCATAGATTACTTAAAGCTCATGAAAACTTGGTTTGAAATCTTAAGTAATATTTCTGTATAATATTGCATATTTACAACTAACATTCAACATTCAAAGTTGATTTGAAATTTGGAAAGAAAACATCCTCATGTATTATTTACTAAGAGTTAAACACTCAAAAACTTGACTAATCGGATTATCTCAGCTAATCTGTTTATCTGTTAATCTGTTTGTAATTTGATCAGATATGATTGACAGCGGCCCGACAACATTAGCAAACAATAACAGCTGTTATCAGATTTTCATTAGAACATGAAAACATCTTGATAGATATATGTGACATCACATTTTTCCATGTGAGCAACGCCCCCATTTCCAATCAGTGAGAAGAGCACAGACAAAAAAAAACCCAACACACACACATACAGATTCCTCTCAATTGAAATAAGAAAAACTGTGTTGGAAAATTGTGTCTTCATGTAGGACTCCTCAATTACGGAATTTACAGATTAAGAAAACAGATATTTTGGCAGATATGCTGCTTTAAAATCTATGAGAAAACATTACCAGTCACAGCCAAGAGTTTACTGCCACTGTATTCTTCCTGAGAAGGTGTCTCTGTATTATTTTAATGACTCATAAGGTGTTATACAATGATCTAAAAAAAAAAATCTGTATGCCACCTCCAAACTGTCTAAGAAGTTAGTTCAACTTGTGAAGAGGAGCTGTGTAGGAAACGTGAGTGCCAGCGGCTGCGGCAGATGGTACGTTCACGTGAGATAACACCTGTGTACGTGTGCACATTGTTGAACGCACATCCCTCTGGGTTTGATGCTAAAAGTTAAGGGATGTAACCACGTGACGTGTTATGAAGCTCGTCCTTATTAAATGTTTTCATTTTTTCATGTATTCTTGCCATCGCTCTTCCTGACTGAGCCTCCTGCTGAGAAAGGTTTGAAGGAGACGAACACACACGTAGTGAGGAGGGTGGAAGGGGGGGGTGACATACTGCCCCCTGGAGGCGATGGGAAGAACTGTGCCTCCTTTGCTGATATCAGTTCTGTATTATTGTTGTATTATCTTTGGATGAACTCGTGTAACCACATGTATCACTGTTGTACTTTTATCTGCTTTCAATGTTTTTATCCTTCTTTGCACATAACAGATTTTATAGGATGCTTTAGTGTTGAGCTGGGCTCAGTTTAAGAGTCAGTGTGAACATAATGTTTATGTTTTCTCTCTCTTTGTCACACACACACACACACACACACACACATGCACATGCACACATTCATGCTTTTGTGCCTTGTCCTGCTGCTGGACGTTTTTTCTCGCCTACAGCTGCTCCATCAGCAACACACACCTGCTACCTTTGCGTCTTTTTTAGTCTACATAGACTGACACACAAACACACACATCTGCTGGCTGAGAGCTGTGCCTTCTGAGCTGTACACACACACACACACACACACACACACACACACACACACACACACTTACATGAAAACACACACTCTGCCTTCTGCTTGTGGTACAGACGCCTCTTCACTTCTTACCGCTTTCTGCACTGACGTTGTTTTCTTCTTTCTTCGCTGTAGGCTAAAGAAGAGGATGTAAACTTGTGATGCAGTGTGACTTGACATTGCTACTTTTTTTTTTTTTTTTTGAACATATAGTGTATACGTTTGAGGCATTTCTGCTTTTTCTAGATTCTAGATATAAGAGAGATGAGATGAGAGCGGCAGGAAAGATGGCAGACAGAGAGGGTCTTCTGCTAGATTCGAGCCAGCGACATCGTACTTGTCTTATCTCTCTGTGTAAAGGTTTCAAAAGACACCTAAAGGTTCAGACATATCACTGTACATCTGGTGTCATGAACCTGCACCCGCTTTACTGTTTTCTTGGAGTCTTCAGCTACTGTGATCCTATGTTTTTGATGTTTGTTTCCCAAGATGCTCCCTCCAGCTTCAAAATGAATGTGTAATTCTTTGGGGAGATAACACAGCTCTCATCAGAACATTTTTTAGGCTCCCCGGCAGCAGAATAATTACACATTCCTCTCACATTCCCGTCGCCTGTGGTGGGTAGAAAAATCTTAATAGTCGGTGTGCAGCCGAACAGGCGAGACCTTGTTCCAGCATGGAAACTGTTATCAGTTTCCTCAATTTCTCACAGTTGTAGAGCAGAACATTATGATCAGATAGAGGGGGAAGCAGGGTGATCCCTTTCTGCTGTGCTAGCCTAAATCAGAGGGGAGTTTTTTTGCTCCACCTACAGCACATGACACAGATCCGAGAGTGCTCCCTGTAGCATTTATCACCTAAAGTAGGTCTTTTCTCACATCGCTGACCCAATACACAGATTTTTTTTTTTCTCTTCCAGATTCTTAAAATAACTGGAAGAACCGTGGAGTGTAAGGAACATCAATCAGGAAGTAAAGAGCTGCATCAGCTGAGAGCATTTTGGGAAACGTGGTTCTTGATTTTAAAGGGTTTTATTTGTTTGTTTGTTCTTATTTAACAGGTGACAGTCAGATGTCCTGGCAGCAATGTGTTTTCTCAGGTGAAATCTGAATGTGCGGTTCAGTCCTATGATAACCTTGACAGAAACAAGTCACGCTAAATTGAAGCTGACTTTCTCGGTGAGGTTTCTGTCACTGATTTTCTTTTTTTAAAAGGTACGTTGATATTTTTTTTGAGATTCCAGGGCCAGACTCCCCCCCCGACACATCCCCGCAACTAAAATCACCTTGCCGTCAGTAAAATCCTAGTTCCTTTCAGACGCAGGACTATTTTTACATCGTTTTGTCTCACACATCATGCGCCGAGGCACATTTCAGTATTAAATCCACAGACATCACCTTATTACTGATCTGCTGAAAGTGTGTGATTGCAAAAAGCAGCAGAGAGGCAAACAGCTGGAGCTCATTGCAACTCCCGTTTTCCTGGATTTTTTTTTTTTTTTTAGAAAAAGAGGCACATAAAACCCATGAAATGTATTTTTTTATGGGGTAATTAAACAGAATGAGTGCAGAAGTGAACACAGTCTGACAGCTCACCTGTTCAGCTCAGGAAAGTGGACATAATATATCTGTTATCATCATCACATGTATCTGCATTTAAAGGAATAGTTGCAGAGAGTTATATAAGAAGATTCTCACCACTCTCATGTCTGTGTGTTATAAAAGGCTGCAGCCAGGAGACAGTTAGCTGAGCAGAAAGACTGGAGACAGTAAGCATGACTGTGTCTAAGCAGCACCTGGCTGTACTTCATATTTACCTTCCAGACCTGAGAGTGTTATTGATCTTCTCATCTAACTCTCAGCTAAAACAAGCGTATGTCCCAAGATGTCAGCCTATTATTTTAAAATAGCAATGACAAGGGTAAATTAAGTATATTTTTTTTCTCTTGCTGTAGTACTTAAGGCTTTATATACTCTAAAATATTAATCAAAAGCTGATTTTTGTGTCTGCGTTAACGCAAGATAAGAAAATTGGATCAATTTGCGGTCGTCTGGTAGAGGAAAATCAATCTCATCTCCAGCTGTAACAAAAGAGAATCTGTGCCAGAGAAGAAGAAAAAAAAAAAGCTCTTGTGGTTTGAAAAAAAAAAAAATACCACTCACATCTCCTCAACCAGTTTTTTTTTTTTTTTCTTGTTGCTATGGTTCAGGCTCAGTCTCATTCAGTGGTAATGGAGAATTGCTTTCTACAGCAGGGACAGAAATCTCACTGACTGCTGGAGAAAGAGCTTAAAGGAGCAAATACATCACGGTCAAAACAGTAGCAGTCGAGGCTGTTGGCATCACGACATCGCCTGCGACTGTTGCCTTACAGACTTGAGGTGAGAGCAGCCTCAGGGCAGCTTCATCCTCATCAGTCCACTGGTCTGCATTAAACAGAAGCGGCTCTTTAGTAGCAGTCACTGAGCTGCAGGCTGCACATATCAGACTGTCTCTGTGGATTGTAGCGCTAACACTCATACCTCTGTCAGCTATTGTACTACTACCCTAAAATCTGTACAACTAAATACTGCACTTATCAAGTAGGATAAAGGCTGCTCAGTCAATACGTCTGCCATAACAGCAAAGTGACAGGTGGCTCATATGAAACAGATTCTGTCAGACGAAGAGTAGAGTTCAGTTCAGTTCAGATGGGTCGGTGGTTTCCTGCTGTCTGGATCCGTCATCATCGTCTAGTCCCGGCTTTAATGTCTCATTCTTCAGTAGGACTACCTTTTGGACAAGGCAGTACACGTGTATTTACTACGTTGGAACGTCTGTATGATATGTGATCAGACTCTTTGTATCTTATGCTATTGTACAAATAAAAGCTTCATGAAATGAAGTCTGTTGGGAGTCTGATGTTGTGTTTGTGAAGTTCTGGCTGATGCAAAAGTAATTTGGTCTGCAGAGAAAAGTCACAAAAATAACAAGTTGGCTCTGCTGTGTATTATATATAATACTGAAGGTTTCCAATAAATGCAAATTCAGACTTTTACTGCACTAAGAGACAAATGTGGTACTTAGAGCCACAGTCACTTTTCAGATCAGATCAAGATTTTATACATAAAACATGATCATTTCATAAAATATGCATTATTATAGATTAAACTATCCAGCAGTATGAAGATGCTGCTTACACATTATTGAATCTGACATACTTTAATGAAGTATATAGATGTTTCAGTAATGATTCACCTTTTTGGCTGCTGCTTTAAAACCAGATTTCCAAACTTCCTTTGACTGCCTCCCACCTCGCATTATGTAATTAATTAATTTAAATAGATTCTAATCAAACACATTGGATTAAACATGATTAAATCTAATTACATTAGATAACATTTGACTGAATTACATGACATTAAATTACATAAGCAAATCAAATAAAAATAATTAAGTAATTAAACTAGAATAAGATATAGTAGAATAAAAACAATTTTAAAAATTAATTAATTTCAATAATTAAATAAGATACAATGCAAATTTGATTAACTATATTAAAATCAGGGTAAAATACATTTCATTACATTAAATAAATATATGTGCATTTTAGAAATTGTGTCCGATTTTATGCATAAAAACATTGAAGTACACATGAAATGACAGAAATGAGTAGTAACTGGTATCAGACTCCATCTGAATATTCATAATGTGATTTCTTTACTTATTTTTTTGTAACAGTTGACCAAACAAATCTTCATCCTATGATGAGGTAATTCTACATATAACACCAATTTCAAGAAATAAAAAAAAATGGATGACATTAATATTTTGTACTTTTAATAAACTGTCACAGATGTGATGCATGTAAAGTACAGTAGTATATATAGTATATAGTCATAGTATCTGGCATCAAACACCCATCTGGGTCTTTCAATCCAGCAATGGTTTGAAATCAGCTTTATCTGTTGCAGTTGGTGATTCTACACTTACATTTCAAACAGATCAAGGTCTGAAGAGTCCAATGAGAATTATTGAGAAATAATGCTGACAAACGGCCTCAGTAGTGAAGAGTTGTGCAAGCCGTCATCTCCAGTGTTACTGGATAGTTTGGATTTGCTGGTGAGCTGACTGGTTCTTTATTAACTCAACCATCTAAATAAACTGTTAAAAAGCTCTTAGTGATTCAGGATCATCACCTTAAAAAGATATGTTTGTTGTTGCTTTAATAAGGATGATTCAGGCCTCAACAAAATAAACAAAACTCCCCCTTTAAACTTCACACCTACACTGTTAACAAAAGATGGTTGTCTAGCTCTCTAATAGATTTATACCTCAATCATTCTTGTTGATCCACATCTAATGATCTCAGTGTGACCTTGGGGAGCAATCGATCAGATCTGAACCGAGACAATACTTTAAGTCAAGGGTAAATGGATTCTCTGAAATTAATCACCCATACAAATGAATCACATGTTTGAAAAGAACAAAAGGTAGACACATGGCATTTACCAGTAGTATTTATTCCATAACCATAGTGTGACATTTCTCTGACAGGAAGCAGCTTCCATGATTAAAGACATTTTCAACATTCTGTGTGTTGAATCGATATTAAATGTCAGGGAAATTAAGTTACACAGACGGATTATTGGACATGTGCATGACCATTTTATACAATTAATTATTTATTTACTAAAATTAAACCTGCTGACTTATTACAGATAATGGCTTTTTATTTGAAAACGCAAGACTATGATACAGCTACAATGTCAGTCCAACCAATCACAGGAGCAAACTCAGGGCGTTTTTCCTCACACAGATGGGACGGTGCCACTGCTCAGATCAAAAGGGTTCAGGTTCAGGTAACATAAAGAACATACTGAATCATTTAAGAGCTGATGATTTCTGACTTTTCCTCTAAAATCTCTCATCAGTCCGAATTAAGCCCTGAACAAGCGGAGAGGAGAGAGTGATCTAGTGGTTGTTTCTAAATGAGCCGGGACACAGCGACATGAAACAAACTCAGAGTTTGAAGTGCAAACCACTTTTTTTTTTTTTGCTTCATCTGAGCTCTTGTACGAGGCAAAATCTATCAAAAGTACATCCCTTTTCTCTCCTCTGTAGACAAGCATGCAATAATGAATGAATTCCTCAAATCAACTGTGCTGGCTGTGATGTCCTCTTTCAGTTAACTGCATGAGAGAATCTTCTCATATATATATATATATTTATATATATTTATATTCAAGTAGGTTTAACTTCCACAGAGATGCATTTTACTGGAGTAAGTCAGAAAAAAACCTACTTGCAATAAAAATGAGTGGCTCATTTACTGCTGGCTGACTGTCAGTGGTCGTCTGTCAACATGGCGGGAGTGAGAAACTCAGGAGTTTTGTTTGATTTCTAATCTTTTCTGACCCAAAGGGAGAAGAAAAGAGGAGATGAAATGAGGGGGATGAAAGAGGATGATTTCAAACTCTCCTGAAATTTTAGGCACCTGAGTTAAAGCTCAGGACTCCTCAACCGTCTCCTGCTCTCCATCTTTCATCCCTGTCATATCTACTTTAATCCCTCTTTCACGTTTCCAACCTCATCACCACCTCCTCTTTCCACCTCCCACACTGACTACTTTTTTCCTTCTCTCAATTCTCTCCCAGTTTGAGTCGTGCGAACTCGTTAGCCATCTGTAGCGCATCCTGCAGGCACTGAGTGTTCCTGCCCGTGGCCTGGGCTGACATGTCCTTGCCGCCTCCTTTTCCGTCCAGCAGGGGGCACAGCTTCTGAACCCACTCGCTGGCCTTCAGTCCGCGTTTGGCCACATCCTGGAGAGGAGGAGGAGGAGCGGGTTAGCTTAGATCTGTTGCAGACGCTGAGGATGCTGGATTTATGAATGATCTGGTACGTTACCTGTGGGACTTGACACAGGCAGGTGATCTTTCCGGCGTCGGGGTCTACGGTGAAGAGCATCGCAGCGGTCTGAGGAGAGTTGGACTTCAACAGCTTCAGTGACTCGTTCAGAGCCTGGGAGAGACGGAGGGAGAGGAGATGATGATGAAAGAAGAGAAGAGAGAGAGAGGATGAGTAGAAACAAGGAGGGAAGAAAGAAAGAAAATCCTCCTAATCAGCACTATTGATGTCTCAAGGTCAGAACTAAACGGGCCACAGAGCTGAGTTGGTCCCGTGGCAATAACACAACGAGATAAGCTGCGAGACTGCCGGAGAAAATGAGCAATACTGCAGCGATAAACTGAATTTTAAATACTGTTTGCACTTTTCATTTAGATTTCTGCAGGATGCTGATGAAGTCTCAGGGTTTGGATTATAGATTGACTCCTGTATATCTATGCTGGGTCTTCTTTTATAAGGGTATGGATTTCATGAACAGTTCATCAATATATTCAATACATTTAAGGTGGGAGATTGAAGTGTCTCTCACCTTTGCTGAAGCTCCCGTCTCCATCTCCATTACTAGCAGTGGTTGGTTCCGGTTGCTTTCAATCACCTCCTTGGTCTTCTCCAGGACTCTCTTTTGGATGTCAGCTTTGTAGTTGCGGTCCAGGTCGTCCATGGTCTTCTTCAGACCCTTCAGGGTTTCCCTCATCTCATCCTTCTGCCACTGGGAGATCACTGCTGTGCCTATCGACTGCATGGAAGACAGATATGTTGATAACACAGCACGGAGTTTAGAGGTTTGTCTCGCACAGAAACACACACACACACCCACCTCCGTCATGTCAGCGATCTCTTTCTGTACGTCCTTGTTCGGGGCCGTCTGCTGCTTCACCTTGTCTCCCAGGGAGGACAGAGACTGGTGCAGTGCGTCGGCTTTCCTCTGGGCCTGATGAACGCAAGACACACAGAAGCATGAGTGAGACAAGCGTAGAGAGAGAAAAACAGGAGGAGGAGATGTGAAGGAATGAAAAAGGAGCAGAGTGGTGGATGGCAGAAGGCAAAAAAGATGAAGAGGAGGATCAAACTGCAATTGTAGTTTAAAAATAGTAAAGATTAATTTGTCCTCGGGCCTGAAGAGAGAGGGGGAAAAATGCTAAATGCTCCTTTCCAGCTTTGAGTTCATCACAAGTCAAAAACAAGCTTCATTAAACTTTCATCAGCGGGGAACTTTTTCTCTCCAGGGACTCAAATAAGACATGCAGTCCTCTAGTCTGAGACTCATTTTAATTAGTCCGCTTCTTCTGTTATGAGTGGCAAGAAAAATAATTGTGACCATCAACAACCAACCAAGTAATCATTTAATTTTGGGGCCGAGACACATGAGTGTGGGTGGATGTGAGTATATGAGAATAAGCTGGAAGAGAGTGCTTCAGTGTGTGTGTGTGTGTGTGTGTGTGTGTCCTGACCTTCTGGGCCTCTGTTCCTGTCACAGCAACAATGCGGCGGATGCCCTTAGCGATGGCCTCCTCTGAGACGATGACAAACGGAGCGGCGTGACCGGAGTTCCGCAGATGGCTGCGGATAAGAGAAAGCGACAGCAGCGTTACACGACTGCGGGAGGCAGATGAGGAGGAGAAGGAGGAACAGGAGCGGAGCAGAGAAAACATTACAAAACGGCAGCAGCGGGGAACAAGGGATTCTTTGAAGTGGCTGCAGATTAAACAACATCAAAGACAACATCAGAATGCACAACAGTTTACTAAAGTGGAATATTTTAAAAACCTGAAGCGGTACGAGCTTCATGCAAATGGATCTCCTAGTGGTTGAATCAAAACCAGCTCTGAGCATGCAGGGTTGTTTTCAGGCACACACACACACACATCAAATATAACTTGGGAATCGTTTTGAGTGCCAACAGTAATCAAATGAAATGAAATGAAAGCCTTGCTATCATTGCAGTAAGAGCGGGGACATCTTGGTATTCAGGTGAATTTTACTGCCAGGAGCAGACACTGTAAAAGTCAGCGGAGCAAGTCTAATCGCTGGATTGAGCTCTACAAAATGTTCCAGGCCCTCTTCTGCACAGCGGCTCACCGTAAAGAACCGCAAATCCAATTAATCGTTTCCACTTTACACAGCACCACTGGGCAGGTCTGCCGCTGCCGGCTTCATGCAGATGCAGACTTTTCTTCAGAGACGACTCTAATACTCGGAGTTCATGCGTTATGTTTCTCACTTGATCCCGGCGGGAAAAACATACACAGTAATTAACGGCAACACTTCGGGTGGAACGGTGAAACTGGCCGTTAAAGTGCTAACAGGTTTTCCAGCCTGACAAACAGTATCTACTTATAAAATCATCTCGTCCATTCTAGGTAAACAAATAAATAAATGTCTGTCATTCATATTTTTATTGAAATTAATATAATAAATTATTTTTTTATTAAGCAGGAATTTTTCTGAGTTGATTTCTCCATTATGAGTACGCCCTCATTTATTAATGTGGTATAACTAACTGAATTAACAAGATATTGGTTAATCTTTCTTTTCTATCTATCTCACTAGCTAACTATCACTTGATATAGTTAGCTCTCTCCTTTAGCTTTTTTATGGCAAAAATTTTTTTATGCTAAAAAAACCCTTCAGTCTTCACTCAGTTTTGACCCAACATGTAGTTAGTGCATTAAGTCTTGTAGCTCTGCAGCAGAAACCACTTGGACAGAATGATATCATTTCCCCTTTAATGATATAATGTTCTATATGTTCTGCATGTGTAGCAGCCACACTGCAAAGAATGTAGTGCAAGTCAATTTAAACCTTTTCCAATAACAAGCCCAGTCACACATATCAAGTCCTCTTCTACTTATTTTATACAATTATTATTTTAATAGCCAATATTCTCTTGTTTATCACTTAGCTTGACAGCCTCATGATGACGGTTGGTGGAGTAATAGTCAGTATAGCAGGGTGATGAGGCTCAGCTCACTGTCAGCATTATTAGAAAGCCTCAACTTCAAACATCACAGAGATCTGAGACACAAAGCTACATTTTCATGCGGCGCAATTACATATCAAAAGTCAATGCAAATAGACATGAATTCATATCCGGGCAATGCAAATGATGTAATATGAATACGGTGTAAGTTGTGCAGAGTGTTGTGTGTGCAGGACCGGAGGGACAGAACGGTTGGTCTGAGCGTCAGAGAGCTGGGAGCAGAGTCAGCGTGACATCCAGAGTCACACTGGATTCTGCTCTGATCCAGAGCCCTTTATCAGAGGGGGGGGAGGAGAGCTCAGCATTTATTTTTTAAAACTTTTGGGATTTAAAAAGTGGATTTATCTTCACTCTGGCTTCTCTACCTGTCTGTAGCAGCAAGCCACAGAGGTGCCAACCTCCACTGTTGGGTGTTATAGTGGAATTAGTCTCTTTTTGTCCATGTTGACTGCTGACTGGAGGAGAATTGTACGGAGAGGAGAGGAGAGAGGAAAAAGTAGAAAGACTGGAGGAAAGTAACGGAGTCCCTGGTGAGTTTCAGTCAGAGGCTCAACTGAACATAAACACATACACACACTCACACACACACACACATACACACACACACACACACACACTCTCTCACATACACACACACACACACACACACACTCACTCACACACACTCACACACTCTCTCACACACTCTCACACACACTCTCACACACACTCTCACACACACTCTCACACACACTCTCACACACACACACACACACACACACACACACACACACACACACACACACACACACACACACACACAGTCGGTGCCTGCTGCTGCTCACTAGCTTACGGCTAATGTACAGTAATGTATTCTGGCTGTTTGAGGCAAATAAACACAAATGATCCCACGGTCGAGTAACACAAGGTGAAAATATGCTCGGTGTTTGGTGTGAACAGACCATTAGTTTTGTTGTCAGCATTTTATTCTTCAGCACAAACATAATGAAGTAAAGTGGACTAAGGTTGTGACTATATGTGCACTGTGACACGCTGGTTCCTAGCTCCTTTCAAAAGTAAAACACAAATACTCACGTTCCACCGCAAAACTCGATGGAGGTGAGAGAACCGGCGGCGCTGTTGGGGTCGTCCAGCAGGTCCTGAACAGGGATACCGATAGACACCACTCGGACAGGGTCGGGGTAGGTCTCGTCGAACACGGCGCGCAGACCCTGAATGGCCTTGGCTTCTGCGAGGGGGGCTTCCATAGCGTACACTGGCTGGAGAGAGCAAAGTACAAGAGGGAAAGTGTTATCAACTGCTGGTTTATATGGAGTTGATATTCATATTCAAAAAAAAAAAAAAATCACACGTTATGGCGAAGAAAAGCTCATTCCATATGAAACATGGAAGATTTGTACAAACTCTTCTCTTTCTCTTTAGCAGGAGACACTAAACATTTGCTTTTAGAGTTAACAGTTGAGCTACAATCTGCAGCTACATCAAAATCATTCAGAGTATCCAAACACAACTATTCCTGCAACGTCAGACATCTATTCCCCCCCTCACCTTGGCGTCTCTTATCATGGCACAAGCGATCTCCTCAGTGCGCCGGACCTCCCCCGTGCTCAGGGCACCTTTAGCGGTGAAGTCAAAGCGCAGACGGTCAGGAGCGACCAGGGAGCCCCTCTGGTCCGCCTCTCCCAGAACCCCCCGCAGGGCGAAGTTGAGGATGTGCGTTGCCGTGTGGTTGCTCATGATGGGCCTACGACGAGCCTGAGGAGAGGAGCGCAGGCGCTTTGAATTATCCATGTCATCTTTTCACCCATGTTCCTGACGCTGGATATATTCTTACTTTGATTTCAAACCCTGTGTATGTTCTCACCTCATCTACATGCAAGGTGACACGGTCTCCGACCTTCAGCGTCCCGTAGACGGTCCCCACGTGGAGGACGTAACCTCCTCTCACCTGAGTATTCTTCACCGTGAACTCCATCCGCTGTAAAGAAAGACAGAGAGAAAGACAAAGAGAGAGATACATCGTGGTTAGACATGTTTTTGTTCTGCTGAAAAAAAAAGAAAAAAAAAAAGGAAACAGACGAAAAACTTTCAATCCCATGAGTTTCGTTAGAAAGTTGGTTGGTGCTATGTGTGTGTATTTTTTTGTTTGAGCATTTGGAGAATAAATATATGCTTCTAAAACTCACGCTTTCAAGTGTTTGAAGTGTTTTAAGAACAGATATGGAGGAGAACATATAGACTCATTAGGTCAGACAGGTTTTCTTTGCATCTCTGCATCAAAAATATACATATCAAAGACAACGGAGAGTACTGGCTTTGAATGGATCTTTTGAGGCAGATGGTCTGAAAATCACTTATGTTTTTATGATTTTTCTGGTCCTCGCTCATGAGACAGAGACGAGAACAGTTTATTATCTTTCATCTGTTCTCCTGTCAGAATGGTGATATTTCATTTGGCAGCCTTTGTGGCCTAGCAGAAGTCTTTTTGCTTGCAGGCATGTTTTCTAGCAGATAGACCCACCTGTCCTATTTAGACAAAATGTTGAAGAGTGACTGAGATTCAGCTTTTAAGATACATCTCTCCAAATAGAGAGGTGATTTCATTTTAGCTTTTTCTTTTTAAAACTGTAGCTCTGACCTGATGATATTAAGGGGTTTTTACCTGAATGCTGCACGTGAACCTCAGACCAAGATGTTTTTACAAAAACACTCTGAAACTGCATAAGTGGAGCTCATTTGGTGTATTTTTGGTGCACTTACATCCTCTGCGCTGTCATCCTCTCGAAGGATGTAACCCTCGTCGAACGTCTGTCCTCCCTGCTCAGCGTAGAAAGACGTCTGGTCCAGCAGCACGCCGCACTCCTGACCCGTGGTCACTTCGTCGCAGAAGGCGCGGTCGCGGCGCAGAGCCAGCACTGTGGCTGAGGCCTGCTGAAACTCTGGACGCACAAAACAGGATGAGAGAGAGAGTCAGCGCGTGGATGTCCTGTAAATACAGCCGTCCCCACTGAACCGTGTTCGTATTTAGAGAGTTTGTACCGTAGCTGCCGTTGTCGTCTGAGCTGTATTTGTATTTGGGAGAGTCATCTGTGGCGGGTATCTGCTTGTTTCTCAGCTCTTCAATGGCGTAGATGTCTAACATGATGTGGTCCTCGTCTCCTGCACCCTTACCCTGGGACTTTAACTACACGCACAAACACACACAAAGGTGTTATCATGTTATAGCACAAACTCTTACCACAAACTATTAATTATAACCAAAGAACATCATGGTTTTGTTGACCTATTTTATAAATTGGGTAATTAAAGCCTTCATATCTCTGTCATTGTAAGTCTAAACCTGTCTGTATCTAATAAACAACACTAGAAATGAGCTGCTTCCTCCAGACTGAATGACTGGTCTGCAGCTAAAATGTGCTTTTTTTTCTCCTTTCATCAGTTTTGTTTCCTGAAGTGCAAACAAGGCGACAATACTGCAGCCAACATGCACTTTAATAAAAGTGTGTGTATTTTCACAGAAGCTTGAGCTCTCTCACTCGTGTAATGACACTTGTGAGAACACATGTACTGTTGAGTTTGTTTGTTTTTAGTTTCATCCCAGCTTTCTTGTTGAATTCCAAACAGTATAAACCTCATAAAAGATTTACTGCAAGGCTACTCAGTTGGATTTCCTTAGATTGTACAGGTGCATCTAATAAACTGGTAACTGAGTACATAAAGAGGCACAGTGTGTCTGCTGTTCCCCGCCATTTAGGAACTCGCCCATCAGGTAGGGAGCAGAACTGCAGTGCCAGTATGTACACGTATATTAAGCTCACTGTGACAAGGTGGACTGAAGTTTGAAAGCAGTCTGAGGTTGCAATATACCAGAAAAGAAATCAATTTTTTTTGCAAAATCAAACAAGAAGGGATTAGCAAAAGCCTTAAAAGTAAATTAGGCTTTATTTAAACAGCAGGTGCATGGCTGCTGATTCTGACTTGCAGTGCAATACTGAGGAACGCTGACACAAGGCAGAATAGTGCAACCACAAGAGAGAACACAAACACTGTTCGCTGAGGTTTCCCAAACAGAACAGTGAAGGCCAAATCCATGTTCTCAATTCACACTCTGTGCCCTCCACCCTTCCTTCCATCTCCTTACCTGTGCTGCCTTCTTCTCCTCTTCGAAGGCGGCCATGTCCACCCCCATGCCTTTCTCCTCTGCGATGAGGGAGGTCAAGTCCAAAGGGAAGCCGTATGTGTCGTATAACAGCCATGCTGTGTCACCTGGACGTACAGAGAGGAGAAAAAAAAAAAGCTACTTGATATACAGGACAGATGTCTGTCTACAGCAAAATGCTAAAAGACTTCAAGTCCTCAAGTTTCCAGTTTGAGAAACCAAGATGATTTTAACTGTGGGTCAGTTACTGTGGTGACTTAACTCTGAAGCTGCTCGCTGGCAGCTTTTCATCAAGAAAGCCTTAAATTCTCTCTGTCTCCTCCCTGCTGCTGAGCCGGAGGGAACTAGCAGACACACCGTTTCATTTCATTGATTCACTTGATATCAAAGCTCATAAATGTGCAGAAATTTCGCCGAGAGAGGAAGATTAGTTAGTTACCCGAGAACTATGTTTGCAAATGTTACCCTCACATTCAAATATTACACATAACAGATTCATCCTCAGCTCAGAAGAAAAACATTTTTTTTTCTTTTTTCAGGTCTTTAGTGAACGGAGGTTTTTTATAACGCTGACGGCTGTCAGATTGTGCCGTGCTGAAATATTTTATTGCACATTACTTTAGTAATCTCTGTTGAAACAAAAAGAGACTCCAGGCCCGTCAGACGTTGATCGATGAATAAGCTCATATTTCTCATAACATACAGGAGATGGTGTTAATATTTCTCACTGAGCAGGATTGTGGTACAGCTGAAAACACGATGAGAAATGGACTAAATGTTATTTAAAAAGGCTGCATATAATCAGTTTTAACCATATTTCAGTGACTATACTCCCATCTCAGGGTTAGTCAGCTCTGGGTTCAGAGTTTGTTAAAGTGGAACAGCTCCCAGGTCTGTGCTGTTTTTGTTTTTCCAACAATGCAAATGCACTTTGCAAGGACACTGTTAGCCTCTCATTTTACTTGAGTGCACAAGTGATGCTGTACCCCCCCCCTTGGGATAAAGAATAAGTAATTAAAAAGTCTGAGGTAGACAGTTATCTGTCAAAGGAATCCAATACACTGATGACCCTGGAGGAAGGTTCACAAGGAGAGCTGGATGTGCATCAATTTACACATGATTTTACACGTTTACGCTGTGAACGATTGCTTATTAGGATATTAGCTTTTCTAATTGCAGTCTTATTGGAGTACTTTTAAATATTGAATGAGAAAGATCTGACACATCATGCGTGAAGGTCAGACAGAATGATGAATGAGACCAATTCATAATGCCAACAAACACATTCTGACTGGATTATAAGAGGAAAAAAAAACAGCAATGAAAGAGGGAGGAAGAGATAAAGAAAACAGGAGAAAAAGAGAAAAGTAACAGAGGTGGTAAGAATGATGAAAGAGAGAGAGAGAGAAACAATAAAACAGGGTGACTGATGTTCTGAAACTGTTCAGGAAGATAAAGAATAATATCAGCAGATTTTTGAAGCAGTTTTTAACCCTTCAAGAGTAGAGGTCATGTAATGCGTACACATACAAGTAGTAATGCAATACTAATGCAGTAATTATTCAGCGTCTCACCTGGGATGGTCTTGCAGTCTCCCAGACTCATGATCTTCCTATCGAGGATACGGCGTCCCCTGCTGAGGGTTTTGAGGAACTGCATCTCCTCCTCGTTAATAATGTCCTTCACCATGTCAGGGTCTTTCTTCAACTCTGGGAATGCATTACCCTGAAGAATGATAGTGACAGATGATGGGATCAAAGAGAGAGAGAGAGAGAGAGAGAGAGAGAGAGAGAGAGGCAGAAAGATGAGATGAACAGGTGAAAGGTAGCAAAAGAAAGAGATGCAGCGGTCACTATTTAAAGGATTCGTCCTGAACTGGATGCGACAAATTACTTTTGCGTTAAATAGTGATAGAAAGCTATGATATTCATTTTTTTAACACTGAATTAAAGAGAACAACAAGGCAGGTGAAGAAAAAAAAATCTCACCAGGGATTCGACCACCACGTCCACCAGAGAGGCAAAGAAACCTTTCTGAGCTCCCAGCTTCTCATGGGAATAACGTACAGCACGACGCAGGATCCTCCTCAACACGTAGCTAAACATGATGGAAAACCATATAACCATAAGAACAACAGAAATAAGAAGAGCAGCCACATCGCATCATTTGTCTGTAGTGAAACTCTGTGTAACATAAGTACGTTTGTGGGAAGTTCCCTTTCCACTGATGCTGTCAATGCTCTTGATATTTTTTCAGCTCTGCAAATGAAAGCTCTGAAATGTTCATTTCTCACCCTCTTCCTGTGTTGTCGGGCCGACCGCCGTCTGATAGAGCGATGGTGATGGTGCGGGCGTGGTCGGCCAGCACACGGTAGGCCATGTCGATACCGTCAGCATCCTCAGCGCCTACTTTACCAGTGTAAGGCCGAGCACCAGTACCCTGAAACAAACACAAGTTACATCTTCAGTGTGTATCAGGTAACTGTGTTTCTTTAATCACCTCAGGAGGGGATCAGAGGCATGCCGTCGTCACATTAAAGTCGTCACTATTATGCTAACTGAGATCTCCATTTCTGTTTTGATTATAAAGCAGGTCTAGGTGTTTTATAAATACTGTGACAGTATCAAACAGTTCAGTCCACATATTCAGAAACAGTGCCGTTAAACAAGCTGTTTGGACTTCTGTAAGGTTGTGATGTCACAACTATACGTTCAGCACTTCCTCTACCATTGCCTTGGAGGGCCTCCTACAGGACCCCCCCCACCCCTCCTGAAACTAACAAAATATCTTTATTTACCTAATTTATGTGCACTCATTTCATCTCAGCTCAGTGTGAGTCTCTACAGCGTTTTGCTGTCATTTACCGTCTCGCTAGTTTCTCTTCTCTCCTCTGATCTGTGTTTCACTGAGGGCAGGGCTCTTTCACACACACACACAGTCGCAGGGGAAAGACTGCGCAGTTGTTGGATGTCAGGAAGCAAATTAGTCATTGCACAGCCTTCCAGAGGTTTGATAACATTATCCTCAGCGGTGGCCATCACAATTTACTGGTGAGTTTTACCCAGAGGCCTGAGGGGTGCACTATGAAGCAAGTTCAACATATGCAGAGCTGGCTCGACAAACCCTAAACTCGCCATCAGAGACAAGTGGTACCACGACGGTGGATATGAACTTTCTTTGTTAACTCAGGCTTTCTGCTTCAGGCTATGTGTGTGTCCCCATAAAAGGGGCGTTTGGCGCGTCATTTGACTCTTTTCCGCACAAAATGGACCGATCGTGTGTTGCCTACTTCAGTCAGGAGGAACAGATCATTATAACGGAGAGCTATGAGGAATATAAATACATTATCACAGCAAAAAGCAACGCTGTCACTGCAAATAAGTGAGGAATGCTGGCAGAAAATTGCTTATGTAAATTTGTTAATTAAAAAACGAATTCATAAATTTATTAAGATCATAAAATATATGCATTATATATGCATTGAGTGGAAATATCATATTTTACCACTCAATGCAATCTCTGTGCCTCCCACATCCAAAGCTCTTAAACTTTAAACATGATGCAGCAGATTGAAACATTATTCTCAAGAAGTGCATTCAGGTCTGACTCTGTCCCATAATGAAGGATAAGTGGAAATCACTTTAGATTCTGGCCACATCAAAGTGAAACTAATATTATAGATTGAATATTATCTGTGATAAATACCAATAGATTCATCTTTTTTTGTTCAAAGTATTTTTTCATTAGTTTTTTGTTTTTTTTCACAATTTGAAATACAGTTTGATATATTGTAACAAAAGGTTAGGTTCGCAGTATAAGTTACCATGGTGATATAGCCAGGTTAAAAGAGAACCCTGGCTTTAGGCTCAACATACCTCGCTAATCCACTAATCTCGCTTTGTAGTACACCCCTCAGGTCTTACCTACAGCAGCTACAGTGGGCTAACACCAGTTACCTGTGGTTGGCCTGGGTGTGCATCACTCAGAAAATAGTCAGCCAATCAGAGGAGAACAGCCCATTTCAGGCTGAGTGAGACAGAGGGGCTGCATCCGTGGCTTGTACAGCTGTAACTAGGTGCTTTGTAACCATAAAAACATGCAAATGTTTGTAAATAGACCATGAAAATCAAAATACTGGGAAAAACTGTGAAAGGGGTATAATATGACCTCTTTAAAGTCAAGTATGAATACAGCATTTTTCAATATACTAGATTTTAATTTCAGTTCTTCAATCACAATGCTAACTTCCAGTAATGAGGAAACACTGCATTGCTTTAAACAAGTATACAGATGTGTAACATTATTAGACCTGCAAAGTTCTGCATTGTGGGCCTTTCTGTACCTTCTGAATGGCTTCAAAGTATGGGACGAAGAGGTCGGTGTCATAGTTGGACATCTTGTTCTGTAGTACAGACACCAAGCGCTCCAGACCCATCCCTGTGTCAATGCTCTTCTTAGGCAGCGGCTTCAGCTCCGTCTCTGACTCTCTAAGGAGGGTGGAACAGGAAAATAACAGTTAAAAACAATGATTCCACTTGTAGATAAGAGAAATGATTCCTCCTTTTCATCCTGCTACATTTGTGTCCTGGGTCCTCTGTCATGTAAATCCACAAATTAAAAGAACCTTTTAAGAAACCAGATGAAGACTACGGCTACATACATTAAAACATCTACATTTTAAGACAGCGTTTTGTGTGCATACAATTTGGATCCACATTTGAGTTTCAAGTCGTTTTAGTAGAGACCTCTGCCCCACAGTAAAACACCTAAACAGCATTAAACCGGCTAAATCTCTTTGTCCTCTTTTCAGTCTGTGAACAACAAATCTACATCACAGCAAACATCTGGTTAGGAGTGGGACAGCCTGACAAAATCAGTATAAAACCAGGTTAATGACAACGTTGTCTTCTTAACTTTCTTCCCACACAGCCCTGACCCTCACTGAACAGCTTACACCATTGTTTCACAAACGCTCAGTTTACCACATACACACTGAAACACCAAACTGGCATTTTAAGATTTACACACTCTGGAGGCTGTTTTGAAAAAGCAGAGGGCTGAAATGCAGACAAAGACCCTGTTTACACCTGGCATTAACATGCATCTCAGGTGATCTGATTACAAGTGGACAGCTCTAAATACAGGTGTAAACACACCAATGAGAGACACAATGAGGATGGATTGAGATCTGATCACTCAGACCACATTCGGAGGTGGTCTGGGCCGCATGTGGCCACATTCTTTTAGCAGTGTAAACGCAATGCGCCCTGGGCCATATTGAATGACCGCCTAATAACGACCGGTTAATAAAGAACAAATTTGGTCTTTGCAAACAGAAATGATGTCCATGTTTATTTGCATATAGAGCAGGGAAGTGAGATCCCATCACAAGTGGTCAGGATGCATGTGGAGAAGCGTGTTAATGCCAGGTGTGAACAGACGTACGTAAAGCTGTCCACTAGTGATCAGATCACCCGAGACACACGTTAATGCCAGGTGTAAACAGGGCCAAAAAGATGCCTTTACAAATCTAACTGTCTCAGTGTGGACTCCGGGTTTACTTAACCCTAATGATCACATTTCTTCAGCAGAAATCTACTTGTATTTACCTCAAGTCTTTCCAATTTAAATATTGTTATTGTTAAGATGGATTTTTATTAAATCTGGTCACTTGTAAACATGTTTACGAGTAAATTTCTTTTGAGTCCACAATCAATGGAGGGAACTGTAAAGAGCTGTATAGACAGTGTGTACATTTGATTCAGTATAAAACAGATGACGATATAGATGTGTCCATATTCAAACCTGATCCGGTAACTGTCAGAAATAAAAATATCTGAAGAATAATCAAGAAAAAAAAACAAATTATCTGCAGGGACACTTACATCAACACTAAATGTTTAGTCACAACCACAGCAGCAGTACAATCAGAGAATCCAGAGTAAAAGTTGTTGTTAGGGAGCTCTCTCACCTGACCAATTTGGTTGAGTTTAAATGAACTCTGGTTCAGATTGTTTGGGCTGGTGTGGAAGCTGTGACCTGTTCCACAAAACACGTTTAACAAACTGAAACTGACCCTGAACTCTGAGATGACAAACTGTCAGTTCAATCAACTCTGAGTATGTTCACTTTGAGTGAAGTGTAAAGTCATCATCAATGGAGCTCTGATACGACAATTCCCCGTGACAACAGGTAAATACAAGGCAGAGCCTCCGTTTTAACCCAGGAGCTAGAAATAATAAGCTCTAAAAGCGAGTCATTCCCCATAGACCTCCATGTTAAAATGTCCAACTTTACAGCAGAAATAAACATGTTTACAGCCTGGTACAAAAACGGTTTTGGTCTTTAAAGCTAATTTCCCCTTTCATGACAACTGTACGGGGGGTGAATTTTTTTATAACTCACTTGTATAAATTTTATTAAGCCGTTAAGTTCTGCATAATGAAGGACATGGCTGCTTTGAGTGACAGGTCCACCAGCCGCTACGTTGCTTGTTTCAGCCATTCGGCCCACCTCTTTGTTCATTTTTGATTAGCTGGGAGTTAGGCAGCGTCACACACTGCCAAGATGGTGACAGCCGAAGCGGCTCACTTTGAGCTTCAAAACCGCTCTTCAGAAACCAACAGGTGACGTCACGGTAACTACGTCCATATTTTTATACAGTCTATGCTTGGTATGAACTAAATTAACCAAATTATTTGTGACCTTTGTTCTGCAGGGAACGAGAGATGACGAAGCACCACTCAGGATCAGTGCAGTCAGGAAGATGAATCTTTTAAAATACTGTAATCAGTTTTGGTGTGTTTGAGCCTGTTACCTGTTGAACTGGATGAACACCAGGTTCCAGATCTCCAGGACGTTGGGGTCGTCCATGTTCACCAGGTGAGCGGCGTCTCTCCCTCCGATACGGTCGTAGTGGATCTCACTGCAGGGACCGCAGGGACCGGTGTCTCCCATCTCCCAGAAGTTATCCTTCATACTGCCTGGCAGGATGCGAGCCTCCTCCATCCTGAGAGAAAAAAAGTGAGATTATCTAATTGAATAAATTCTTCAGTTAATTAGGTTAAAATGAAGTTCTGTGAAAATTAGGACATACATGCAAAGTGGAAATAAAAGTGTGAAAGCCTCCTTGAACAAAACATGATATTTTTGTTCTGTGCTTCAATAATTAATTTTACTACATGACCTTAATATTTACCCTCTGATATCTTGTATTTATATTTTGTAGACTTTCACGCTCTTAGTTGCAGCTGCTTTAGCAATTCCCATGAAGAATGATCACACATTATACAATTACTTTAAAACACAGACAGATAACAGTAGATGTTTTTCAGCATTCATAAAGATGCAATGAAAGATTAATAAAATTTAAAAATTGTATAAAAAAAGCATAAAAAAATAATTCAAAGTAGCAGTTATTATCAAAAGTTGCAGAAAGATGCCTGAGAGCAAATGCCTTCATCTGACGTGTTCACCAATACATCTCATTCCCAGACTCACCCTAGGTCCAGCCAGATTTGTTTGCACTCCAGGTCGGGCTCCAGGCCTGCGTCAGCATGACCTCCGAAGTAGGTGACATACAGGCGGTCAATGGGAATGCCAAACTCCTGGGTCAGCAGCTCCAAAGCCATCTTACAGGCCAGGTGCTGCAGAATGAGCAGACGGAAGAATGAGATGAAACAAAGAGGAGAACAAGACAGAAGTTTAGACAGTGGGAAACACTATAGTAGAAAATATTATAGTGTGTGAACACTTTCCAGAATGAATACTTTCCAAGGAAAAAGGAACTTGACATGACTACAAATGTGCAGATTTCAGGGCCAGTATTTTCAGGCTCCTACTGCTTGTTGTGTATCCAGGATTATTTTGAGCTGAATTGTGACCCCAGAAATCATATTTGTCTGTAAGTCTTCATCAAGTTGGCAGAAAAAAACTCAAAATTTTTGCTACATTAAACCAGGTTTTAACTCACAAAACCACTCATTGTCATGTTTTCTGCATCAATCATATCATTCGGTATAAAGCTGAATCACCCTTAATATCTAAATGCAGCACTCCAGAAGATAAAGCTGTAAGTAGAGCATACCTGCCAGGTGGGTATCAGTTGATATTAACTTACTGCTATATACTGTATTCTATATATTGGTTTCTGTGTATGTTGTTGTATGTTGGCTGATAATGAGCAAGAAATAGTGCAGAGATGCCAAACTAGCTCTGAGGTAATTTAGAAAACATCTGCATTGGTCGGATTATAATTATAAGATGACAAAAAAATTGACACATCTGAAACGGATGACAATTTAATACCTTAAAGTAGTCCCCAAACGACCAGGACCCCAGCATCTCGAAGAAGGTGTGGTGGTAGACATCTTTCCCCACATCGTCCAGGTCGTTGTGTTTACCTCCTGCACGGATACATTTTTGGGTGTTGGCAGCACGACGCAGCCTGGCCATGGGGTGGGACGGATCGATGGTGTTGAGGAAGATGGGCTTGAACTAGGAGGGAGAGGTACAAAAAGCACATTTGTGTGCTGAGAGTTTGCAACAAGAGCCTTATCATTTCAGCACTGAGTCAAAACGGTATACATCAGTGTGTATGTATGAAAGAGCCAGCCTGAGGGAGAGAGACACAGATAGTTGGAGAAAGACGTGGAGAAGTGTGGATAGCTACCTGGTTCATGCCAGCATTGGCGAAAAGCAGCGTGGGGTCATCCAGAGGGATGGTGGATGACGAGTGGACGTACTGGTGCTCATAGCGACGGAAGAAGTCGATGAACTTCTCGCGAATTTGAGCTGCACTCAAAGTGGAGTCCATTCTGATTCAGCTCTCTGAAAAAATGTGCAAAAATAATATATTGTAACCATCGATCATGTTTAAATAAGCAGCTCTCAAGCTGCCATTTTTAATTTAGCAGCATGTCCAATTAAATTGTTCTGGATCCCTGATTTTGTTCCACAGGGACAACATGTCACTGTTATAAGGCAACAAAGAAACAAATAATATGCTCTGATTCAATTTTTGTGTTTGTGTTGAAATGTTTAAACTCCCTTTACTAAAAGCAACAATTGTTCCTGTTCTGTGTTTAAGTTTCTGAAGTGTTTATGACTGCATCTGCTCAAAGCCAGTTCTTCCCGCTCAGTTAAAAAAACAGAGAAAAGAAAATTGGCCTGCAGGCAGCAGACACCTCAAGACGGGTTCCCACTGCACTTCAGCCCAAATTTGCGTCAAATTTGGGACAGAGCTAACTGCATGTGTTATCAATGGTACTAGCTGCTGTTTCTCACTGGAATTCTACGGGTCATGTTAGCTTGCTAGAGTCGACAGATGCCTATCAAAGTGTGGTGGGTGATACAAAAAAAGTTCTAGAAATGCAACTGCACACGTGTCCTCAGTTGTTTGTAAATGTAAAACTTCTTATTAATGCTAAATAGGGGGCATTTAAAGTAAAGTGCTACCGATTTATCACAATATACTGTACTCACGGTTGCAATTTGCATTTATTTACGTTATTCATTTCTGTCAATTATTTTTCCGATTAATCATTTACTCTATAAAACCGTGTCACAAAACAGTGAAAGACAACAGAAACGTTTTCCCACAACTTGTTAGGACATGCACCTTTGTAAGGTGGACATGCACCTTTGTTACGTTTATGTCTTAACAAGCTGTCTTGGCAGAGATCTTCTACTATGTTATTTCCCTCCAACAAATTGGCCTTTGGCTCTTCACATAAACCAACTGCAGCTCAGGAATCCTGTGAGGCAGGAAAAACCTCTGCTGCAGGGCATTAATATCAAACTGACAACAGTTTTCATTTCACCACTGAATTACTCAGCTTATGATATATTTGGCTTTTGGGTTCTTTGTGCTCATCTTTTTTTTAAATTCCAAAATGCATGTGAACAACAGCCTTAAGGCTTGAATGGATTGAAGGCAGCCATCCCTGCCACAGAGGATATAGTTTGGTCCAGTGGGGCTTCAGTAGTGTTTAACACTTACAGCTGCTATGAAGTACCTGCAATTCAGGGATCTAGTCAATGGACAGAAACAGAACTGACAACAATTGTGATAATCAATTAATAATATTAAGTCATTTATCATTTAAAATGCCAAACACAGCTGGTTCTGGTTTCCCTAATGTGAGGATTTTCTGCTTTCCTGCTCATAATATTGTAAAATTAACACTTTGTAATTTTAAGGCATTTCCTTGAGCTTCAGGACAACTGTGATGCACATTTTAAATTATTGTCTGGTATTTTAAAACCCAATAACTAATCAATTAATTAAAAAGATGGCAAAGATAATTGTTAGTTGTAGCTCTAATCTTTTTAATTAGTAACAGATTGTTTTGTGTAACAACAAATGGAAATCACACACTTGAGTTTCTTGAGTTAAATCCCAACATCTAATGACAGAGTCTCTGCACAATTAAACTAGATTATTTAAACCTAATTTGATGACAATTCAAGTTAAACTGAACTCTAGTCCTTAGCTAATTTCAATTCAAGTTTTAGATAGAGACAACCAAATCTTTGCTCACAAGTTAACAAGAACAAGACCACTGTAACTCCAATAACCCTCAATTATAAAAAATAAAATATAGATTAAACTGTAAAAGTAGTGAAGTGACAAACTTTTAAGAGTCACTTAAGATTAATAAAGCCACAATGAAAGTCTTTAAATACTGGTGCAGGCCTTTCAATTCAATTATTTCATATTGAAATATTTTTGCCTTACAAAAAAGCATCGTAACTACAGTATCACAAAGGCTGGTGTGCGGTCTATAATTAAAAGGCAGCAGAGTTTGAATTCCCATCAGAGGACTCGTTCATAAACTAGCTGGCAAAGGAAACCACACAGCTTTTGCCTTCAGCTCTCTGGGGCCAGCAAGCAGATGGTAAACAGCCACCATCCCCATCCTGACTACCAAACCCAGTTGGCAACCATAGATAAGTAGAGACAGTGGGTGATGGGATAGAAATTTCAGTCTTTGAGAAGAATGGACAGTTTGAACAAGTAGTGTGTATTGTGAGGCAGATGAAAGCTCACTAAGAACATCCATGGGAGAAGAAAATGGATCCACTAACTGACAATATGGATTTTGGTGCATTATTTGTATGATTACTACACTGTTAAAGAGCTCAGGTGGATGGTGAATGTCCACACAGTTAGGTAGTAGAGCAGCCCTGTGCTTTGTCTGCTTGCAACATATCAAAACTTAGCTTTGTCACTGGATTTCTACCACTGGGAGGATGAGGTTGCTGCAGGTCCAACAGAGAGTTAAATTTCATTTCTTACTATGATTAAACATCTGTGTTCCCATGCCACCTTTGCACCTCCGCTGGAAACAAGCTCACAGGAATTAGTGCCATAAAATAGTGCCAGTCATGTCAGACAAAAATCCCTCCTCTGGAATGGGTTGTACAGACCGGTATACTGCATTATGAGGTTGTCAGCTGATTGTAAACGGCTACGTTGGGTTGAGGCACTAGCTTGACAAGCTAAATGTTAGCTAAACAGGCTAACCTCAATATGTCCAGCCTGAGAGAGAGAGAGCGATTTCAGCACACAACTCTGACAGAAAAGCTACTTAGCTGAATGGCATTTCATTTCAACATCAGCTGGGAAAATGATAATACTTACAGAAATCGCTATTCTCGTAGAATGAATCAGTTACTGCTCCCAAACACACCGCCGCGAGCCCACGCTACTGCTCAGCCAGAAAGAAAGCTCAGAGTCAATGGCACTCCCACTGCGGCTTCCCATTGGGTCAGCCGCACCGGTACGTCGGCGAGTCTCAAATTCTATTGGACAACTCCACAATCAATCTTAGCCGAGCCCGCCACATCAGTGCTACACGCGTCCGTGGCTCGGCTGATGCAATGTGAAGACAGTGATGTCAAATCTGTACATATACAATCTATATGGTGTTAATACACATTTCTGCCTCACGTTTAAAAATCCTAAACAACATATTCTACACTAGTGGGTTGTTGTTTGTTTCAATTTTACCTTTATAGCCACATTTTGGTTTCAGATTGTAGTTATTATTTCTATCATAAACATAATTTTAAAATGTCTGTTAAAGATGTTATGATATATTTTGACTATTAAGACCTTAAAAATGATTTTACTGTTAATTATATATATTTATTTTAGTCCAAAATACAAAATGTGCAATACATTTCACTTACTATTTTATATCTGAACAAGCTACATAACGACCACTTGTATGTAAAGTAACGTCATTTTTCTTTACCATTTAATATATATCTCAGCACCACTCTGGCTGCACTCTTCACTTCTTTGAACCATTTTTATCCTGTTTACAGTTAACAGAAACTGTCTCACCAGTCATTCCTTGTGTATATTTCTGAAAATTGTTGTGTTGTTATTCAGTGTAAGTACATTCAGAGCCACCAAACTAGAGTCAAATTTCTTGTATGTGTGAACATACTTGGCCAATAAAGATGATTCTGATTCTGATGATTGTATAATGAGTAAAGTTTTGTTTGTTTTTTAATTCACAAATTTTATTTTTCAAAAAAAAATTACCAATATTTTCTCTTTTCTTTCACGATTTCACTTTTTTTGAACTCTCTAAATCTCTGTGAAACAAAAAAAGTATATGTAGAATTAATTATTATAATTACATTTCTGGAAGCATATAGAATTTCCTTTATTTTATTTCAATGTATTTTTTCGTCCTTGTCCTGTTTTGTATTTCCTGTCATAAGACTTGATTATAATTTCAATTATCAATGGACTTTGTTAATTTTGGACAGTCATGAAATGGAGTGTGTTATGATGAATAGATAAAATATATGTTTTAAGTCTTCAAAAAATATATTTCTGCTCTGCTTTATAAAGAAAGGTTTTTGTGCAGATATGCGTCAGTAAAGTCAGTTTTGTCGATACTAATTGGTGTTGTTGTTGTTATTTGCTTCGCTGTTTAGGCTCTGTTATAGTCATCATGACATGTATCACCAATTCGGTAATAATTTTGTGACACTAATATTAAAATGTCCTTGCACACAGCAGAGGTTTCTAAGCCTTTACGTCCCTGCACCGGAACCATTTATCTGTCAGCTGTGTTTCTGTGGGGACGGATTTCACGCTGGACTGATTCACACGCTGTTTTCTACTGCTCAGTCAGTTCATTTCGTCTCTCTTCACCATGCCGACCGACACCAAGCGAGTACGCGGCCCAGAGGTGTCTCAAAGCCCGCATCTGTTTGCGTGCAAGCCGGCAGCCGTCCTGCCCTCGCACGGTCCCAGAGCGGACGGTCGGCCGCGGGATCAGGTGGACGTCCGGCCTGTTTTCGTCCGGTGCGGGCTTGTGAGCCAGGCCAAAGGGTCCGCGTACATGGAGGCTGGAAACACCAAGCTGATGAGCTGCGTCTACGGTCCCAGAGAAACTGAGCGGAAAGATGAAACCGATATGAAATGTGGAAGGTACCCTGCTTGCAGATTTATTCATTTATATGATATTTACTGATGTAAAACTCGACTTGGATTCATAAGCAATACAAACGGAGTCTCACTGTGTCTGTGTAGCTGATAGATATGACGGGTTCAGTATTCAGTGGAAGTTACATGAGCTTGCTTTAAAGGCAGAACTGTTTTCCAACATTGTCCAAAGAGTTTAAAAGACAGACATAAACATTTAATATAAAACAAATGACATCAGTGCACCTAAGTAAAAACAAAAATGGATTGATGGAAGTAAAAACCTCGAATAAACCCTGACCTCTTATTTTTGTCAACTTAACATTTAATGGAAGGCCAAAAAGAACTTTTACAAGAGAAGAAGAACATTACACAAGAGGCACATTGCAGGAACTGGTGTTAGCAATATGGAGTATGTACCATTGTTATCTGGGAACACACATATTTATTAGCATATCCAGTTATGATAAACATTCATTCCTGTGATTAGGTCAAGAGGTGTTGTAACATTAATATGCTGTGAGGGGTGCTGTAACTGAATGAAACATCTATCAACATCTTTTTTCTTTTAAAAAGTAACCATTACCTGTAACTATTTTTCTATGTAATTTAATATCATTTTGAATCATGTAAGTCTAAAACTAATTTGAGCTTGGTTGGCCATGAAGCATCGATGTTTGTCACTTGTTCATATTACATGTTTGAAGTGGATGTTTGTGTGTCTGTAGTAGCGATTATAGGAACAGTTTAAGAAGTCTGTCTTTCTCTGTGTATCCAGGTTGACTACTGATATGCGTTTCGCTCCATTCTCCTGCCCAGAGAGGGGCTCTTGGATTCAGGGCAGTCAGGACAAGGACCTCTCCCTGATGCTGCATGAGAGTCTGCAGCCAGCTGTGTGCCTCCACAAATACCCCCGCTCTCAGATCGAGGTCAACGTGATGGTTCTTGAAAACAGTGGTTCGGTCCTGGCACATGCCGTCACATGCGCCTCTCTCGCTCTCGCAGATGCAGGGATTGAAATGTACGATCTGGTGCTGGGCTGTGCCATTCGGCAGGACGGCGCTTCTTATGTGGTCGACCCTACTTATGCGGAAGAAAACAGCTGCAGCTCTGTTAGCGGTGAGAACCAAGGCGGTCTGACGGTTGCATTCCTGCCCAGCCTGAACCAGATTTCCGGGCTGCAGTCAGATGGAGAAATGACTGAAGAGACTCTTACAGCTGGGGTTCGGACCTGCATCGAGGGATGCTATAAAATATACCCGGTCGTCCAACAAGCTCTGGCCAAGGCTGTACGCAGGGCTGCTCCCCCACCATCAGAGAGCTGAGAGACTCATTAACCAATAACTGCCAAGTTCATAGCTTTTCTAGTTTCTACTTTCCAGTCTTTACTTTGACAACATCATCTATTTTTCTATGTTTGGTATAATGATCTTTAAATGAAAATTGATAAGACTTATTTAACTGTTAAAAGTGTTTTTCTTTTTCAACATTTAGTAATGTGCTTATATGGTATAGTCTGCATTTGGGACTTGAAGCTTCAAACTTCAAGGTTGCGTTCAGACGTAGCCCTCGTTGATATGAATGCAGATATTCCGGCAGCACAGGGGGCTCCAGCAGAAAAACACGGGTCATGCGGCCAAAAAGTTGAAGCAGACTCAACTTTTTATGCAACATGCTGCAATCCGGCAAGGACGCTGCATCGGCCAATCAAATGCATGCAAGCGCACGCTCTACTAGAATGGTGCGTTAATGAACTAGAATCTAAACTAGTTTAGATTTTGTTCCTGCTGTCATGTATACCAAGTGTCTTGAAAAAGATTGGTCATGTGGGCTAATTCCTGAATGTGTTGTTATGATGCAGCTCACTGATTTGCAAAATAACTCAATAAAGACCATTTATAAACATCCTAGAAGGATTTGGCCAACCAAAGATCTCTATCACAGAGGGGCTGTTGCTCTGTCATTAGCTTCGCTGTAGGTTATTGTTCCACATGAGTTTAAACAATGTGTCGTCTGGAACAAAATTACATGGCCTCTGAGACTGTTGTTGTGTCCTTAAACTCTGTGTAGCCTAAACTCATCTGCTGTGTCCTGTAGAAGTAACCTTAATGCCACTAGAGGTCATCCTATCCAAGGTTTTAGTTAAACCTGCAACACACTTGGCTTAACAGAGTTTGAGAAAACCTGTACTTCTCCATCTTCTTAACATATTTGGTATTATACAGGCTTCTCCAAGCACTATGAAACAAAAATACCTTAACATCTAACTGAAATACCCTAAACTGGGGGCTTCAGGGTTCCCCAAGGATTGTTTTAAGTCTGGCTGAGGACCTTTGTTGCATCTTTGTGTCATCCCCTCTCTCGCCCTTACTTTCCTGTCAGCTCTCTACTGTAATTAAAAAGAAAATCTGTCTGACCAAAAAAGAAAAAAAGTTATTTTTTCAAATGTTAATGCAAGCTATCCTCCATTAAAGTTGTCAGGTTTGGTAGAAGTTCCAATATTTGCTGGTTAATCAGACCTTATGCAACTGATAGCACATCTACTTTCATGTGTTTTGACATATCTTTCAAGGCCCTATTTTAACTGTGCAAGTGCAACAATAAACACAAGGCGGTTACCCTGTTGTCTAGACAGCAAGTGTGTCAGCTGCGTTCTTCACACGCGTGTCACACGCAACAGACAGGCCCAATCGCAATGCACCCCCTAAACCCTGAACCCTCACGGACTTAATTGACATCACCTGGTAAGTTCTTGAATGTGACAGACTTCAAGGGCTCGAAATGGTTTAAATAAGTATGGGACAGCACTCTGTGACATATCACGTTATCTTGATGGCACCAAAACATATTACATATGATTGTGGGTTTGGGACTTTTTTTCAATACTTTACTATCATATCAACATGATTAATTGGAATTTGTCTTAGTGAGCTCACTTAAACAAAAATAGAAAAACACGAAGATAGTAAACCCACTCACTCGTAAAGCTCATAATACATTAAACAAAGTATAAAACATATCCAACCCATAAAATCCTTGTTAATGTAATGTTTCTTTGTAAATGTAGGCATACCAGCCAGGCTGAACATCTCAAGCCAGTTTATTTACCAGTCTTTCTTTTTTTTGTTAATGCTTCCGGGCTTCTGTGGTGGAGACAGATGTCCCCAAGAAACGGTCCTGCTAGTAACTGTGCAAAAGTAACATTCACATCAATAAGAGACGGTTCTCAGGGAAGTTGGGAAGAAGGATGATGGGTAAAGTAGTTTGGTCCTCTGTGTGTGATGATTGAAGGCCACTAGGCCCATTTTTATTGTGAGAAATGTGAAAGATGCTGAGACTATTATTTCTAGACCAGGTGCAATTGATACATTTTAGAGAAGTTTGAGACACCATCGTTTCTAAGATGAATAATACTTGGATTATTACCAAAGTGTCAAGGTCACTGATGAACTCAGCAATACAGAAAGAATAGTTTTGAATATGGTTACAAACGAAGTGGAGTTTAGAAAATAAGCTCCACATTAGGAGGTTATGAGAGGTATATAATATAATGTTTTATGATTTTGCATTAGGTTCTTTGTCCCAGATCAAAGCCTCGGTTTGCTCTGTATTTCATTTGATGCACAGTAAACCTATTCACATTGAACTCTGTTAGTTTCCAGTGTATTCTTTTGAGTCTTTTTCATAACGAATGGTAAATTAATTCCTAAGTTGTGGGTGACCTGAAGATCTCTGGCCCATCTGAAGATTTCCCACAACACTTCCCCTGGTAACCCCGTATTTAACGCTGATTTAAGGTCACAACCCTATGAACTATGGGTAATTCCCTAAGGCAAAGTCTGCAGAAATGCAGAGTTACAGAAAAAGGCTCGAAATGTCTGCCGATGAGCCCTCATGCACTTCCTAATGCTGTAATCCATTGCAAGCTGGAAATTGATAGTTCTGAGTCGGTATACTCGACGTCGAGTCTAAACACGTCCCCAGTGCTGGAGTCTTTCCAACCAATTAGCTTACAGGATCTGACTGCATTGATTAGGAAAATGACGTTATCCTCTAGCCCCATGGATGTTATGCCATCTTCTCTGTTTCTAAAAAAAAAATCCAGCCTGCGCAATTTAGGGGTAATATTTGATCAGTCCTCGTCATTTGACAACAATGTAAAGCAGCTTACCAGGTCTTGCTATTTCCACTTGCGAAATATTAGTAAACTGAGATCTATAGTCTCATCAGTTGAACTAGAAATGATTATACATGCTTTCATTTCTTCTCACATAGACTACTGCAACGCACTATTTACCTCACTTAGTATTTCTGCTGTCGATCGTCTGCAGACAATCCAAAATGCTGCTGCAAGACTACTGACCAGGTCAAATAGACGGTCTCACATTACACCCATATTGAAAACTCTTCATTGGCTTCTTGTTGCTTTTAGGATTCAGTTCAAAATTCTCACTCTCACTTACAAAGCTCTGCACGGTCAGACTCCTGCCTATATATCTACTACACCCATACACATCTGCTCGCTCTCTTAGGTCAAACATGCAAAATTTGCTCTCTGTTCCACGCACCTGTTTAAAGACTTGTGGTGATTGAGCTTTTGAGGTCGTGGCACCTAAGCTTTGGAATGCTCTGCCTTCACCCTTAAGGTCTGCTAATTCTGTTTATTCATTTAAAAAGCAGCTTCAAACACACCTTGCCTTGAGACAGGCATTTGAGTAATTCCTTTAAGTAGTTGATATTTTATATTTCCATGTTTTATTGTGTATTTTTCTGTTCACTTTTTCAATGTTTCTTTTTTTTAACTATGTATTTTTTATTACAGACTATTTTTTTTCTCTGTATTTCTTTATGCCATCATGCTCATGTAAAGCACTTTGTAACGATTGTCTGTGAAAAGTGCTATATAAATAAAAAAAATTTTTACAGGGCCATCAGGTGGGCACCCTCTCAGTAACTGGTGTTTTGTTGAGTTGGGCCCAAGACACAGAAAAGGTTCAACAGCATGTTGCAGTGTCCCAAAGCTGCCCTCTTCTTTAGTCAAAGATATTTTAAGTAAACAGTTGGTTCATACACAGATAATAGTAAGTTATTGCTAAGTTTATGTGTTAACTAATCTTTGATTCTTAAGGAAAATAAGAGACAGACTCCCTGGATTCCTAAGTTTGTAAGAGCTGTCCCTCGGCCTGCAGAACTGACCTTTGTAACCCTCCAAGTGTGGATTGACCAGTGATGATCAACAGACTCAGAAAGACTTCCCAAGAAACTATTTTATAAGTTGAAACTAAAAGCATGAACTGACCCTGGAGGCCACTTGAACCAGAGAAAAACAACTCCCACTTTAGATGGAAGACCACCAAACCACCAAAGCCATAAAACTAACCCACATTCCTGAGGACTTTATGAAGCCTCCCTGCAAATCTGAGGCCAACCTGAAATTCATGTGCATTAAATGTCTAATCATTATGCAACTTATATCATGTTATTTGTCATGTAAATACAGTATGACTATCTACTAAAGAGAAACAGGACTTAGATTTTACTAACCTTTTATATTACATTTAACCATACTGCCCCCTATTGACAAAAGTTACATTCCCTTATGTGAAGAGTTAATGAATGTTTGATAACCATGTATTTGTATTTTAAAATTACCCAAGTGTTTAACTTCTGATCTATTAACCTCATAGACAATCATATTTTAATAGTTAAATTAGACAAGTGGTTGTGTTGAAAGAATGAAGTTTCTGAAGTAATAGGAATTCAAAGTTTTCTTTTATTGTTAAACAGTAGTCACATTGAATGCTTTTATATTATGAAGTAAGGGTTATGTTGAGCTTATATTTAAATATGTTTCTTAAAGTAATCTAATCACATAAGTGTTGCCTAACTTTATTTCCTTTCACTATAGTGTAAAACTTTATTCTATTTCAGTAGATGGTTTGAGATGGGTAAATAGTTTGAGAAAGTTGAACCAATGAAGGTTGTATGCTTAGACAAGAAGAAGACGAAGAAGAAGAAGAAGAGTCACGCACTTCGAGCCACTCTTGCTGAATAATTTTCTTTATTATTAATGACAGGAACTTACGATTGTGAGACTGATTCATTGATTAAATTGAACAAGGGTTAGTGCTGCCTCCTGGCATTAATAAATCCTAACCAAAAAGGAGGTGGTGCCCCCAATAATGAGGCAATTCATGAATAAAGTATTAATACTCCTACAGTTTAACAATTATAAAGCCATCTACCTTATAAAGTATCCACCTGACACTCAATCAGTACATAATAAAAATAAAAAAGAAACAGAAAAGAATAAACTGAGAAGAAAATAATGGGGAAAATCCCCCCTTGTCACTCTACCCCAAATATATCCTCTGTATATTTTCATTCATTTACATTCCTTCATATTTATGTGCTACTGTGAAGTGTTAAAAAGATGGAAAAATAGAGGTTGTCTTCTAATTTTAATCTGCAAGGTTGAACCACCCTACTTACCTGCACCCACACACTCAACACAAACCTCTGTAGCAGGTTATATTTATCTACAATATCACCAGTGCACATGCTAACTAACTTCAGCCGGCTAACACCTCATCAAACTAGCCAGTATTTTGCTATTACCAGCTTCATGCTGCTCAACCAGCCAAGCACCAGCCAGATAACCACCCTCAGCTTCCTCATCCTAGCAAGCAACAAATAATACACACTTGTCTTTATTATTATAGTGCCCCTCTCCTTATTTTACTGTTGCTGTGGCAACACACAGATTCAGGCTAAAAGTATAATTAAATGACTGTGACATCACTAGTATGATGCATTAGGGGGCATTCTAGAATTCTTGTGTGATATATTTGCCATTATGCACAGCAATTATTAGTTAAGCTAACAGTAAAACACTTAATTCAGCTTTGAGAAATGGGAAGCTTAATTTCACAATTCTCTACCAGGCACATAATTCTGTCTGGCAACTTGTCTGACTACCAAATCCAAAGGTTGATTGGAGAGGGGACCTTTGGGAAAGTTGCCTATTGCACTACAGTAGGCACAAAAGAAAATGTTGCAGTCAAGATCCTGAAGAAAACCCCAACTAATCTCCAGAATGGTACACGAGAGGTGCAAATACTGAGAAAGACCAACAATCTGGATCCAGACGAGTACAATTTAGTTCGTTTTATTGAATTTTTTGTTCATCAGGACAAAGTTTGTCTGGCATTTGAGAAGCTTGATCAGACCCTATGTGACTTGATAAAGGATAATGGAAAACTTAATGTAAAGGAAATCCGGCCAATAGTACAACAGATGCTTGTGGCACTAGATGCACTCAACAAGATTGGCATAATTCACACGGATATAAAGCCTGACAATATTATGCTCGTGGATCACAGGGAGCGTCCTTTTAAAGTCAAACTAATAGATTTTGGTGTGGCTATTCTGGCCTCTGAAAACCATCAAGGCAAGACAATGCAACCTTTGATATACAGATCTCCAGAGGTCATACTGGGGCTTCCAATCACTGCCGCCATAGATATGTGGTCTCTTGGGTGCGTCCTAGCCTATCTGTATGTTGGCAGGGACCTGTATGGTAGGGCAGTGTGCGAATACGACATGTTAAGATTAACTGTACATTTGCAAGGTCAGCCGAGAAAGGAGCTGCTGAATGATGGGACTAAAACCCAGAATTTTTTCTTTGCTTCTGAAGCAAAATGGAGGCTGAAGACACCAGCAGAGTCTGATTTTGAAGGAGGACGTGATGTGGCAAAGGGTTTATGCATGCGATCTCTAGATGACCTGTACCACCCAAAGCCAAAACAAGGATGTGAGCATGAAGACACACAGACATTTCTGAGTCTGTTAAAACAGATGCTGCATCCAGATTGGGATAGAAGAATTACTCCCAGTGAAGCTTTGCAACATTCATTTATTACAGAGGGACACCTGCATGTAGAATCAACTTCTGGCCCAATGAGTGAAGTTGCCACAGCTTCCAGAGTTCTTACTATAAGTAGGCCTACACATGCAGATCCACCAGATGGGCATGAAGAAGGATCCTACAACTTGAGAAGAAACTAAAAAAAGAAAATCTGCAATTTTGCCAGAGATGACACGCATGAAAAACTGATTCCCTGTGACAAGATTAAAAATAGTTGGACTTTTCTCTGGTTTCCTGCTCTTTAGACATATGGACCTCACAGTTAATGAAACAGCTACCCAGTTTTAGTGAGATTTGTGCATAATGAAAACTGTCCAAGTGCAAAAGTCAGTTTGCCTGGTTTTAGTTAGCAGATGTGTGCGCACACAGCTGTCTGAAATCACAAATCAACTTTCTATTGAAATTTCCGTCAAAAACGACAACTGGCCTGTTATGACATTCAGGCAGTTCTATAGCGAGTTATAGTAGCCTATAATGTAGTTTTATCAATGTCTGAATCCTTACTAATAATCTTGTTCACGTGTCACTGAATGTATCCGGGATTTTGCAGACACATTAGGCCTACTGACGATCACACAGCAGCAGAAACCATAAGTGCGCCTCCAAATGAAGGGACACTGTGCGCATTTACGCACACGGCACAGCATCAGTAACTTCAGATTTAACAGTAATTCATGTCTTCTCTAACCATCCAACAGGTCAGCTGTCACACACAGACTTCGAGTTTATACAGTGAAATAAAAATGTATTGTTTAAAATATAGCAGCTGTTTTCAGGATGAATCGTGAACTCCATTACAGCCATTGGGGGATTTTTATTTTAAGTTAAAAGTCCAAACACTGTTTCCTCTGAGTTTCATCTGTCTTGTCAAGTTACAGTTCAAGCGACACAAGATTTATGCTTTACCAAAAGTTTTTTTCGGTTTTACAGAAGAATAGACTTTAAGGAAGAGAACTAACTGGTTGGCTTGACATATGTACGCCTAGTTTTAAAGTACATATTGATGGCAATTTTCACCTGTGCCCGATCACTGTGTGTCATGACCATAACGCCAATGAAATCTAATCCTCACTTTCATAAATATGTTTTGGATACAAAAATTCCACTATTCTTCAATATGTGGTGCACAGAGAACTTTTTGAATGTTATTGCACTAACGTATATGATTTTTTTTTTTATCATACTCTACAAAAAGTGACATCAGATGAAATACATGATAGTTATTTTCATTCAAACTACTTAAGTTTCCTTTGAAATCAGGTCAAATTATCAGACAATATTAAATGAGGTGAAAATGAATTTAGCAGCTTGTGGTCTAATAGAAGATTAGTTGTGGCAGTACTATGCTGATATTTACACTGAAACCTATGTAAGGAGAAAAAGATCATGTCTTTGTGAAGTCTTTGCATATACATCTTTCAAACTGTGCTGATGGAAGCATGTTTAGGTAGAAGCACTTCCTGTTCTGGAGGTTCATTCCTCATTCACATGAAAATGGTGATGTGACGTGAATGCTCACTAGGAATTCACAATAGTCAGTGTTGGGTCATATGGGAGATGTAAAAAACGTTTATGTTGGCAGAGCCTCGCCCCATTTGCGACATCAACACTGTGCATTACTACATGACTCAATTACATAGCATTTATTGTGCAAACCATTGAGGGAACAGGTTGCTATTTTAACTGTTATCCAGCAGCACAAATGGAGCAACACACATCTTGTTTCCCAACACAAGAATCTACACAAGAGATGTTTCAGTGATTTTCAGTCTGTCTCAAACAGCTAGGTCAAGGTCAAGGTCAAGGTCAAGGAACCGATGACTTAGAGTTTGTGTACAAAAATTACATCTGACTCAATAACTGTTCCAAAAACATTTAACCAATAGCCAAGAAAATATGTATTTTTCAAAATTTAAAAATCTTGGAAATGTATCTACTTTTGTTTTATATATCAACCCAAAAACTTGCTTTCATGGCTTAGGACAAGCAAATGTTTCCTCCCATTTTTATGAGTACTATATGGAGTGTTTCTTAAGCATCTAAACGATAAATAAAAGTTATAAATTATTTTAATTTCTTTTCAACCATAACCATTTTATATTCCCTATGGGCTGGCATCCTAACAAGTTGACCCACTATTATTTTTGTTGCCAATCAATTCCTAAAGCAGAGACCAAATGGTTACTGTGTGTGGTTGAAAAATACTCATCAAACACTGAGACGTTGTTGGACTGTTGGCTGAACATCCCCAAGATATTACCTGCTAATTGGTACATAAGCAGACAGAGCTTATCTGGGTTGTGGTTCAAAGTCTGTGTGTCAGGTTGGCTACTGGCTGTTTGCCAGTGTTGCCGTCAGACTGTCTGACAAACTCAGAACAAACACTCCATATTATGTGTGTGTGTGGGGAGGGGGGGGTGCAATTTAATTCAACTCAGCAGGATTCTCATCATTCACCTTGTACCTGCTGGGCTGGAGTCCCACCTAAAGTAACAATTGTTTTAACACAGGGTCAATATAAGTTTGTCCAACCTGCTTTTGTCTGAATTTGTTAGAAATTGATCTTAGACAGGCCTCCACAACAGTGTATGACATCAAAAAATGTATGTTAGAAACAAAGGGGCACTTTCTCTTGTGTCATATAGTTTACATCTCTGTGCCTGTTTTGTGTGTGTGTGTGTCTGTGTCTGTGTCTGTGTCTGTGTCTGTGTTAGGGGATGATGCAGAAAGAGGGTGAAAGACCAATGAATTGCATTGCACTTTTAGTCCCTCCCCATCAGTGTGTCAGTCTGTTGACACTTTGGTGCGATCGGAAGGCTAAGACCTTGTTTTCCCGAAATATGACCATCCCGGCATTCCACAGTTAGACATCACACTCATACAAACATTGTTTTCCAGTAAGGCTAATTCACATATTTGCTCTGCAGAATGTTTGTCTCTCTGCTTGATGTCACTGTCCAATCAGTCATAGTTTGTAACAGGAAATGTTTCTACTGATATTGTGAGCACAAATGCATAAAGGAGGGCTGGCACACATAAAAAATAATGTAAAAGACATGCAGTTCATCAATCTTATATTTCTAAGTCAATTTATTTTTCATGGGGCGTACCACACAGAGTGTTAGAACAACAGTTCTCTGAGAAAATTATTCAAGTAACCTCAGCCAGGTATCTCAGGGTGGACTTGGAGAATCTAAGTTTTTGACTCAAAGTCTGAGGTCATGGATATTGAAAGATGTGGGTGTTTATCACACAGGGAGGAACACTACATAAAAAATTTTTGGAGTTTGACCCTCACATAGGGAGTACAGAAAGACTAAAATTGGCAGCAGATGGAACAATTCACAGGGTGAGTTTGTCAATTCATGCACACTTTTCAGCAAACTATGTGCACGGTTTATTAATCTGTTCATACATATTTTCTGATTTCTGATTTAATTAACAGTAATAGAAATAATCCAAGGTTTCTGTTTAGCACTATCAATCATCTTGTAAATCCCTCTCTTCCTGACATTCCTGCCTCATCCTCTACTGATTATGAAAACTTCCTATTCTACTGTCTGAGTTTTCTCCTATTACCCTCCAGTGCCTTTTAAACACTGTAGCCCAAATGCAGAGACCAATCTCCAAACTTCCTTTTCTATCCAAAATCCTTGCAAAAATTGTCACTGACCAACTCCTGAACCTAGTTGAGGATCATAAAATCTTTGATAAATTTCTATCCGGCTTTCATCACAAATACAGTACTGAGACAGCACTATTAAGAGTAACAAATGACATCCTCATGCATGCTGACAAAGGTGAATACTCCGTTCTCATTCTACTTGACTTACCTGCTGCATTTGATACCATCGACCATACCATCCTACTTAATCAGTTGCATAACTGAGTGGGCATTTCTGGTACAGTTTTAAACTGGTTTCATTCATACTTAACAGATTATTTAATGTCTGTGTTAATAATCATGTATCCTCCTTAGCTCCCCTCCAGTGCGAGTCCCTGAGGGTTCCGTCCTTGGGCCAATCCTGTTTTCATTGTTCATGCTCCCTCTGGATCATTTGTTCATCCGCTTTCATGAAATGTCTTATCACTGTAATGCTGATGATACTCAGATCTATTTCTCTGCCAAACCCAATAACCTGAACCAACTATCCTCCCTCCATGGTTGTTTAGGTGCTACCAAAGAGTAGATGACTTGACAAAACTGAAGTTCTCTTAATTAGTCCTGAAAACTTTGTCACTGCAGCTACTCAGTTTGTTGGCCCAATTCACCCAAACATTAAATACACTAGTAAGAATCTTGGTATCATCTTCGACCAGTATACAACATTTATCCCCTACTGTTCTTGAACAATTAATCCACACATTAATTTCTGGTTCTTCCAGTTAGACTACTGTAACTCCCTCTACACCTGCTTCAGTCAGTCTTCTCTAAAACGTTTACAGTTAATCCAAAATACAGCAGCTAAACTTCTAACCAGAACTAGTCATAGGTCCCACATTACCCCTGTTCTTGCATTCCCCCATTGGCTTCTGGTAAAGTTCAGAATAAACTACAAGATCCTGCTGATTACATATAAAGCACTCCATGACCTCACCCCTAGCTGTATTTCTGAGCTCCTTGTTCCCCATTCCACTTCACGAGCTCTTCGATCCTCAAATCTCAGCCTTCTATCTATCCCCCACACAAACCGTAAATCAAAAGGTGTCCATGCATTTGCATTCTTCCCCAACTCTGTAGAATCATCTTCCACAATTTCTTAGATCTGCCGAATCCTTGGATTGTTTTAAATGACGCCTAAAAACCAAGCCTTTCAATAGACCTCCCTTCTTGTTCCCATGTCCTGATTTATTTCAGTATGGTTGATTTCTCTCCATGCCATGTTTGTCAATTTTATTAATCTATTTGTTTCAATTGTTGCATGTAAAGTGCTTTGTAACTGTGTGTTTTAAAAAGTGCTATATAAATAAATAAAGCTTACATATTTCCACATCAACACATTTCCCCTGGGGGGACTCCATAGCAAGTATCCCAACCTTATATAAGTGCAATTCTAAATTGCTGGTGTACTCAAAGATCATTAACATGAATGCATCTTCCATTAATGCATATTCGTGTCACTCTCAACAGATTAGAAGAAGGAAGTCCTGTAGAAACAGAAATGAAACCAGCGTTCACTGACAGGCAGCTGGCTCAGCTGCCACATGACCACAAAAAAAATGATATTTTGTCTTTTCACTTACATCTAAGTGTGTGTGTGTGTGTGTGTGTGTGTGTGTACACCACGTATTCCAAATGTTGTTAGGGACAGAAAGCAAGACCCCTTAATTTTAGGGTGAAGACTTGGTTTAAAATTAAGGTTAGTTTAGGTTTATGATTAGAGTTAGGCAAGTAGTTCTTATGGTTAAGGTCAGGATAAGTCTCCAGGAAATTAATGTAGTTTAATTTAGTGTCCTCTGAAGTGATGGAAACACGACTCTATATGTGTGTGTGTGGCCTACAATAAAACACTTGATGTGTCATTGTACGTCATCATTATAGCACAGTAGTGACAATCCTCCAGGCTATGTCTGGCGAAATCTTTGGTTATTTGTGGACCGGGTGCTTGTGTTTATCATCTGTATTATTTATAGTACTGTGTTCATAGTATGCGTGTGTGTTTACTCTCAGGTCTATCAGTCTGTCACAGACCTCATAATCTTGCTGTTTCCTGTTCTGAGCCAGACAATACAGCTGCCATCACCCGCTATCTGTGGGCACTGAGATATTTAACACAATGCAGTAAGCTCTCGAGTCACAGAAACAGGTTCTGTTTCTCTCAGTCTGCATTCACACAGCACCTACCTGTACATAGATTATCAGCATTTCATGCTTCAAAGAGAGGCATTACGAACCAAAGACAAACTGAAACTGTTCAACGTCTTAGCAACAATACCAAATTAAAACCAATGTAGGCTCTTTGTGTCTTATATTGTATACTCACTACAAATCAAACAGGAGTCTACAGATGATGTGGGTCTGTTGGCTTCATCAGCAGCTTAGTGTGAAGTAGTCGGGATGAGAGCCAGCACCTCCAAGTCTTAGGCATCTGCCAGAAAACAGTGGACTGCTCCCTCCAGGTTGGGAGTAAGTTGCTGTCCTTAGTGAAGGAGTTCCAGTATCTCAGGGTCTTTTTCGCGGGTGAGGGTAAGATTGAGTGCAAAGTCCACAGGAGGATTGGTGCAGAATCAGTGGTAATGTGAACATTTTACCAGACCATTGTGGTGATGAAGCAGCTGAGCCGGAAAGCAAAACTTGCAATTTACCCTTCAGTCTACAGTACCAGTCAAAAGTTTCTCATTCAAGGGAAGGTGTGTCCAAACCTTTGGTTGGTATTGTATGTTCTAACCCTCACCTCTGGTCACAAGCTTCGGGTAGACAATGAAATTGCGGATACGAGCAGTCGAAATGAGTTTCCTCCGTAAGGTTTCTGGGCTCAGCCTGAGAGATAGGGTGAGGATTTTTGCAGGCTTCTAGGCCATCTTCAAAGTTAAACAAGAACAAACGATTTATATAAATGAAATAGTCTTACAACACATCACCATATGATTTATATAATTAAACCTGGTTAAACAGTGTTAAACCTGAGGGTTGCTATTCTCAATACTCACAGGGCATCTTCAAAGTCCGACAACTGCAACAAAGCAGAAATAATATGGACTCACAACAACTATCTAATTCCAATCCCACACACAGGTTCTAGTGGAAGCTATTAGCACCACTAGCTGATGTAGTTGTAATGTTATACAAGAATGAATAATCATAACTTCAAGAGCAGATTATTTTAACCTACATTATCTCAAATCAAGGACTATTTTAATGCCCAACTCAGAAGGTGATTTTTGCACCTCAAGACTTAAAAGGGCCATTTTAGTTGAGGACTAGACCTTACTTCCCCTTACAGTAAACTTGCAGCTCTCATTTAGCCTGTATGAGAAAATGAGAGAATAATCATAATAATGAAAGCACTGTGCAGAGCAGCTGAATGAGAAATCATTACTTTTGTGTCATATGTGTCATCATAGAATTCCATCCAAACTAGTCTAAATAAGTCACCTTCCACCGCTGAACATTTGACTGTTAATTTTAGAAACTTTGGCTCCACTCTGTCTGTCTGTCTCTCATGACAACTTAAAGGGTGGTCTGAAAACATCAGTTTTTTTTATTACTTGTTTTTGTCAGTTGCTGAAAATAGAAAAAATGATCATTCATATAGGCTGCTTAAATATAATGACCTGATTTCGGGGACTGTATGATGATAAGTTTATTTTTAAAAAGACAAAAAGTGGAGTAACAAAACTATATAACTTTGCTCCCCCTAACTGAATAATGGGGATGCATTTGCACCACTTGCTCCATTGTTCAGGCACCTATCCTGGCCTGGGAAAGCCTCGGGATCCTCAGGAGGAGCTAACCTCCTGAGGATCCACACCGCACTAAGGACATTTTAGTTTTGCTTTTGCATAGCAGTAGGAGGTGCTGAGTCATGGCAAACTGTCAAAATTCACAGCAATGGGTAGTTGTGACCTCTCCAGTGAAAAAAAAATCACCCCCAGGTGGTTCACTGCATATGTGTGGTCATTGGAAATGAAGTGATACAGACCACTTTAAGTGCTTACCCATACAGATATTGCACCAGTCAAATAACAAGTACCAACACTGTCAGTTAGGACCAAAAATTTGCGTTGCTTGGAGAATATTGTGTAGGGGGTGCTGTCATGGCAAATTTTTTTTAAAAAAACCTTTCTTCTGTTTAGTAATCACCATTTTGACCAAATAAGCACACAAGTCAAAATAATGAAAATGATATATTTGATTTCTCTTATTTGAGGAGGGACTTAAAAAGATAAAAACAATGACAATCATATAAAGTTGTTATACCAAATGTGTCAAGACACAATTGCACATCTGCACAACCAGTGGAACAACATTTTGGATGTTAGATATTTACTTTATTGAGCTCTGATCTGGTCTTAACCAACACCTGAGGGGTACCTGCGTCTGCGCAACTGCTAAATCCTGTTAGCCAGTAACCGGCTAGTCACTAAATTTGTCTGTATGCTGTTGACATGTTTTGTCTGGAGGAAGGGAATTACTAACATTTATACCCGTCGCTCTGATATAATGACTGTTACTGTTAAAGAACTGATAATACCAAAATGAAAAACCATTGTGCAATGCACTGGTAAGGACCTTGACCAAGGCTAGTTTAAATACTGGTATTTCAGAGAGAACAGGGAGGTGAAGTAAGGTCCAGTGAATGCAGAAATGATGATCATGTGCATATGCCTGGGTCATATAAAACAAGACATGACTATGTCTCAGTTATTCACTGTAGTGCTGTTTTACTGTAAAATATAAGCAAAAACATCTATCTCAAGGATTTAAAAAATATAACCATTAACGGCCAACTGAATTACAGTCATAGAGGAGTTTTTCACTGTATTAATCATTGAACTAATAGCTATTTAGTCATAAATAGCTAAACGTTTAATCTAGTATTTTATCTTGATATGTGGTTCAGCCTTTGAGACATGATGACTGCAACCATACTTTTGGTCCTAAACAGAGACTTTGACTCTTTGACCGAAAGATCACCTTTCTGCCTGACACATAGATCATCTTCCTCTTACAGCTGTGTGTACATGCAACAATGTGCAATATCCCTTAAAAAGGTGAGTCTACAGTCATGCTAGTTGAGAACACAGCAGCGCTTTCAGCTAAAGGCTATCATCTGTATGTATGTAACATGTACTGTAAACCATCTTATTTTAGCATTTTAGCATGCTTACATTTAGGTAACCCAGTAACAAAGATTGAAGACAAACTGAAATTTTGAAGAAATGCTGTTTCCTAGAGGAGAAATGAACAATTCACCTAAGTCATTGGGATTCAGCATCTGGGAAATGTCTGTACAAACTGTAAAGCTAATTCATCCGATACTTGTTGAGATATTTCAGTCTGGACCAAAGTGGTGGACAGACAGACTGACCATCCCTATAGCAGCACAGCTGTATTTTGCAGCTTCACCTGCAGCTTCATTTTGTTATGAGGTTGAGGGTTTCCATATTCATCTCTGTGGAGACTTGTTTAGATGCTGTAGTCGGTGCCTTGTTCAGGATTTAGAAGTAAATATGTGTATTTGTTCAGAAGTACTGTATTTTGTAGTAACTGTATTTTCATGACCATTAGCAAGTATTTGACAATACATGTTTTCCCTTGTGTCTTAGGTCACACTATATTGCAGTTGTAATAAGAGATGTACAGTCTGGAATAAAGATATGTTATGTGGGGCGGAGCAGGTTAACGCAATTGCAGACACAGAGACAAACAGGGTAGGAACAAGGTATTTACTTAAAAAGGTGAATAAAAGGGAATGCAGGCCTGGGGAAGCTTGGACTGGTAGCTGGGGACCTGGGACTAAGGCTATTTGGGGTAAGGGGAGCAGGTCCGGAGTGGTATTCGTAAAGGAAAAGCAGAGTAGAACAAGGGTCCAGGGCAGACGAGGCAAGCGTCAGGAGACAGAGCAGATGGTACTGCAGGGATGAGACAAGGGACGGGAGCCAGGATGGATGAAGCTGGCTTGGAAGCTTGTCGACGGGTCGACAGGATGACTGGTCGGTAGGAAGAGAGATGAGCAGGAAAACTGGGCAGGCATGAAGTGATCCTGTGGCACAAGGAGACAAGGTTAGTTCAGCGAACAAAACAACAAGAGAGGTTAAGCTTTGGATGCACAATTCAAAGTGACCTGAGACTTGATCTACCACAATGGCTGCAACAATGATCTGGTGATGAGAGGATGAAGAACAAGGGTTAATATACCGCTGAGTAGATAAGTTGATGGATTGCAGGCGTGTAGGCTGGACAACAATCAGGGAGCTGGGAGAGTGCCAGGGGGAGCACAGCTGTGACCGTGACAAGATAGAAGACCTCAACTCAAAGAAAATGGGTTTTAATTTTGTTTTGAGTGGAGGCCCAGACAAATGTTCATCAGTTTCTGTTCTTCATATCTGACAGAGTGAAACCTTATAGAGTAATTCACAAGAAATTCATTCAGTTAGTCAGTGTCTTGTGGTCTAGTTTTGCCAATTTAGGCTGACTACTGACTGATGAGCCTGTAAATCTGCAGTGCAAGTGAAATTTGTGACTATTTTGGTTTACAATTATCAGGAAGAGATAGTGATGCCACAAAATGATTCATTTGACCTCACTACTTCCACAAAGTGAAAGTTAAGCATCACTGATGTAGAATGCTACGGGAAATTTGCTAGTTGCTTAAGTCACTCTGGTGTAATGCCTGCAGTCCAGTGTTGCAAATTTACTTTAGTAAGAGTCTGATAAGAGAGGACGTGACTGGATGTTACTCTTCTGGCTGGAGCAGTGCTTAGGTTGAACTCTATCACAGGGGTCAACGTGCACATTTCCAAACATATACACAGACGTGCATGCACGAGCACCGGCAACATCCGCCCTTCAACATATACAGCAACAAAGACCCCAGTGTCTAAGAGAGGATGAGAAAGAGACTATAAACTATCACTCACACACTGCAAACACACACACATACACCCACAGAGGACTGCAGGTTTTTGGTAAGTGATGTCAGAGGTCATAAGGGAGGTGAGGTGAGTAAGTGAGTGAATGTTTTGGGGTGAGTGTGTTCCAGAGAGGTGGGAGGGTCAGTCTTGAGCTGTATAAATACAAGACTGTGATGGACACTGGGCATGAAACGAAGAGTGCGAAGACACTTGAGGACAGTCGGAACAACATTTTATCAAACGAGGAAAAAGATCTGCAATGGCCAACGACAAGAGTAAGTGATTTTCTCTAACTTTCTTTCTACTTTATCTATCTATCTATCTATCTATCTATCTATCTATCTATCTATCTATCTATCTATCTATCTATCTATCTATCTATCGTAACTTGCCTACTTATGGTCTACACATGCTTTGTGTGAAAATGTGCTGATGTATGACTTGCCACTTTTGTGTGACCTGACACATCCTAATTCCTCCGACAAATACAGGGACAAGTTTTGAGTGAGGGGCTAGGTTGACCAAACGGAGATACTTTTTAAAACCAGAGTTTAAACCTGGATACAGTTATGCTACAGTACACTGAGTAAGCTAAATTTATGGGACAAACACATTTGGTTTCATAAATTTATCACATTAATTACAATTAGTTTAAAGGAACAGTTAATAATTTTGGGAAATATACTTAGATATCACTCTCATGTTTGTACAATATGAAGCAATGCCTCAAAGAAGGTTAGTTTAGCTTAGCATAAAGATTGGAAACAGGGATAACAGCTACTCTGTGACAGAGCTGTTGAAAATACGAACAGAACACATAGGTGTCCTTTTAAAAGTCTTATATGTGGTTGCAGCCCGCCCATAGAAACCAAATGCCGGGCCAGTTACTTTCCTGACTCTGTTCAAGGGTAACAAAATCTGCCTACTAACCCCTCTTCAGCTCATTAATCAACAGGAAATCCACAATGTCAGTTTTTGTACAGATTAAATGAGACGAGGCTAACCATCTTCTGGCTGTGGTTTCATATTTACAGCACAAAGTGGTATTGATCTTCTCATCTGACTCTCAGCAAGAAAGTTAATGAGTGCATTTCCCAAAATTAAAGAACACATGCAATGAAGACAACTTGATCATCAAATTCAGCCTGACTTGTGGCCACAATGCAACTCTCTGTAAATTAGTGCGTAAGGTCTCAAGTGAAACTCTTCCATCACTGCAAATATTTTATTTAGCAACAAGACAACAAGACAGTCAACCACACGTAGACTTTATCGCAGACTGATGGCTGAACTTTGTCTCCGTTTGTCCTGTTAGGTTTGATTATTGCTGTGGATCTGAGAAGTCATGAAAACAACTTGGCACACCGCACTAAGGACATCGATCGGGAACGCTTGATCGTCCGCAGGGGTCAACCCTTCTCCATAACCCTGCAGTTGACTGACTCTCTGCCCCCTGAACACCACCTGGAACTGGTCCTGCACCTTGGTGAGTACAGCCAAATCTGCATGTGGAGGGTGGGGTCAATAATTGATGAAAAAGAGCCTGATGTGTTCTGACTTTGCAAAGGCAGCCTCTTGTTCTTGATAGGTGTACAGACTGAAATTGACGTTTTAAAACTCTATAATTACAATCTGTTATAACTCATGTACAAGCCAGTGTATGTATGTACCTTTTGATTTGTAAATTGATCAATTACAAATACATGTCATTTACAAAGCTTTTGACAGTTGAATCCAATATAAAAAATTCTCCATTTCTAATTCATTGACCATACAATTATAAACTATTCAGTTTGTATGTTTATGATAAAACGTCAGAATAAATTAAATACAAAACATCTATTCATTAATCTCTCAGATTAATTTTGAGGCATAATCAGAACTTGAAGCTGCAGTCAATCAGATCAGTTTACACTTAGCAACACAAGTACAGTGTACTGTTTTCTTGCAAATAACCACCATATTATATAGTTTTACAATAAGTAGGCAATACAGTAAGGCAAAACTTGTTAGTAGGATCAGTTTATTCTTGGTTTTGGTCTTTTCGTGGGATTTTTTGAAAATAAGGTTTGTGAAAAGCTAAAAAAAAAAACAAAAAAAAAAAACTTCACTCCTTCACCAAAACCTTTCTGTTCCACTGTGACACTAGTTGGCTCACAGCCTGCAGGTTCACTGGAGGTAGATCTTTGGGATATTTGCTTTGCTTGCACTGGTGATTTTGTGATGCTGACCCAGATAAACAGCAAGAAATGCATTGCAACATACAGCAATCCATTTAATGAATTATTAAAATCTTTTCTCATATTTCCTCAGGTAAGGGAGACGAGGTTGTGATCAAGGTTCAGAAGGAGCGTGGGACCGGAGACAAGTGGTGGTTTAACCAGCAGGGAGCACAGGATGAAATGCTGCTGACTCTTCACAGTCCAGCGGACGCTATCATCGGCCAGTACCAACTGTCTGTGTTGATGATGTCACCTGACGGACGCATTTTGGAGAAAAACGACAAAATTAAGTTCCACCTGCTCTTTAATCCTTGGTGCAAAGGTAAAAGATAAAGCAGCACATACTCTCTCTGCTACTTGCTTTCTATAAGAGCTCAGACTAAATGCATTCATTCATTCACACTGCAGCTTTTAAACTTTATCATGCAGCTCCTGACATTTCTAATTTGTACTCAGTGTCACAATCAGACTTGTGTCTTGATTCAGTCTCAGAACAAACCAGATATGTTTTCTCCCTGATTTATTGACTAAACTCCATTAAGAGCAAGAGCTGCAGAGGTTTCTACCCTTGTCACCTCAACCTTTTGGTGATCCCATGACAAAGATATGAACCATGTGACAGTTCACTGTCACCACATATCAACTCAACTGAGCATTTATTGGAGATTGAAGTGTTGTCACTCTGAGACAGCATTTTCCACCAGCGTCATCAAAACGCCAAATGATGGAATTTCTCACAGAGTGACAGTGTCATGTTTTTGTAATTGACACCCTCAAACCTTCAAAGAATTTATATTAGCTGATTCATAATTGATGTTGTTGCTCCTGCCTGTTGGCCGCTTCTATTTCCTGCAAATGTGACAGCTGATCTGTAGATTTAATAGTAAACATATAGGACACAAAACATCTGCAATAGTTTTGATCTGTGCTGAACGTTATTGTTCGTATTTGGCATACTGTTCTGTGTGTTTTAATTGTGTGTGTGTGTGTGTTTGCGTGTTTGTGTGTGTTTGTGTGTGTACCAGATGATGTGGTGTACCTCCCTGATGAGAGTCTGCTCCAGGAGTATGTTATGAATGAAAGTGGACTCATTTTCATGGGGTCCTGGGATGACATCAAAAGCATTCCCTGGAATTATGGACAGGTAAGTGACATACACATATCTGTGTTTGTGTGTGTGTGTGTTGTGTGACGGGTTGAGCCTGTGTCTGTCAGGTCAGTAGGTGACCTGTGTGAACTGTCATAGTAGTGTGACAGTGGACAATCGAGGGCTTCAGCTGGGTCAGGTAATCAGTTTGTTGGACAGAGAAAACTTGTGGACGGGAGGTGTCAGAATGTAACCAAACCACACAAACATGGGCTTGTCCCTTCACAGCTTCTCGAGAGGGCAGAGAGGAAGATGAACAGGCAGGCAGTGTCTGCCAGACAGGCAAACAGATAGACAAACAGGATTTGTTATAAGACACACATTTATACACACAGACCGACCAATGGGAAAGAAATGTAGCGTGAAATGTGTATCTAAAAAAGGTTGAGAAGCCTATCCTGCTCCATAAACAGTCTTTTCTTTGTTCCTCTCTCTTTTTTCTGTTTTCTCCTTGCTACTCTCTCTCTCAGTTTGAGGACCATGTGATGGACATCTGTTTTGAAGTCCTGGACAACTCCAAGGATGCCCTGAAAAACCCAGAGATGGACATGGAGCACAGATTCGACCCTGTCTATGTCACCAGGATTATCACTGCGATGGTGAGGATCTCTTCTACTGACAGTTTAACAACAGTAGAAGGAAAAAAACACATTGACAAGAGGAACCAAGCTAGTTCTCTGTCTAAACTATCTGATGATACAGAAAATCCTCAAAAGAAATCCAGAAATAGTGGAGATATCATATCATATCATGGTGCATACCTGATTGTCTTATTGTTAAGTAATCTCCATAAAACATGTTGTGTTGTTAGAGGGATTTATTCAAAGTTCTCATATTTAAACTTTGGTTCATGCAGTGATTCACAGATGTTGTCTCCACCTGTCCAGGTGAACGCCAACGATGACAGGGGTGTGTTGAGCGGTCGCTGGGTGGAGCCATACTCTGATGGAGTTGCACCTTATAGATGGACTGGCAGCGTACAAATCCTCCAAAAGTGGAGTGAAGCCGGGACCGAGGCTGTCAGATATGGCCAGTGCTGGGTGTTTGCTGCTGTCGCCTGTACAGGTGAGGCTTTCACAGATTTTACTGCTGTATGATTCTTGACAAAAAAACCTCATCAGGGGATCTTGAAACATGCATCAGCAAACAAGTTTATTTCATAGAATGTCAAACTATTGCTTTAAACATCTTTCATAAACAAAAAGTAACACAAATGCAAAAAAGACAGACACTGTGTGAGACTAAAGCCAAACTGAGGAGCTAAATTTAAAAAATGGAGAAGGAGGGAATTGTCACAGTCTGATGTGCGTTATCTTTACAGTGCTGCGCTGTCTGGGAATCCCAACACGCCTCATCACCAACTTCAGCTCTGCCCATGACGTTGATGGAAACCTTACAATTGACTTCCTGCTGGATGAAAAACTGGAGAGGTTTAACAGCAGAGGACGCAGCGACAGTAGCTGGTAGGACAAAACACACACACGCACACACACAGATTTTGAAGAAAACAATTTAGTAGTTACATTATACAAATAAAATGATAAAATGTGTTATCTCTTCTCTCGTCTCCTCTCTTCGTGATTTTAGGAACTTCCACTGTTGGGTCGAGTCCTGGTTCAGGAGAGATGATCTGCCTGAAGGAAATGATGGCTGGCAGGTTTTGGATCCCACCCCTCAAGAGCGGAGTGATGGTATATTTATAGTTTTTAACATTATCTCTGTTGTTCACCGCTCTTTCCTCCATTTATCTATCTATCCATGTTATGCAAGACATTTCTCACCTTCTCCACCTTTGCAATTAAAATATTTGCCCCCTCTAAACTGTTCTCAGGACTGTCACTGTCAGCTTTCTGTGGTCTCATATTATAATGAAATGTTGGATTTAAAGCTAGTTTGTGCGACTTCTTAACCTGATGATCAGACTGAATTTCCACAGTTTTTTTCCGTCATTATGCCAATTAACTAATGATGCAGAAAATCCCTGACAAAATGAATTTCCTCTCCTCAGGTGAGTTTTGTTGTGGTCCGTGTCCAGTGAAAGCCATTAAGGAGGGAAATCTGGCAGTAAAGTACGATGCTCCGTTTGTATTCGCTGAGGTGAACGCTGACATCATCTACTGGATTGTCCAGAAAGATGGCCAACGACAGAAGGTGACCGATTTATGTTTTGACTGATTTACATATTTGCTCAAGTAAAAAAGAGTCTAGAACTTTTAAAAAGACTTAATGACCACAGTGAAGACAACGATTGTCATTATTGTTACAGATCAGAGTGGACCAGAATACCGTGGGGCAGAACATCAGCACCAAAAGTGTTTACGGTGACCACAGAGAAGATGTCACTCTACACTACAAATATCCTGAAGGTTAGTTGGAAAATACAAGTCAGAGCAGCCATATTTATAAACCCTTACTGATTATAATCACATTCCTTTAGTTCAGCATGTAACATTCACAAAGCTATGTAGCCTCCTACTGTTTAATCTTCTGCCTATGTTTCCTTTCTCATTGTAAGATTCTTGTGATTGTTTATTTTTACCATGAAACTTTATTGATAATACATATAACTAACAGACACTTCAACATTCTTCTGAACTTGTGAACCTTTATTCATCTGTTAAAAGTGGTGGTTAGGATTAGTTGTCATGGACCAATGTCCTTTCCTCAGGCTCCAAGAAAGAGAGAGAAGTGTATGAGAAGGCGGGACGGCCAGTCACCGAGCCGTCCAATGTGACTGCAAAACCAGGACAACTACAGCTGACAATCAAGCATGCTAAGCCTGTATTTGGGACAGACTTTGATGTGATTATTGAGGTAAGGAGTGCTCAGACTGTAGCTGAATGAATGGATGAAATGATAAAATGATGAACTTGAGGCTGCTGTTGTCAGGGTGTATCTCAGACATCTTGTATTTCATTTCCATCCCATCCTAATTTGATTCTGTCTGCAGGTGAAAAACGACGGAGAAAAAGATGCTCATGCTCAGCTGACCATGCTGGCCATGGCTGTAACTTACAATTCTCTCCACCGGGGGGAGTGCCAGAGACAAACAACCAGTGTCACTGTGCCAGCTCACAAAGGTTCGTAGCTCAAATGAATCCGCGTAAACACCTCTGGTGCTGTAAAACAACAGAGCTGCTGTGTCTTACCTGCACACATTTACTTGTTCTTACTGTTTGCAGAAGCACATGTGTTTTATGATCCTCTTTAATGTGCGTGTGCATGTGTGTTCAGCCCACAGGGAAGTGTTGCGTCTGCACTATGATGACTATGTCAGATGTGTCTCTGAGCACCATCTGATCAGGGTGAAAGCCTTCTTGGAGGCACCAGGGGAGAATGAACCCATCATGACCATGGCCAACATCCCACTGAGCATGCCTGAAGTACTCATCCAGGTGGGTATACATTGAGCGACACTGAGCGCGCCCAGAGGTCATGGTTGGACAGATGTGATCTTATTTGGGTTGTCTAAAGAAAGACAGAGAAACTATGAACTTTTTGCATGTGCAGTTCATCTCTGGGGTTTTATGGTTTGAGATCAGACACTGTGATTTGTACCCTTGTATACTCCCAGCATAGAGAACTATTTCCTGTCTTTCTCTAGATGACTGGGAAGGCTGTTGTAAAGGAGCAAGCGACAGCCTACATCTCCTTCACCAACCCTCTACCAGTCCCACTGAAGGATGGTGTGTTCACTGTGGAGGGGGCTGGCCTACTGTCTGCCACTGAGATCCGTGTTAAGTAAGTACTGAGGCAATCACCTTCACCATGAGCCATGTGCAGTTGATTGACAGGCAATGTACAAACTCTTAAACTCTACACGTCACTGCACATACAGTATAACACACAAAATAGGATAACAGTTGTGTTAGCATGCAGGGTGAACTAAAAAAAAGTGTGAAACCTGTGTTTAAAGCCAAAATACAGCGGCTCAGAAGGGGTATTTCCAATTCAAAAACTAGCTTTTGTCACCAAACTGAACGTGTAGGTCTTGGGCAATCAGTTGATCAGTTGCTCTTATGGTTCAACACCTTGATCCAGGGTGAAATTAATCATTAATAACTTGTGGATTGATTGTTATTAAAGTTGGTACAGTCATTCATGGTCAACCGATGATGACTCCTAATCCTCAAACAGGTCAAAACGTTCACTCAATCAATGCTTCTGTTAAGGACAGGACCTCAAAAATGAAATATAACAAATGCAAGCATTCATTGTTCATTTCTTAATAACTTTAGCTCCATTTATCTCCTTCAGAGGTTCACTACGTAGTTAGTCCTTCCTCCTTATCACCTCCGCTGTCCAAATTCATATAAATATATATATCTTTTCTCTCTCAGTGGTGATATTGCTCCAGGCCAGAAGATATCTGTCAAGCTCTCCTTCTCACCCACGAGGACTGGAGTAAAGAAGCTCCTGGTGGACTTTGACTCTGACAGGCTGAAGGACGTGAAGGGAGTTGCCACTGTGGTTGTCCACAAGAGACGCAGCCCAATAATTGCTGGATTTTAGTGAAAGCTTTTGAGCTCACTGAAATTGACCCATCTTACATTGTGAAATAATCTGACATTTCTTGGATGTGAATGTAAAAGAAAAAATAACTGCGAAATGGAAAGCAGTAGTCAAGTATCATAATACGTGGTAAATGCAGATTAACTTATTTAAATGATACATGATGACCATGTCCATATCCACAAAGAAATACTGGACACAGTGGTAATTTTATTACCTTAAAGCCACTATGTGTCAGATTTGAAAACTGCTGTCTTTGAGATCACACCTGGTAAAAGATGAAATACACACAAACAAAACAGCTAATAGCCTCTAGATGGCAAATATGTAAACAGTTCATATTTCATGCTTTTTGTTCATATTCCTCCTCAGTGGCATCTTACTTAACTGTACTTCTTTGTCCCATCCTGTGTCCTGGTCTAAATCACTACTGATTATTAAATGACTAGAATGAAAACCATCAGTCATGAGGTGCAAGGTTAAAACTTTTTGCTATCAGCTTTCTTATGTGTACATTGTTCAAAAGTATCTTATCACATTAAATCTGTTTTTGTATGTTTTGTTACTTGATTACCTTTTTGCACTGTCTCCACTCCCTTTTTAGTGAATATATGGTTGGAACATACATCATTTTATCTAATCATAACATTTATGCATTTGTATGTTTATGTAATGTAATGTAATGTAATGTATTATTTATGTGTGCCAAACTGTGAAAAATATAGAGAGTATGCTTTCAATAAAGAATTTTTTACTTGATTTGGTCTGATATGTCAGAACGTTGATTTTGCAATAATGAAAAATGATTTTTGTTCCAGCTTTGTTCCTGAATTCTTTCCCTAGCAGTGATATGGCTGGCATAACTGGAAAGTCAGATGTCTGAATGCTGAAATCAATTTAATTTTTTTTTTTTTTTTTTTTAAGGAAAAACATTCAAATTAAGCATCATGTGTTGGAGGGACCTTTGAGGGAAAAAAAGACAAAATAATACAACACATACAAATATACATACATGTACCATTACCTGACACTAATAAGTGAGATATATTGGAGCTTTCAGTTTTCCACTCGTAATTACTACTTATATGATGATTTGAACTGTATATGTAAGTTGTAAAACTGGTGATGACTAGAGTGACACAAACACTACATTACCCCACATTGTTCAGAGTCTCTGAGTCTGTTTCAACTCTGACAAATACTAACTACTGCAATCCTGTTACACTGTATGCACTCCGCTTTATACATTTGTATAGTAGCCTATGTACTGTATGTATTTGCTTGTGCCTTTGTCACAGCAGACATTTTGACTTGTCATAGTAGGAAAAGCACGGGTGTGTGACAAATAGCATTAACCGTGGCTCTTCACACTCTCGAGTCACCAAGAGAGAAAACGTGAGAGAGGAACAAAGACAAGACTGTTTGTGGAGCAGGAGACGCTTCTCAACCTTTTTTACAAGCACATTTCAAGCTACGTTTCTTTCCCATTGCTCAGTCTGTGTGTATATATGTGTGTGTGTCTTACATCAAATCCTGTCTGTCTACCTGTTAGCCTGTCTGGCACACACTGCTTGCCTGTTCTGTTTCCTCTCCGCCCTCTAGGCAGACTGCGAAGGGACAAGCCCATGTTTGTGTGGTTTGGTTACATTCTGACACCTCCTGATCCAGCCGAAGCGCCCTGAGTGTCCGCTGTCATACTGCTGTGACAATTCACAGCATACATTTTGAAACAACTAATACTAATTATTAGACAGACTGTTCTGTGTGAGAAATGTCATCACTTGGTGTTTTGATGATGCTGGTGGAAAGCGCTGTCTTGGACGACACTCTAGCTTCTCAGAAACATTCAGTTGAATTTAAATGTGGCGATGGCATCTGTTGTATAGTTTACATCTTGGTCATGGGTGCACCAGATGAGAAATGCTTCATTACAGAGTGAAGATGTTGTTCTTTTGAAGGGTTTCAGTGAATGAAAATCATGCTGGAACACCAATGTGTTTCATATGTATTTTGTGGTAGTTACCAGTGTGCTGGTAAAACAAGTCTGATTGTGACATTGAGTGCAAATTAAAAATGTCAAGAGCTGCATGGTAAAGTTTAAAAGCCGCAGTAACCTATGTGAATGCAGTTAGTCTTAGTGACCTCTTATAGCACAATGTATACACTTTGCTTTATCTTTTACCTTTACACCTCAAGAAATAGATTTTGCCACTATGAATGCATTGCATGGTGGGAAAATGTCTCAAGCCATAGATTAGGTTTGTGTTAGCATTAGCATATGTGTTTCTAATCAGTCAGATTGTATTCTGGACAGTTCTGTTTTTCTAAGGGTCTATGGGTCATTCTGAGTTATGTGTGCAGATTTTCATGAGTATTGGAAATTACTTTCAAAAATCAATAATCAATTTAATCAAGAACTAATTTCCAACAGTGCGAGTACATTGTACCAATACCTAAAAATAACAGCAGAGGGAGCCAGAGCGCCATGTTTGAAAGTTGAGCCGTGGTCGCTGATGATCCATTACTCTATTAACGTCATAAATAGTGTGTGTGGTAAATAATCATCTATTCTGCTGCTCTAAACTCATAAATATTAAAACAAACTGTCAAAAACCAAAAATATATCTATACTATCCATACAAAGCAGAGTTTGTCACCCATGAAGTACGTCAGGATGGCCGAGCGGTCTAAGGCGCTGCGTTCAGGTCGCAGTCTCCCCTGGAGGCGTGGGTTCGAATCCCACTTCTGACAGACAGCTTTTGGACTGACACTGAGTACAATGCTAACCTCTCGTCACAAATCATAATGTGCGACTAGATGTATATGGAATAAGTCATCAGTTGAGTCCAGAAGATGGGGTAGCATACATACTGTACAGTAGTGTCATTCATTAAAAATGCAGTTGATGTTCATTACATTCAGTAATGTCATAATGAAGTCCCTGTCATGGGTTTGCGTCATACTCACACACTTAAAGTCCCCCTCCACTCAAAAATGTGTTTTGTTTCTTCACTTGAATCTCTGAGCTTCACTGTGCAGAATGATGGACGTGCAAAGTTTGTTTTCACATTCATCTGCTGAGGGAGGAAAGTTTGTCTGTGCTCACCTGAAATCTCAGTTTAACATGTGACCCTACAAGCATGATTTGTGACATCACAACTAGTTTAGAAGCCAATGGTGATCCAATATGCAACTTACAGAAGTGTGATGTGGAAATTTGAAGCCTCTAAAGCACATACACCGAGAATGGACTTTTTTAATTAACTTTTTTCAAGTAGAATACATCTTGTGTCCAGCAGTTGGTTTTTCAATGAGGCGTTGATGTCACTTTAAGATTTTTTACTAGGTTGGACTTTTTCTTGGTGAAAAAAAAAAAGCATATCAGACACAAATTATTATTCTAACCAGAATATTTTTATGTCTTAAAACATGTCTGGGGGGAACTTTAACTTTTAGAAACCCAATTAAAGAAATGTTTCAAATTGATAATTATGAAATTCATCACAAATTTCAAATGAATGAGTAAAGTAAGGGAAAATCATTTGTACATTTGTTAATTAATGCGCATTTAAGGAGTTTTCATTTTTGCTTTTTAAAATTGATAGACAAATTAATTAGGGACCATACCAGATGTTTAGTACAGGGGGATATAAAGCATTCATTCATGGTATTTTAAAAGGTGTAAAAATCATTATTTACACATTTGATTTTGTTGTATTTTGTGTGGTTAAAGTATAGATTTGTGCTTCTGTGTTGTTAGAGAATGGTCAATGATTCACTAAATCAACATGAAGCATTATGTAAAAGGAAAATATATTATATATACATTTGTATTTATATATATATGTTGTCAGTGAAGGAGAGGATCATCGTTTTGTCTTATCATAAAGTTTGTCTTTTAAAGGCACAGAAAAGAACACATGCCACACACAGCTGAAACATATTCACAGACAATTTAATTTTGATTGAAATTATTTCACATCATAGTTGTTATTTTTCCTGTTGAAGAACTTTTGTATTTTTATTACAACAGCCACAGAGCAGCAGCAGCAGCAATAATAATAACCCAGCAGGAGAAGCAGATCAATGCGGAGAAAGACTGAAAAAGAGAGAGAAACATGATAGGCGCCCTTTTTCCAGCTGCCAAAAAGATTTTACTACAAAGGAATCATGAGTTGTTGGTTTTTTTTTTCAGTCTGTCAGATTTGCCACATCTGACCCTGCTCCTTCCATAACAACTGTTAAGACCCGAGCACAGCTGTACACAACTTGGACATGGTAGAAACTCTTTACAGTTTGTGAGGAGTAAAAAACATCTGAGAGATAATAGACAAGAGGGAGGAATCAGGATGGGAACCAAAAGCAAAGCACAGTGAGCTCCACAGGATACGGAGACATGACACAACAGAAGAGGCGTTTCTATTCAACCATCACGTTCTACAGTAATACAAAAAACCTTCCATTATAACCTCAACATGCTGGCCCCCTGGCTCACAGTTATAGCCAAAAACTGTGGGATGAGTTCAGTGATGTGATTTCCCCAAGCCTGCCCACTTTTTTTTGGTTAAAGGAATAGTTTAACATTTTGGGAAATGTGCTTGTTTGCTTTCTTGCCAAGAGTTAGACGAGAAGATTGATACCACACTCATGCCCGTTAAATATGAAGCTAGAGCCAGCAGTAGGTTAGCTTAGCTTAGCATGAAAACTGGAAGACGGAGGAAACAGCTAGCTGGGCTCTATAACAAAATCGGCCTACCAGCACCTCTAAAGCTAATGAAGCTAAGCTAATGAACATGTGATATCTTGTTTGTTTAAAAATCCAGTGTAAAAACGACATGTTGTGGTTTTACAGGGGTTATGTACCAGATTTTTCTTGGCTAGGTGGTTTGACTCCCTAGAGTCTCATCATCATTGGCAACCAGTGGAGACCTTTTACACTTTGGTTTTTGTATACTTTAAAAACAAATGAGATATAACGTGTTGATTAGTGACCTTTTGCTGATTTTTACATCCTTTGGACAGAGCTAGGATAGCTGTTTACCTGTCCAGTCTTGCTAAGCTAAGCTAACCGATGACTGGCAGTAGCCTTATGTTTAGTGTACAGACGTGAGAGTGGTATCAATCTTCATATCTAACTGTCAGCAAGAAAGCAAAAAAGACAAAATGTCAAACTATTGCTTTTTAACAATCAGACTTAAAGAACATCAGGGTAAAACAAAACTGCAGTAAGTTTAAACTGATGTGTGGAACCAACACCTTTATTTCAAAATGATAATAGTCAGTCTGTGTGGTCCACCTCTGATATGATCGTGTGGCAGGATTACAATACAGTTCTTGGGGAAACAAGAAATATTTTCTTTTTTGATATGAAAGTGGTCAAACTTGTGTTTATGAAATCTCAGCCAAGGGCAGCTTCAGTCTAAAAGTAACAGTATTGGCTTTTCTTTTTTTCAGTCTAACCCTAACTGCCTTGACCAACAGGATCTGTCAGGGCTCATGGGTAGATCCTGGCAACAACCAATCAGAAAAAAGTTAGACCGGATCTCTCCATTTCAGTCCTTAACCTCAGTGAGATAGTGATCACACCCTTTATATTTCAAACCTTTTATAAAACAAACTTATAAAATAAAAATACCAGATGATGCAGCAACATGTATACATGCAAAAAAAAAAAAAAACAACTAAACAAGAACACAGGAAACAAATGTTTGATTAAAGTGATCAAATCAATAAAGTTGGAAACTTAAAAGATATTACTCATTGAAAACATTTCTTAGATTACAGTGCACTTTGTGTGAAAAAACAAACAAACAACCACACACATCGTTAAGATGAAGGCAACATCAGCCTGCCAATGGAGGAAGGCCGAGAGAAATACAGAAAAAGGGATGAAGAAGAAGAAAAAGGAGGAAGGGTGGAAAAAAATGGTTCAAAGAGAAGAGGGGAGGAGACGACTATATACACTTGTATATACATCATACAGGATATGAAAGAGAGCACGAGGTCTTAAAGCCAGACCCAAAGATGGCCGTACACAAACTGAGTCTACAGGCCAAACAGAAAACTGTCATGGCACCCAATAAATACGAAACAAAACATCTGGGGGCGGACGGCATCCTGTTCTCTGCTGCAGCTTGTGTCTCAATTCAACAAACATCCGGAGCATTCTGGAGGTGGACACATATAAATAAAAATGGATGGATGCAGTCAGAGCGAGGCTGACTGGAACAAGGGTGGAAATCTGACTTGTGTGTATGTGTGTGTATGTGTGTGTATGTGTGTGTATGTGTGTGTGTGTGTGTGTGTATGTGTGTGTGTGTGTACGTGTGTGTGTTTGTGTGTGTTTGGGTTGGGGGAGGAGTACTGACACAAGACAAGACAGAGAGGGAAACTGACAGACTTGCAGTGTGTCAGGGCAGTTACCACATCATATGAAATGTTGCCACAATAAACAGGCAACACTTTGAGGGAATGTAGACGGGCAAATATGGCCAAAAGGTGCCTTTTTCCAAACTTCTGTCCCTTATAGCCCATTGTGATAGAATATGTACAGTAATTTTGTCCCATCCCTGGATGAGAATTAGCCTGAAACTGCCACCCATGTATTATGGCGTAATATAAATACAGCAGAACAGTTGAAAACAGGTGGTGTGACAGGTAGAAAGATAACAAGAGGCAACTCATCCACAGCTCCACTAGAGGCGCTGAGACCCTCCACTCTGACCCCAGCGGGGAGGCCAGAGACGTGAGGCCAAAACAGTGTCAGTCTCTCCACAGGTGGGTCGCCACAAGTTCCACTTCATCAGCTTTGATTAGAAACCAAGCTCATGTCGGCCTGATGAAGTTAAGTGCACAAAATAAAACCTACATTTGATGAAAATGTTTGGCAAGTGTCCTTTCTTCTTTTCAAACCATCTCCAACAGAGCCAAGAAAAAAAAAAAAAAGATAGCAGAGGATATGAAAATATACAAACTCTCAGCTGGTGATAGGTCTCGTTTACAGGTCCACTTAAGAACGTCCACTTTACTTTTACAGGTCTACGCTACCACCATTGCATGGTGCAGAGAGATCCATGTATCCGTCTTCGTTGGCTTCTTGTGTTAGGGGTCGCAAAAGAGAAAAAAAAAAAAAATAGACAACAGGGCTTGTGTACTTCATTACTGCTAGGACAAAATCCAGGAGAGACAGAGTAAAGGAGGCTTTAGAGACAACTTATAAATATCAGGCAGTCCCAGACCACCCAGCTACTGCTACACAACTGTCCTATTAAATAGTAATGGGAGATCATCAGTATGTACACTGAAAATAAATGAAAAAGGAAATGTTGCCATCACCATTTAACTTTCCTGCAGATCTCCTGAAATGTTTCTGAAATGTCATCACTGGGGGTCATCTTCATATACGTATGTTTTAGATAGAAACACACAATATATGAAAGCACAGATGTCTGGAAAAATATGTTCATTCAAGTTGATAAAAACCTTTTTTTTTTTGTTGTTTTTTTTTTTCCTTTTTGTGTGTGAACGTGTCTTATATGAGGAATAGGCACAGTCTTGCAACTCTTCTTTTCTCACGGAGGTAGCACCTCGTTTTTCCCAATGAAAGACTTGAAAAGGCCGGAATCAGAAACATGAAAACTGAAGCTAGAGAGCGTGAAGGTGAGGACTGAAGTGAGGAGCGGTTCGACAGAGCTACATTGTGGATCCGATCTGAGAAGAGCTGGAATGTGAGCTGCTGTATCCAGTCTTCATCGCACGAGGGCATGAGAGAGAGAGAGAGAGAGAGAGAGAAAAAAAAGAGACGAAGGCTCTGAGGGGAGGGACTCCGTTCAGATGTTCCTCATGACACGCACACACAGGTGGAGGGGGGGGGGGGGAGTGGGGGGCAACAGCTGGCTGTATATGCCTGTATATGAAAACTGAGAAACCATATATGAAAGAAAAGGCAAAGGATAAAGAAAGAGAGAGAAAAAGGGTCCCTTTTGTCACAACATGGCGGGTCCTTGCATGTCCTCTGATCATGTTGGTAAAAACAAGGTCCTTTTACAAGTAAGGGGCGCGACAAGGTCCATAAAGATTTCTCATTTAGAAAAAAAGTGATAGTTCCTTCCTGGCGACTACAGGGGTTGATGATGACATCTGAAGCTGATGAAGGCTCCTCCTTTAACCATGATCTGGTTACTTGAGGTCATCCTCGCGCTGCGATGTCAGAGTTCCAGGTCTAATGATGGCGACGATGGAGATGACATCACCACACAATTGTCATGTATGTATCTGAGTCTGTGTGCAGTGTGTGCATATGTTTATGTGTGTGTCTGGTTATGTATGAGAGCGTGTGTGTGAGCGTGGTCGATCACCAGGCCTCTGTGTACCGGACATCGACGTCTTTCAGGTTGGGCAATTTGGCCTGTAGAGAAAGACACACAAATAGAAACTGCATCAACACCTTAAAACATACATTTACTATCAGCTTGTAGACTAACTGTAGGACAGCTCACATTGTTGTAACTTTTTCTTTAATTAGCTGTGTAAGAGTTTGGATAATATACTTGTTGTCCTTCTCACCAGAATCAATTTTGTCTCTTTGCATCCAGCAGAAATAGGTAGATAGATAGAGATAGGCTGATTTATTTAGCTTAGCACAAAGACTGGGGGCAGACTAGCTTAGCACAAAGACTGGGGGCAGACTGGGAAACTGCTAGCTTAGTCTGCTAGCAATTCCATCTAACCCGCACTGAAAATAACCCGCCACCAACTCCCAAACTGTCTTCTTTATATGTTGTATCTTATTAGCTACCAAGTTAGACACCAATTCATCCAAGAGGATTTTTGATATATTATTATTTTCATTTTTGAATAATTTCCATCAAGTTTCCAAGAAAGAAAATCTCAATTTAAAGCAGCATTAATTGATTTTTGGAGGCAGCAGAGCAAGCTGTAAAAGTAATATTGACATAAAGTATTAGCACTTCTAAAGTGTATGGCTGACATGTTCCAGTTCGCTATTTGTGCAGCCAGCAGACATGGAGCAACATTAGCATTGATTCAGAGTTGTTCAGCTGCCTGCTGCTGCTGCTGCTGCTGGAAACGAGGTTGATGAGAGCTCTGAGACCGAACCAGACAGTAAAATTGCTGGGCATAAAACCAAAACAACGAGCTGAAAACAAGCTAGAACTTTCCGTATGGCTGAGAAGAAGTGCCGATTTGGGTGATAATTCTCTGTAAGGTTGTCATGAAGAGGGATCCCTTTCAAGCACTGTTAATACAAAATACTGATTGGTGCAGCTTCAAGTAATTATTCATTCATAATTAATTTTGCTTGGCTCAGATGTCTGCATGTTCGGTCGGCTTGCTGTGCACTGACTACAGGCTTTCTGGGTTACATTAGCAACTAATTGGAAGTGTAACAATTGAACACTATATTGTCCCCATCATTAGAACCAAATTACACAGGTCTTCCCAGGACCTTCTTGAAAATCATTAGGAAGTGATTAAAATAAAACACGTAAACCTGTAAAATACCTTGGATGACTATTATTTTAAATAGTTTTTGAAAAAAGAAAATGTAATTGGCTAACTACTTCTTTCTACTACATTCACTATTTAATGCTCATGAATTCATCTGACAACATAGAGCAGATCAGCTATATAGTGTAATCAGCTTTACTGGCATTTAAAATAAGCAATCACAGAAAGAACTGAGGGCAACAGCAGGAAGGCCAAAGCACAAGAGAAAATGATGCCTTTTCAAATCTATCCCCATTAATGTAGATGCCACGCGGCCCAATTAACATGCCTTTACCTTTCATTCTCCTCTACTTTCTTACTGCCACCTTAACACATGTTTCATTTTCAGGGGGGATCAATTAAGAATTTCACTTGTGCTAAATATTAGCTTTTTGTAGCCAGTGGGTATGAGTTTTACCTTGAGGTCCTCATATGTGTCAGCTGTAAGCTTGGTGCTGTTCATGTTCAGACTGCACAGACTCTTCATAGCTGAAACAGGCAGACAGTTACAATTACCACTCCACACATTTGACATGTTCATTCTGAGCTTGTCCTTATATTCTGGCTTTTTTTTGTTACTATAGCACATTTTACTATCATGAACTGTATGTGTGTGTGTGTGTGTGTGTGTGTGTGTGTGTGAGTTTTCTTACAGCTGAGAGCCAGCAGACCAGCATCAGTGACGGGAGTCTCACACAGGTTCAAAACCTGAAGACAGGCCAGATGCTCAGATAACAACCTCAACCCTGCATCCCCAAACTGTAGGACAGAAAAGGAGAACACACATTAGACATTAGAGATAGTATACATCTACTGGATCATAATGTGCAGGTGTGTGTTTCTGAGGTTGTGTTTATGCTGTGTCTCTATGTGTGTGTATACCTGTGTGGACCAGAGGTTGAGCTGTTTGAGTGAAGGCAGCTTGATGAGCTGCTCGGCACAGGCACTGGTGACATTGGTGAAGGCCAAGCTCAGGTTCTCCAAGTTCCCAAAAGAGCCTGAACTCAACAGGCGAGCCAGGTCTGCATCCTAAAACATGCCAAGGGAACATGTATTTTTTTAATGCACAGTCTTATAATGGATGTTGAGGACAGAAAAGCTTAGAACTCTTCACAGTGAAGGCGTCAGTGTAAACTCACCGTGGACTTGGAGGGCAGAGTCAGGCGGGTGGGGCCTCCTTTCCGTTGCTGAGGAGAAGACAGACAGAAAAAAGATGGCGTCTGAGCTCAAGGCCTTGCAGGAACATTTTCAGACAGTAGATGGTGTGTATGAGCAGCCACAAGCATGCTATATTCATGTCACAATGAGGAAATAGGAGACGTGAACTGTTCAAAAAAAAAAAAAAAAAAAAAGACAGAAAACTTTTTGTTTTCATGGACATTTCCAAATGGTTTCCTGTCAATCTGTGTCTTATTTTCTTATATGACATTAATGATGTAGCATGTATGCCAGAGGATATTTGAACTGCACAGGCATGAATTCATCATTTATTTAACCACTCATTACAAACTCGTTAAAGAAATGAGGTCATAAATTATCATTTGTGAGACAGATTTATTACTGCAATTAATGTTATTACTGTAACTGCTTAAAAATACATCCAATAATATGATTACTACCACATTTAGTTTGACCTGTATTTTTTTGTCCCACACACAGATGGACAAAGACACAGTTTTTAATAATGATTTGTGTTTAAAGTCACATTCCCTGATTTTGTAACAGCATCAACTAGTGCCCCATAAATACCAAAATATCCTCCCAGATGAATTTGGGGCAGCTATTGAGTCACTTACATACTGTACTGGACATATTGGTACAATAAATACAATACATCCTGTACATATTTACAGTATGTAAACAGCTGCTGAACATTTAGATTTATTCATGTACTATGCATTAAGTATATGAGTTATCCTTGTTTATGTATGACTGTGCACGGAGTATACGATCAGCGTCTGCCTCCTACAACAGCCTCCACATATAAATGAACAGCTCACTGCTGCAGACAGAGTCAAGTGGCTGTGAGTCAGTGTGTGAAGCATGTAGACTGAGCTGAGAGCAACAGTTACAGTCACCGGTCTGATCTGCGCTGTTCCAGGACTTCACGTGCTACAGTTTTCATACTCAGGCATTGTGAGTTTACTGAGAACTGTGTGACTTAGAAGAATGATCCAGTCAGTGGTGGCTCTTCTGGATGAGACAAGAGTGGACCTACGATGGGTTCAAGCCACCAGACAGTCTGTAAGTGTGCTAATGAGGCCTTTGTGTCGCAGTAATGTGACGAACATTTGCAGAATCAGATGGACTAACAGCAGTGCATGAAAGCAAGGTAGGCTAGGTAAGGCGTCAGCAAGAATGTGAGTAGAGAGAAAAGCACTCTTATCTTGACCTTGTATGATGACAACTATGCTTTCTGTTTGTGTTTCCTGCTGTTTCAACAAGCTCTGTGCAATAGCTGTTCACACATTCTCCTAAATGAACCTCATGTCTTGACAGCTGCTGTCAGCTGTGTGTTGTGGATTGACAACTAGGTATTATAACACATGCGTCACCGAGGACACAAGAATTGTACGTAATGAGAAACTGGTGACTTTACTTTCATAAAGCAGCCTGAGCCCAGCAGACATTTTTACCGAGGTGGGACAAGATGTTCTCAGCTCAGAAATGTACAAGATCTACATGGCGCCAACGAGTTCAGCACAGTGTTAACTTCAGGCCTCAGTGTACCTTATAAAGCACCAAATGTGTGTCTGTGTGTGTGTGTGTGTGTATTTGTGTGTGTTTGCAGTGACTCACCAGCTCTTTGAGCTCTCTCTGTCGATCACAGAGCTGTTCGTACATGCGGAGGCCCACCTGGGTGCTCTCCAGGGTGGAGATGATCTGCAGCTGGGTGTCCTTGTTCTCGATGATGTTGTACTCCAGCATCAGACACAGAATCTGGACACACACACACACGCACATGCACATTTTAAACATTTTTTATACTTCACTGATTTTATTAGTGGGAGTTCAGTTTACTCATTACAAGGAGTGCTGCTCAGCCTGTGAGAACAGCTGTATAATGTCTTTTGTGGATCTTTTGTGGAGCTGGAGGAGCTTCGTCAAGCCTGAGAAAATAACCCTGATGTATTTCAGCTTGGGCATAAAGACTAGAAATTTTTAACAGAACATTTATGTAAAAAACTGGGGTTGAAGTTTGAAAGAACATTTACCATTAAAGCTTGACCCATACATGTGACTAAAAGCCAGGATACTGTGGGCTCAATTTTGTTGAAATTTTGAGGGTGAAGGTTCCCCAACTTAATTAAAGTGCAATACTGAATCATTGGAGTGACCATTTAATTTAGTCAATTTAAGCTTTAATTTAATTTCACGTAGAGTTTGGAGGCTAATCATGGTCAGGTATACTACTATACACATATATGATATGGAAATTGGAAACTTCCGGTACACATTTACTGAGAATGGACTTTTAAGTGAAGGAAGAGACATCTTTTGTCCAACAGTTAAACTTTTGAAATGAACAATATTTGCTTCTTTTGTATGTTTTTTGAGGAAAAACATATTGGACACATACATTTTTCAACATGTTTGGAGGGGATTTTTAACTTTAAACACTACTGCTATTGCTAAAACTATTATTATTAAACACTTTTACACACAAATGGTTTCACATAAAATAGTAAATAAACCAAACTACCACATGTTAAAGTACCAAGCTACTATGATTTTTGGGGGGGAATAAAGAGAATAATAATTTATGGAAAACAAACAAACAAACATGGACATACCTCCACCATGGTCTGGTTTCCACGTAGAGCCAGCAGCATGCAGGGACCCAGCTTGTTTTCAGCCAGTGAGAGAAGGAACTTCTTGGTCTTATAGCAGGAGCCCATCAAGATATGAACCTTGAGAAGAAGAGGAGGGGAGGGTCAGGTGAGAGTACTACTACATGTAGTAGCATGGAGTACACATGAAAAAAGCTGTATAGAGCCTTTAATGTATGTGTGTGTGTGTGTGTGTGTCCGTACACTCACCATACTGGCAAACAGCTCTCCATCGTCATCACAGGCCACTCCTCCTGGACTGTAGAGCTGGAACCAGCCGTCTTTACCTGAACGCACACTGAGTAGGCAGGAATGGACCTGGAAAACACACACGGATGATTTTCTTGTCTGATCTCAAGAAAATTCTCCCAAAAACACATGTATTTCTTTAAGCTGTGGAGCTGCTCCTACAGTGGTTAACATGCACAAACACACACTCACCTCCTGCCTTGGGTCCTCCGCAAACCTCTGAATAACATATTTCAGTTCCCTATTTAGACAGAGAAACATTGAGACATAAATGTCAAGTTGTTTTTAAACTGGAATGTAACTCAACATGTGAAGAACAGCTCATGACGTCTGAGATACTTACTTTGTGAATTTGGCATGTGCAAGGGCCCTGGAGAGAGGGGAGACAAAGAGAGATGTGATATATTACAACCTAAAACACTGAAAAATACGTTAAAACTAACATATGAACTTTTAGAGATTGCTTGTTACATGAGATGACATTTTAATGATCCCTGTGGGGAATCATTACAGTTTGTTTTATCAGCAGCAGTTAACTGTGAGACAGAAATGGGAAGTTACAATCCAAACTGATCAAAAATGACAAAATGATTAGGAAATCTGTATAGAAATCAGATTTAATTACATTTTTTCTTTCAATTATGTGGTTTTAAAGTCATGATAATATCACTTCTATGCAATTTGATTCAACACTTATTTGACACTTTATGAGGCTAACATGGAGTGAAGTATTTAAGACGGCATGTTTTTTATGATTATGGAAGTTAGACATGCGTAGTTGATCATTTTATACATGTTCTCCTGTGGCTAAAAGCTGCCATATTTGGTACCTCCGGATCCCCACAAGAATATAAAATTGAATAAAATGAGTTTGAATAAAGTTCAGCTTCATAAAAATGTTTGTAATGATGATCACAAGTTAAAGAAGTAGTTTGACAGTTTGGGAAATGCGCTTGTTCACGTTCTTGACGAGAGTTAGATGAGAATTTATTTGTGTAAGGTAAATATGAAGCACAGCCAGCTAATGATTTAGCTTAGCTTAGCATAATGAGTGGAACCAGGGGGAAACAGCTAGCCTGCTTATGTCCAAAAGTAACAGAATCTGCTTACCAGCGCCTCTGAAGCTAAAAAAAAAACTAATTAACATGTTGAATCTTGTATAATCTGTACAAAAACTTGTTTAAAAACTGTATGGGAGGTATACAGGAGGTCATGGCTAGGCACAGTGACTTCCTGAAGTCTTGTCAGTAGTACGATTGCCAGGAGGCTTTTTACACATTGGCTGTTGTACAGATTAAACAAACGAGATGTTGTGTGATGATGTGTTAATTAGGAGCTTTGGAGGTGCTGTCTTTGTGCTAAGCTAACCTACCACTCTCCTGGCATTAGCTTCATTTTAAAAGGACAGACATGAGAGCAGTATCCATCTTCTCATCATGTCCAAAGGTAACAAATCTGACTAATTAAAATGCTTTATGTTGTTTGTTGAATCTTTACAAAAACAAAAGTATAAAAACCATTATTCACCGTTTTACGGGGCTTATAAAATGGTCTTGACTGGGACCAATAACTTCCTGGATTCCGTGCTATTTGCTTGCTACCAGCCAAGACACACTTCAGTTTTTGTACAAATGAAACAAACAAGATATAACATGATAATTAGTGAGCTTTAGAGGTGCTGGTGGTAGATTTTGTTACTGTTAGACAGAGCCAGACTAGCCATTTCTCCTTGTTTCTGGACTTTATGCTAAGCTAAACTAACCAACCTCTGGTTCCAGCTATAGAACAATCTCCTCATAAAACTCTTGGTAAGAAATAGAATAAGCATGTGTCCTTGAACACTGTTGTTGCAAAAGGGTCCAGGCATGAAGATACGAGGAGAGAACTGTTTGCCTTCCTGTTGTATTCAGTGCACTTTACAGATACAGATACAGTACATATGTACAGAATGTGTGTGTAATATACGAGGCAGTTGTCTTCTGTATGTGTGTGCAAGTAGCACAGCTGTGCATGTCACTGTGTGTGTGTTCGTATGTGCATTGATATGACTCATTACATCCACAGCTGCAGCGTGCTGGGGAGTATTGTTGCCTTTCCTAATGACGCCTGAACTTATCGACAAGGCAACAGTGGCGCAGGTGAGCAACAGGTGAGTCCCAGTGTTACAGAAACAACAAGTCGTTCACCAGTCATCACTAATGAAGCTCTGGATCAGCCGGCCAATTACAAATATGGCTTGTGGCTGCTTAGAGCCAATTACAGCGGGCTCTCTGGGGAGAGAAGATACGACCCCCGGGAGGCGTGGTGAGGTACCTCACCCACGTCAGCAGCTGGGCCCCTGCAGGCCCCTGCTAAAAACATGTATATGTCCCCAGAGACAGTGAGACTGAAGGAAAATGAGGAAGGAACACAGTTGCAAAGGGTGGCAGGCAGAACTGGGCTGATACTGATGGTTATAGTATATCATTATGGTTATGGCTGTACTGGTGTTTTTGGACTGGAACCAAAAGTGCTGTATTCAGCATTTCTCTCTGAATTTTGTCCTGGAAAAGCCTCTGAAACTGCATTTAGACTGTTATGAGACACTCAAACATTCCCCTGAAACACAGCATACTACTACAACTATTAGAACTACTTCTACAAATTCAACCACTACTATCACAACCTCTGCTAAGAGCAGAGTCAGAGAGATACTGCACATTCCCCCTACCAAATGACAGAAATCCTCAAATTCTCTTTCTTTTTCTTGTATCTGAACTTCCCATTCATCTAATTCATACTATATGAAACCACTGCAGGTTCACAGGACAATTAAAAGGCCAGCAGAGGCCTCTACACTGGAGTTCCTGACCAGGGGTGCAGGTTTGGCTTCAGAAGTGCAGGAGAAGACACAGTTAAGTAAGAGGCTCTTTAAAAAGAAAGAAGAAGAGTGACTGCTATTTCTTTTGAAAGTAACTAAGCACTGTACTGTACTACATTTGTCTGACAGCTGTAGTTGATAGATATTCTGCAGATTAGGATTTTGCATAAAAACACATGATTAACATATGATTAATACTGTGCAATAGTATATGAAGTAGTTACAACATTAAAATTCTGTTTATGCATTAAGGCATCAGTAATCTTTGACTGCTAAATTCTTTTTTAGGAGAATATTAACTGTAAAAAGTGGTGTAACACAAGTACTCAATTACTTAAGTACTTCAGTGCAATTTTGAAGTACTTGTACTTCACTTATGTATCTCCATTTCATTTTCTAGTACTTTAAACTTCCACTTCACTTCATTTCAGAGTGAAATATCGACCTTTTTTTTTACTCCACTATATTTATTTGACTTGTAGTTACTTTGCAGATTAAGATTTTACCAAAAAAACATGTGATTAGTTTATAAAATATGATGCCTTTTTTAGAATGCTGCTCGCATGTGTATGCATCAATAACAATATGTAATAATATGATATTACATATAATAATATAACTCTGATACAACTTAGTAAGCAAGATTTTCAATTGTAGTAGAGTATGATTAAATGGTGGTATTACCAATGTAAATATCACCCATCCCCAGATGAAATTAAGCCCTTGTTTCAGACTTGTAATGTTGGGTGAATTAAAGCTTCTTTTGGTGCTGTAAAATACTCATGTATAAAACTGAATAGTTGCCTACAAGTGTGAGGTCTGTATGTGTGAATACTCACTCTTTAGGGAAGGGGATGGGCTGCAGCAGGCTGGCCAGAGCAGGTCTCCAGTCATCGTAGTCCGACCTGACAGACACAGATAGTCATTAGAAGAAAAGGTAAAGAAAACAGGTAAAAAAGACTCATTGTGACAATGTAAAGAGGAAGGTGTAACCTAGAGAAGTGCTGCTGGAGAACAAAAAGACAGAGGAGTAGTTGAAACACGAGCTGCGCTGAGATGACGCAGACCTACAGCGTTGATTTAACAGGAGCTAGAGGAGCATCACATTACTGCGAGTTAAGTAACACCGGCTTTGTCACAAATGCTACAAACGCACACTATCGCTTTTTTAGGCCATCCTGTTTGGTTACCACACCTACACCCCAATAGAAGGACATGCACACGTAACTGCTGCTCCATTTTCACACTGTGTAATCAGCACTGGGGCTCATACATTCATTCATTCAGGGCTCTTTAACCCACTTACACTCATCATTTCTTACACACACTCGCATAATGTCACCTTCACAAACTAGGACAATTCCTGGGTTGTTGCCATGTCATTTCTTTCATGTGATATTAAATTAGTTTATGTAAGTTTAAATCAGCCATTTATGTAAGTTTAGATCAGCCATATTAAGACACAGACGTGTGTTAAAAGTTTAGACTCCACATACATCCATTCACATTATGCAATTAAAGGGAGACTGTGTGTGTCTATACGTGTGAATGACTACAGAATATATTTGTTAAAAGACTGTCACTGACTGTGTGGACAGTTGAAATCATAAGAAGGAAGTAGATTTGACAAAGCTAAATGCAAAAATGACTTCTTCTTCGAGTTCTCTTTTGTGAGCAAAAGAGCCCAAAGGACAGAATATACCATCTAGAACATACTGTATGGCTGAGAATTTCCTTGTGTGTCAAAACACACATTTACATTTACTTTAACAAGTTCAACTCTGTAATTTCAGATTTCAAAGAGCTTAATGACCTCTCAAAATTAAAAATACTCCCAGGAGAAGGAGACAGGGCATATCTTGTTGCCCATTATGTATGAACATGCCACAACCAGAGGGATAGTGAATGACCTAGACACACACACACACACACACACACACACACACACACACACACACACACACACACACACACACACACACACACACACACACACACACACACACACACATCAGATCATGGTCACTTTTGTGGACATTAGATAAACTTACATTCATTTCCTAGAAATTTACCCTAACCTTCACCATAACCACTACTTGCCAAACAATAACATTAACCACTGACCAATAAATAAGCTTTTTCGCAATTGAGGACATGACTTTTGTCCCCAATTGGACAAGCTGTCCCCATTTCACTGGTCCTAAGTCTGAAATGTGTCCCCAAAAGCAGTCAGACTACACACACACACACACACACACACACAAATACATGCATGGGATACACTGTATATACATCATTAATACAGTAAATATCAGTCTTAATGTTGTGTTAATGCTCATATTATTGTATTGTATTGTATTGTACAGTATGTATGTATTTTATTATGTATATTATGTGGTGACTTCATTGTGAGATGTGAATGCTGGGAGTAGAAAGCAAATCACAATGATTGAGCTCTTATGGGGAGATCAGCCTAAGTTGTTTTTCTGCCATAAACTACAGCGGTCACCAAAGTAATGCGTGGAAAATACTCAATATTCCAATATTCCAAGAAAAAAACCTCAGTTACAGCTTAGAGTGCATAATTAACTATTTGCGTCTATTGATCTGGTCAGAGCCTGCACTTTAATGAGGTGGTGGATACAGCGTGCCTGTTTTAAGAGAGCTCACACTGTGTATTTATAGCTGTTTATTTAATATTTCCAGACAGATTTAGTCAGACTGTGTACTGTGTGATCAATGGTTTGGTGACCGGTGTGATGTGCGTTTAGTTTCAGTGTGTGACTTGGTGATAGCTGATAGAGGTACTGTAGCAGACTGATGGCTTGAATGGAAAATGCGTCATGTTACATTAACAGATGTGTTGACTGCAGTCAGCTAGCTGTCATTCACACAATCCCCTGCAGCTGATTATTAATGCTACAATTCTGTTTTGATATATATAGCGTAGCACTCATCTAATGAGTTGTAATGTATATAAGTAAGTTGCGTAATTTCTAAATACTGAAAATGTTCATAGGGTATATATATAGGCTATCATGACATTGTGGGAATGTACTTTCCTTGAGCTATACACATTCTTAATCGTTTGTAAATGGGAAACCTATCTATAATGATAAAACCTTCCTTTCTATAGTGTGTAATTGTGATCATTATAAATGATAAATAAAAGTATTAATATCATAAATCAAGTGGGTTGCACAGTTGTGCCAAAGAAACACTGTTGCAGGAAAGATCAATAGAATTTAGAGGTACAGTCTAATATTTTGTCTGTCTTACCCAAGGTGAGATTAAAGGATCAATATCAATTTCAGGTCTGTGCGTATAGTACAGATCTAGGTCCAGAATGTGTTTAGCCTAGCTTAGCATAAAGATAGGAAGCAGTAGGAAAGTGCTAGCCATAAAAAGATGAAAATGATATTGATCTTGTTATCTGACTCTAGGAAAACAAGTGGGTCCATAATGTTGGAGTGATCCATTAAAACCCAGTAGCAGTGATAACTTTATGTGTAAACTCACAGCATCTTGAGGATGAGAGCGAAGCAGCCCAGCACGCGGTCGGCCTGCGCTGGCAGCTGGATGGACAGAGTGTTGACGGCCGGGCTGACCAGCAGACAGTCGATGAGGTTGGGTTCGCTGTCGCCCCCAGAAGGCCCGGCCTTCCGCTTGGCGTTGGCCGAGTTGTTGTTGCGCTCCAGCTCTACCAGGATCTCGCTGGAGTTGACGACGGAGGGGGGAGGAGAGAGGGGCAGGGAGGGCGTTGGGGAGGAGATGGGGATGGATGGGGCGGGGTTTGAGGGGGCCGGGGGAGGCGGCTGAGGAGGACTGGGGTTGGCGGAGAGGGGGAGCAAGGTGGTGGGAGGCGGCGTGGGAGGCTCGGGGCGCAGCAGGCGGAGTGGCATCGGGGGTTTGCGGTCGTTCTGCTGCTGGCAGCCGTTTCTGATCTCCTTCAGGCTGGGGGAGTTGTCCCGACTACAGGGAAATAAAGGGAAAAGTGGACCACATATGAAACCCTGAAGCAATGCAGAGACATTAAGTAATAAGCATAGCAGTCAATGAAATGTTGACGTTAAGGAAAGTAATATGCACACCTATAGACATACAGGTAACAAAGTGTGGTGAAAGAAGGGAAAAAAGAGAGGAATGATGCAGTCAGAGCCAGGAGAGATGGGTACCAGAGTGACGGTTCCTATGTGTGTCCTGGAGTTTTGGAAAAAATTAGCTAAGAAGTGTTCCTCTCTGGGGTGAAGGAAGCTAAGGAGATGACACTAATGAGTTCAGATAGCGTATGTCATACATCCACAGCCAACACTGAGCCCCTATGGAACTCACTAGAAAGACCACTTAAATATAAATCACAGTAATGAAGTCAATTAGAAAGCACACATGCTGCGATGTTATTTTGGTACTGTAAAAACTCTTTGTTTCTCAGAAACTACCACAACATAAAAGAGTTACTAAAAGGAATTCTACTGTTTCACTATGATCCACTCAGAGTTGCAGCTGTTTTTCATTCCAGTGTACTGAAAATATTTATTTATTTTCTATACTTGAAGGTATGATTGATGGAGACCATTTAGCCCATAAACAATGAACTATATTTAGTAATCAAGCCAAGATTAAGGGTAAAGATTATATGTGTCAAAATTTAGAAATACATTCTGAGCACTAAGGTATGTTTAGTCACCTGTAATGCTGTGTACAGTCCCAATTTAACACATACTGTATCAGCTCTTTTTTTGAAAATGAATGATGAGGAATGCCAAGAAAAACCAATGACAACATCAGGCCTCATGTGCAGCTTCAGGGTATCCTTCTTAATAAACATCATCATGTTTTGTATTGAATGAATTTTACATGAGTTTTACATAATTGCTCATGTATTATTATTGCACTGTAGAGGTATTGTTTTCTTTTTTAATAAAAGCCCATGTTGGGACATTGCAAATTTGTTTAGGCTATAAATGGCGTAATATGGTCTGATGACAGTACAGTAACTCATCTGCTTTCCCGGTAATATCTGCAAATTACTGTTTGAACTGTTTCTTTCATATTAGTCTTACAAGATGATGGAAATCACCAATCGTGTGTTTGTCTAATCAATGCAACATGGACAGCGGTAAACATAAGAACGACCCTTCTGCCACAGCAGCTGAATAAACAGGTGATTCATATTGTGCAAGATGGTTAACCTTTAAAAACAATGCTGCTGTGACAAATCCCAGCAAACGTCTTCATTTATAGGATCATCTACATTCTTAACGTTTGTTCTGGGAAACAATTTAGTAACTGAAGACACAATTAAATGTGCGCCTCTGGCTCTTCATTATTAGCAATTTAAAAGCCGTTACTTACAAATCAGCTGGCTGTTTATTATTATGTACACCTAGGAAAAATGAATGCAGCCTATTACAACAGCCCTTCATGAACATGTAAAGGACGGACTCATCATTTTTCAAGTCTGTCTTAAAACAACAGTCAGATTCCCAAATGAACATTGAAACAGGTTTTTCTTGCCATAATCATTCCTCCTGTTCATACTGGCCATTAGAAGATCTCTTCATAATGCACTTACAATGTAAGTGATGGGGTCTTTTTGTTACTATACTTCCAGCTCAACAGGGAAACACTGTCTGAGGAAACACAAAGAGGGAACTTGATGCTAAAAAGACTGTAAATGTCGCAGATATCCACTTGATATGACTAACTCAGACTGATGAAGCCTCATATAAGCTTCACATCAACTTTTAAATGTGGACAGTGGACACACTGTGGATTTTGGCCCCCATCACTTACATTGAAAGCACATTTGAAGGATCTTTTAACAGCCAGTATGAACAGGAGGAATGATTACAGCGAGGAAAACCTCTTTCACTGTTCATATGGACACCTGACTGTTGTTTTAAGACACACTTAAAAAAAAAGTGAACGTGTCCTTTAAACCTTCATGAAGGTAGGACTTATTACAGGGCTGTTGCATTAGATGCATTCATTTTAGGTAGCATAAAGATTAAGGGATTATGGCTCAAAGTAAATACACAAATTGTCCACAGACAGATATTTTACAGCTAAACTGATGAGCAATATGATACAACATTTTAACTTAATATGTTTGCCTAAAATATAATAACCACATTAGTCAAATTGGAAGCACATTAAATTCACATCTCAAAAAAGAGCAAGGTGTTAGGTGATCATATCAATACTGTCAATAAAGTAAAAAGGAGTGAGCTTTGTCGAGTGTAAATACAACACAAAAACAGCTTTTCCTCATATTTCACTCAGATTTTGTCAGGAATGTGAACACCGTGTCATCAAGTGCTGGAGATCACATTCAGGTAGCCATTTTGTACACAAGCAGTATGGCAGTATGAAGCCTCAGGGGAGCTGTAGCTTGTCTAGCTTTCCATGATGCTGACCTTCAAGCTCCACAGATCTGAGCTGCTCAAACTGCAGCGGTCAGATAAACAAGATGTCTGGACATGAGTGGAAAGGTAAGTGGATAAGCTGTGGCAGACGCGAAAACACTGACAAGATCAGATGTGAAGGTTGTGAGGCAAGCCAAGAGTTTACAAACTCCATCCTGTTCGGAAAAAATATGAAACATGGCCTGTTGTGTGTGTGTGTGTGTGTGTGTGTGTGTGTGTGTGTGTGTGTGTGTGTGTGTGTGTGACTGACCTGTTGATGAACTCCTCATAACAGGAGTAAATAGCAGCAAGACACACTGCCACCAGGTTTGGCAGGACACGCGGGTGAGGGCACTGCCCCGTTGGCCCGTGCATGCTGCAACACATACAGGTCGATACTTGTTTACACGTGAGTAACACTAACAAGCCACACCTTAATCAAAGAGGGCTTTAACTATTTCACAAGACCCAGTGACACGTGCTACTGTGCATGACAGTTTCTCACCTGTGGACGAACTTCTTGACGACTTCCATCCCAGCGTTCAGCTCGTTGAGAGCCAGGATGTACTCCTGAGTGAAGAGACGCAGTCGAGGGCACTTTCCAAAATCCTGCCAAACACACACAAAAACAAAAACAAGCACCCAGTTAAAAACATAAACCAAAGTCCATTAGAGACAAAACAGACCTTGAGGATTACATCCGGAACCATAAAGGTTTTCCAATTGCTACTTGGTTTAGTTAGTGGTTAGAGGTACTGTATATATAATTACAGCTGATAGAGCCTTCCTTTGGAAAGTACCTTTCTAAAACAGACTGTGGGAGCGCTACGTTATACATCAGGCTTTCATCCAGCTGGTATGTCCACTGTGTATGGTTTAGTTATTCTGTTTATGTCTGTTTATTGCAGTGTATGAAACAGCACTGAGAACGTGTTGAGTGAAACTTTTCAGCTGGCAAAAATGATCCTTGGCATGTCTATTCTTTCAGAGTACCAAGCCAAAAAAGTGACTACTAGGCACTGTTAAATTGAGATGGAGAAAGTTATTTATTTTTTGCCTTTTTTTTTTTTTTTTTTTACATGATTTCTGCGGACATTTTATGCTTTTTATGATATGGTTTAAATGAGAGAGGTGACTGGAAATGAGAGAGAAGAGGAAAAGCATACAACTAAGTTCCCTGGCCAGATGTGAACTAGGGACTTCATGCTTGGTGCCTTACCCCCAGGACCACCTGGGCACCAGGGAAAAGGCACTTCTGATTTCATTATTGATTTTCAGTTGACATTATGCTGAGACATTTAACCAAATTATAACCAAATTAACTAGGAGAGGAGGGTGGTTTTGGGGCCAACAGCTCAGTTTTTATTTAGGATTTTGTTTAGAATATGAGGATTTTAGCTCAGATTCTACCAGACTGGATGCATTTCTTCTTCTACTAGATTGAGGGAATGTAGCATTCGCACGTAAGATACCAAAATCACGAAACAGCGTGCAATAAACTGGCATCAACAGAGGAAGTGGGCAGTGAGGAAGCACTTCTAAACAGAAATCTTATTCCTCAGTCTCATCTCTCCAGCTGAACAGATCCTTTCTCACCATGTTATGTTTGAGGATTCTTTGGACCACAGGAGTGAACACTTCAATCACGACCATCGACCGCGGCCGCTCCCGACAGTGCTGCAACACACACACGAATGACCGTCAGTGAGACATTCTTTTTTTTTTTTTTTAATACTACTTATTTTACTACTTATTTTTCTGAAACGGTAACAGCTGCAGCACTTCATCTCACCTTACAGAAGAACTCGCACAGGTCAGGTGGTGGGTGGTTGTTTTCCAGAAGAGGAGCAATGGCCTGAACAAGCACACACACACACACACACACACACACACAGACAGATAAATACAACTATTTTCCATATCCTATCTCTTATTTACCCTGGCTGAGAGCCAACAGTATAGATCTGAGCTGTCAGGTGCAGGAGCCTTGTAAAAACAGCCCACAGGTGAGCTACACAAACATCACAAGCTGCCTCAGCATCAAGCTCTCCTGTCAGTGCCCAGATACCACCATACGGGCATCGAGAAGAGGCACAAACACACGCATGAAACACCGACTAATGCACAGACAGAAGCTTTTCTTTAGCAGAACAACCAAAATAAATGACTGACTCTTGGTTGTTACTCATTAACTTGAGCCTGATATCAAATTTCACTTTATAGTGACAGTGAATACTCACCACAATAATGTTCTCATGATCCTGAGTGCTGAGATTAGAGTTCTGTGAGAAGAAGAAGAGAGAAAAACAGAAGAGTTTAGGGAAGAACTAAATGGATTGTGTTTTTGTGTCTACAGTGTGTACCGTCATCAAATGTCCTCACAAAAACAAGACAAAAAAGGATTATTTTACAGTTTGTATCAGAGTGATCAGGTGTAGTCGAGAGGGAGGTTCCTTTTTTTTTTTATACTACGTGGCTTTGTGTCACTACACAGACCACAGTGCCACGCCAAGAGTATCCAAACAGCTTCCCTGGAAGACTCTGCCCCCGAGGTAATGACACAAGCAAAAGAGCAAACACGAGGACAAATCCCGACACGAAAATTAGAGTCAGAAAGATTAGTCAGAAAATGCTGTGCAACTACATGAAAGCATGTTTTGTGGTTTTAAACTACAACAATACAGTAATATCTGACCCACTATGTTTTGGCTGGGTACAGCAACTTCCTGAAGACTCCGTTCATTGTCAGTGAGACACATTTTTAATTTTTTTTTTGTACAGATTAAACAAATGAGATGAGTTAAATTTGTGATTATTCACAAATATAGTGCTAGTGTTAGTTACCAGTGAGCTTTAAAGATGCTGGCAGGCAGAGATTGACTAGCCGTTTCTCCCTTTTTGAGTTTTTATGCTAATTAAACTAATCTGCTGCATCAGATATGAGCACGGTATCGATCTTCTCATTTTTAACTTTCAGCAAGGAAACAAGTACTTCTCAAAATGTCAAAATATTCCGTTCATGATTTTGGTGAGTCCCGACCTTTCCTCTAACACCACACTTTACATTTCCAGACTGACTGCTGCTGCTGCTCCTGCTAAAGAATAACAGAGCACTCAGGGTGTTGGTTGCTCCATTCAATCCTTATGTATCATGGGATATAATAGCCATTGCAGCCTTTAGGGCCTTATTGTTGTACTGTCTGTGCTGTGTTTTTTGCCTCTTAAGAATATGTTAGAGTTGCAGCGAGGCCCTCGCACCTCACACGTGTTGGAGGGAGCCGTGGTATCGCTACTGGAAGTCGGTTGACATGGCTCTGAATTATCAGGATCATAGGACACACTGTGTGCAGTATGTGGCACTGGAGATGACATATCGGAAATTGTGTATACATTTGATGAAGTATGTGTCATTCAGTCTTCACTTCCTGTTGCCCCTAGGCAATACTACATAATAGGCTTGCCACGGTAGTTGGTGTTGGTGTTTACTTTCCCACCACTCATACGGTCATTTTACTTTGTTTATAGAAATAAAACCCAAAGGACGACACGCTGGCAGCAGCCTGAAGCCTGCCACTGTGGCATCCCTACTACATAAGTGAAATATTAATGCAGCAATACATTTACCAGTGGGCAACTGATATGGATATACATTTTCATGAATATTGGACATTGCTTATAGGAGATAACTCTCGCTTCCTGTGTCCACCATGTGTAGAACACACCATGTAAATTTGGTGTAAATTGGATGATATTTGTCACATAAGGCCATCTTCCTGTTGTCATTATGTCTATGACTCAATATTGACATGTAGATGTGTTCAGGCCTGGACTCTAATCAAGCAAGAGAAATCTGGAGCAGACTGGACACTCACATTTAACGCCCAAAAGCTTTTTGGGCAAAATTGATCGGCACGCCACGCCAAGGGCACTCCATGAAAACTCAAAAGCTCTGCAATTCAGCATCGCAGACATCTGTAGATGTCACCGACCAAATCTGAAGTTGCTCTGGTTAATTCTCTAAGAGGAGTTTATTAAAGTACAACGCCTATAAATGGCTTCACTTTGCAAAAAAAATACAAAGTTGATTCAAAATGGCTGACTTCCTGTTGGGCTTAGGGTATGGCTCCAAGAGGCCTTTTTTAAGTATGGAGATGTTACCAAATTTCATACATACACGTCAAATTTAAAGTTTGGGCTTTGACTTTGATATTTTTTACTCAATTTGTTCATTTATTTCATAATGTCTTTTCTATTTTCTAATTTTTGAAGACTTTGGGGCTCCTTCTATCACTTATGTGAAATACTCTAAGCTCAATTAGGATAATGTTGAGATAAGTAATACTGTAGATGCACAAATGTGTATGGGTGTGTGTGTTGCTACCTCAGCCAGCAGGGTGGAGATGATGTGCAGTGGAGCCTGGTGGATGGACTCATCCTGCAGTGGTGAAGTCAGAGCCATGTCTACCAGTGCTCTGATCTCCTTCAGCACCACGTCCCAGCGGCTCGGGTTGTTCAAGACCTTACGGTACTTGTAGATCTTTTTCTATAGGAGACACAATGCAATGGCACAAGATGAAAACACACACAGGAAATGTTTGTGAAGAATCACAGCTTTGTAAAGTCTATCTATCATGACAGCTTCATATATATGTGATATGGGCAGTGCTTGAACATGACACCTGTTGATTATTGCTGGAGGAACAGTGTTGGAGTGTGGAGGAAATAAGGAAGAAACCATAGGATGCAAGTGTGAGCTCTACCGCTCTGAACTACTTCAGGCATACTTCCTTGTATAGCTGTATTTAGCTCAATGAGCACAGCCTGGCTCTGGTACTGACAGGTTTAGAGGTCTGATCCTCATAAAGGTCTAAAGAGCTATAAAATGGTGTGTCAGACGGAGAAGATCTCTAATAAAACAAAAAACTATTTTGGTATTTCAACATGATCATTCTGCAATAAACATCAATGTGTGGTAATCTCTATAAAGTTGAAAGGATAAGGAACAATAATACTGAAATACAGTAGAAAAACAAGAAGGGATGGGGGGGGGGTAAAAGCATGATGATTTAACTGAGCTGATGAAACAATTCAATTAATAGTTAAAGACAAACAGTAACCTTACCTTCCACTGCAGGGAGTGAAACCACTGGTCCCTTAAGTAGCTGTTAGCAGCCTGCAGCGAAACCCAACACACACACACACACACACACACACACACACACAGAGCAACACAAACAATTTGTTAAATGTGATCTCAGATAACAGAAAGCAGACCAACAAAGAAGGATTTCATGACATTTGCTTGTGGTAACTCAGTCAACTACATCCTGAAAGAGACAGAAAGATTTTTGCATCTGTGCAAAAGGATAAACGTTCAATTTTTGTGACAATATGAGTCAAGATTAAAAATTATCACCAGCAGAGTGTGCCTCATAAATGCAGCCCCCACTCTCTAGCCATGTCCGGTTTCTCACAAACATATTTTTAATTTCACTTTTAAACAGCTTCACAAGTATCTGCTGGGAAGGTTTGACATTAGTCATAAGTGAGAAGAAAAGTGCAGTTATCAGAAGCAAAGCACAAAATGTGTTGTTGAACAGCTTGATACAGGAAAAACAAATTCAACGTGCATGGCTGGACGTCCTCAAGAGAAATTCTAAAGATTAAAGCTGCACCGATGTATATTTTTATATTAACAATGGGTCATTTGACCATATGTAATGTGGAAGTGGGCGCTCGTAGTGATGAATATGTAGAGAATTGTCACCAAGTCTGCAGTTTCCCGCATCTTTATGGGGTGTTCTTGAGTCTTTCAGCTGTTTGTTTTGGTTTTACAGCTAACAACTTCAGTTTTGTTCACTCTCGCCACTTTTATCAAGCAGCTGCAGGCAGCATTTTCTCTGAAAAAAGCTATGATAAATCAACTCTGCACTACCTGTCCAGCACCAAATGGCACACTGACAAAGTTAGCACCTAGCTGGTGAACATAGTGAAGCATTTAGCAGCTACGAAGAAAGATATTTTCTCAGGTGTTGGTGGAGACCAAAACAGAAATAAAACGCAATGTTGCTCCCTGTCTGACGGATGCGTAAAGAAGTAAGTCTTTGCTAACATGTTAGCTATAACAACTTTATGAAATGATAATATGTCAGTGTTGTGTTTACAGCTTGTTCAGCTAATGCAGCAAGGAAACAAAACAGTAAGTGTAACTTTTAAAATAAAGTAATAAAGTTTACTCTGAATGCCTCTTGTAGCGCTGTATTAATCTTATACAATTACAGTAAGAAACATCCAACACCTACTCCATTCATTCCCAGCAAAGCCTAACACATCCATATTACATGAGAGATACCTGGATGTTATGATTTTATTGGCCATTTAATTGGCACATAAAGCTATTACCTGTGCAGAGCAATCAGCAGTAAATGCACATCTGACAGTTATGTAATTGTTCTCTTATAACTTCAAACACTAATATACATCATATTATCAGGTAACCATTGACTGACAGGTTCTTCACTCTTAGGCTCAGACACAGGATCAAAAGTATTTATATCAGATCCCTTCTGGTGGCATGCTTTGCACCAACACTGACAGACTGTTTTTTATTGTTTAGTATAGTGTAAATTTCATTGGAAGCTGGCGAAAACAAATCATTATCATTACGCAATCAGTTGTCCAATCATTAATGTTAATATCATATTTGAACTTGGGACACACAAGAAGAGATTTAGACAGGGGATTAGAGGCAAGATGGAAAAAATGTTTGAAAATATTAATTGATGTTTTTTAAAAATTCACACACAGGCTTCTTTGACACCACAGTTGTAGTATATTGTAAAATAAAATGATAACAGCTACAGATGGAATGAACGCTGTCTTCAAAAGAGAAATAATGCTACCATTCTTTCCCTTCTGCTTCCTGCGTGTTTGCACTTTTTACTACCTGCCCTAATGTTTGTGAACAGTAAAAGAATTGATCGCCAGCAAAACAAAGTGTAATGACTTTAAGGTCAGACCAGTTTAGGTGCTGTGTATTTAGAGGATGAAATGGAGCATGTTAGACTTAGAAGGAACAGTGTGTTCAGAACAGTATGTACTGTTTTCAACCAGATAGCAGATACGAGATTTATTTCTATGTGCTACTGTGAAGGAATTTTAACTGTTTTGGGATAAATTTCTTAAAAGAGTCTCCTCATTCTAGTCTGCTCTAAATGTTGCTACAACTCCTGCAAACAACTCAGCAAATTGGATAATCCATATTAAATCTGAATTCCAACATTTGAGGGAAGGACCTGCACTATGATTAACTAACTGAAAATCTACAAAGTCATAAATAGCCAAGAAGAACTGACGTCAATAACCCACCATTTAAACATTAGTAATAAAGCTACTGCTGACTCTGGAGTTGATTCATAAACTGCTACGCTATGAAAACATGTTGCATTTGTTATTACTTGATTAAATGCAAAATGACGTGGAGTTTTACTGAGTACTAAAAACCCACATAATGGTAAGAGACATTTTGAATTGTTACAAGTGATGCAGCAATTCACATGGGAATCCATGATGATGACCCAGCCTACATTCATCAACCTTCATACCCACAGGAAACATACAGTGAGCCAAATGGAACAGAAACCATATTTCCTCAGTGATTTAATCATATTTAATCAGTGACTGTTGTTGTTTTTTTATGCCACCTCCTCGTACACTGTTGGAATAGCAGCAGTACAGTATGTTGTCAGATTGGGGTTTCGGTTTCCAATTTTTGGGGTGTTCAGGGTGACCTGCTATCTTGATCTCTAAACCTCAACCATCCTCAGTTTTCCATGATATTTAAATAATTTTCTAAATTTCCATGTGCTTTCTGTAGCTGGAAAACTACACCAGGTTTTCCAATTTTCCACGTCTATTGCAGGAATCTTGACTGATCTTGGCTTGTGGATAGGAACCAGTGGAGCATTTCCTCAAAGCACAAACTGAATCTGCCTGGCAGTGGCCCAAATAGCTGGCAGCAGGCATAAGCAAACACAACTGAGGAGGTGGGTATACACTGTTGACCCCCAACACCCATAATGGGTTGAACTGTGTATCAGAGGTAATTAGGCTAATGGGTAACAGTACCAAATGTGCTGGCTGAATGGCTCTGGTTAATGTGGAGATGAATTTTTCCCAGGAATTCAGAGCAGTCTCTCAGAGTTCAGCAGGTACATGGTGGAAGGTAACTGCTCTGAGTCGCAAACATTACAGCCGTGAAGCTATACAGACTAATCCAAATATTTTTTGATAATGTATTATTATCGTGCAAGATGAGTATCCACCAAATTAACCAGACATCTATTTGTGGAATGATATATTCCAACAGGGAGCAATCAGGACAAAAGTTCCCACAACAATGACAGATTTAAAATCTCAATCTAATCACGTATCACAGGCATTGGCCAAATAGTTACAGTATCTGGTCAGTTATCAGGCAGTACTCCACTTTGTCCCCAGGCATTTTATCTGTTTATACAAGTGTGTTTAGAAGTTTTCGTGGTACATGATACAATGTCTGCCAAAGCTTAGAGTTTAGTGAACTGATGCCCCTGAATTAATGCCAGATTACACTGGCTGATTCAGGCAGGAATCATGTGTTGATGTCCTTTGTACTGCTGCTGGCCCACTGCTGAGCCACAAAACAGTGTGATGAGAAACATATGCCATCAAATAGTAACTTAAACATTCATTAAGTGATATTTTTGTCTATTTTGTAAAGAGGTACTGCACACTAAAACGTGTTTTTGGAGCTGTAAATTTAATTATATGACTGTACCGTGATGAAACACATCGATGCTGGTGCTAATATTGACATTGACACCAAATTTATAAAAATTGGCAGCTATAATATGTAACTATTCCACATTAAAATGTCTAAAAACAATTAGACCTATGTTATACGTTTTGTTGAGTTATGTACTTACATTATCCCAAATGTTTCCAACAGTTTTCAAACCCAGAGAAATCCATTCTTTTAATCAAGGTAACAGTCCATTTCATTTGGTCACCTGTCAATGGCGTCATACCTCTCTACAAAAGAGTATACGCACATAAGACGCATGCTTCAGCATTGTGATTGGCTGCCACAACGGTATCTACCAAAGACTATATGCATACAAGATAATACGTCAGCATTGTGGTTGCCTGCCAGAAACTGTCATAAATTGACTTTATTCAGTTTTAAGCCACATGTTTACAATAAATGCTTTAGATTTTGGTTGTTTTTAACTGGATGAAGGATTTTAGTCATCGAACGTCTGGATCTTAAGTTATCAGAGAAACAAGCTGAGCAAACGTTAGCAGCAGCTCAGCTAGCAGCCCCTCCCAGACATCCTGTGCCCACTGAACAGTGCCAGAGAAACACTGGATTTTCTTACATGAAACTGCTTTATTCAGTGTTTTTACTGGTTTTAATTCCCGTGTACATTTGTTTTGGAGAGGAGGTGACCTCTGTGGACAATTCGGCTCCCGAAACAAACTGAGCAAACATTAGCAGCAGCAAGGCTAGCAGCCCCTCCTGGACGTCCTGTGCCCGCTGAACAGCGTCGGAGAAATCAGCTGGTAAAATCTTAGTTTTAAAACGTTAAATCGCAGTGTAACACTGGAGCTCTGCTGAAACTGTCTGAAACTGCAGTTACACTTTAACAATGAATGACTCTGTGTAATGTGAAAGGATCACTCATAGTGCCAAGTTGGTGTTGGAGGTGGTGAAGTTGGTGGAGACAAAAGCAGAGTTAAGAGGAGTTTGAATGTTGGACTTATATTAATCAAGGGGACATAAACACAACTCAACTGGGATTGTATGTTGCTCTGTGCCTGCCAGATCTGTATATAGGCAATATTCTTTGCTGGCTTTATAAGCCAGTGTACTTCAGAGCACAAAGGACGATGGAAAAGTGTACATCATGCTGAAGACACAGATGTGCTTAATTAATTCTAGTTTGCTGTGTTTTTTCTCATTTTTTTGTAATGACAAGACAGCATTTACGTAAATAAAGGCTTCTAAAAATGTTCTAAATGTCTGAGTCATGGAATTGTACTGTTCTTTTTGTTGGAATGTCTAAATTGTAAATACATAATCAGTAGGGATGGATATCACTTGAAAAATTCCAATATGTGTGCCAATAAAAACGGAGTTTAGTTTGGATATCAAAACTGATGTATTCCTATTCTGGGTAAATGGTAAACCTTTTTTAAATCAACATATTTTTCTTAGCTATTAAGGAGCTTATGATTAAAATCAGGAAATATCTGATTCAAACAATACTAAGAAATTTTGGAACTTGATAGTTTTTGGATAACCAGTGCTACAAGCATAATTCTACTGATAGTCCAAAAGTAATATGTTACCCTGTTAATAAATCAAACTGCATTACATTCATCCCATTAATGTTGGACCACATTGATTTAACCGATTGGAGAAATGACTTTTAAAAAACTTGTCAAAACCTTGTTTGTAGCAATTACCTGTGGAAACATCTGTCTTAGCTACCTAGCTGGATCACAAAAATATTAAGGTAGTTTACAGTTTTGTTTTATTTGTTTCAAGCATGCTAGTCCAACCTGTATGAACAGCTGTCTGGATGTGTCCTATGATATTTTGAACAGTAAAATGATCTGCTTGTTAGGTATGTAGCCACTGGTTCATTTTTAAGCTGGCTGCAGACATGTGCATTACCTGCAGCAGGACAGTGCCACCAGGGAAGCTGAGCTGGACACAGTACTTTGGAGCATTGTCCCATGAAAGGAGCTGCAGGTCCTCTATGGAGCTGTAAGACAATGACGTCTCCATGTAACCAGTGGGCTGGAGAGGAGAGAGAAAGCAAGAGGATATTAGTCTGTCACTGTCTAACATTTACAGTACATACTGTATATTTAAACAGAGCTGGAGGAGAAAATGGCATTTATTTTTACTGGCAGTCAGCTGGAAAGACAAAAAGAAACATATCCTGAGCTAACCTGCCCTGGGTAAACACACAGTCAAACAAAACCTCCAAATACAGCAGGACGGCAAACGCTGTTATACAGTAGAAAGAGTTGTCTTTATCAGATGTGGTGACATTTGATATAGTTTCAAGTGAATAGTCATTGAATGCTGAAACAAAGTGGAAAATCAATTTAGCAAAAGCCATTAATCACACAAATACACAAACATCACCTAGGAAGACATTGTTCATGTAGCTTTGAGCAAACACACACGCTCACACACACACACACACACACACACACACAGAAAGCTCAGTTCAGTGTGATGGAAGAGCTCAGATCCCAGCCTCACCATTGTGAGAGCTGGAAGCAGATGCAACTGAGTAACAGGCCACAACCTGTTTGCTAGTCTCAAAATGATTACAGAAACGCTGACAAATTACCACAAGTTTCCGGACTCAGGAACAGAAGAGTCTTTAGAGAGAAGAAGGAGGGGGGGGGGCTGGGTGGGGGGGTAGGGGGGGAAGGGAGAGAAAAAAAAAGAATCTAAACAGATAAAAATAACGAGGCCAAATGAAAGCCACAAGGAAACTGAGCCTGAGCTTGTATATCTACTAACCCCGGGGAGAAGTTTCAAGAGAAATGTTTAATGCCACAGTGTTGCTATAATAAGACATGTGTCTGTCAGAAATGCAGAAATTGCAGTAAATGAATCACCAGTTGATTTCCCAGACATTAGCGTCACTGCATGACTTAGTACCAATTATTGTTGATGGGAGACTAACTGTATATCCACACAAATGGGCCCTGCAGACGTCATCTGGAGTGGCTTTAGCTGCACCCTAATTAGGCAGCAATGTTTTCTGGCATTTATCAGCATTTTTTTTTTTTTTTACTTTTTATTTTTGCTGAGGCTAATGTTTTCTCTCTGTTAGAGTTTTTATTGAAAAGAAAAGAAATTCTCTCGGCAGCTGAGTGGATATAGGAAGTATCAACTGGATGTGGCCATCAAATTCTGACAGGCCACAGTAACATAATAAACATGATAATAATCAAAGTAGAACAAAAAGTTGAATTCTTTGTATTAAAATAAAGTATTTCAGGAAATCTTTGAATCTGTCTGTCATTCTTGTGTTCCATTCTATGTTATCAACAGATAAACATAAGATTTTCCAGTGTGATTCATAATTCTCAGTAGAGTGTGACACCATGTTTAGACAACAACAACAGATAAAGACGACAGCAAAGATAAAAAAAGTTTAGTCAATATCCTATCAGTAATCTCCACGACAGCTCATTTAAAACAGACAAAGTACATGATGGAAAAAAGTATTTAAAATGTAAAACAAAGTGTTGTTGCTGACGTCATGTGTGTAATGAAATGCTTGATTCAGAGTGAAACTGGAAAGGAATATCAGCAGACTGCGTTAACTTTTTGATTGTCACAGTTTTTAAATGTAATATACATCTTCAATATTAAAAAGAGTGTCCTGTCTTTACTATTAAATCAGTTATTATATCTCTTTGCTGTTTAAAGGCATAGTTTGACATGTTAGGAAATACGCTTATTTGTTTTCTTGCTGAGGGTTAGGGGGGGGAAGACCGTTAGCTTAGACGTTAGCTTAGCTTAGCATAAAGACTGGAAGCAGGGGGAAACAGCTAGCTGGTTTTGCTCTGTTTTTTTTTTGCTCTGTCAGCTCTAAAAAAGATATATAAAGATTGAAAGTTGTGATTGTGATGTGTTGTGCTGTAACAGTTTCTTGGTTACAAGCGGCCAGGCGCAGACAGTTTATAGATATATGTGATGACATAATGTAAATTTGGCAGCGTCAGAGAGTAAAGGTTATATATAGGAGATGATCTGGTTAATTGGGGTGTTGTTGACCAGAGAACTAGCTTATGTTTGTGTGTGTACGTGCATGGAGCAGGGCGGTACATGCTATATCAGAAGGAGAGGAAAAGTCTTCCATTGTTAAAAATATTTTATCAATTTTGCAGTAGACTTTGTCATTAAAGGCCTCAGTATGTTTCAAACTAAATGCTTGTCAGATCGCTAACAGTATTTGAACCCCTTTTCAGGATAGCCAATCAGAGGGGCTGTGTTCAAAATGTTTTGTAACTTGCTGAAACAGACGATCTGACAATCTCATAACTACCTCTGTCACTTTTCATTCACGGCCCAACACCATGAATGCCTTCAAGGAAAGATTGTGCGAAAGTGTGCACTGTTATCCTCGTTTGTGCAATTCATTATGTTGAGTATAGAAAGAAATACAAAGAAAAACTCTTCAAGAGAGATCTGGGAGGCAGTGTGATACAGCCAGGAGGAGGCTATGATGGTTTTTTGCCACGCCTTCGAGTGTGGTCATTCACAACAGGTTGGATGACACATCATATAAACACAAAGCCATCATCTGTAGCTGTTTATTTTACCAAAACATCTGTATGTGAAATGGGAGGAGAGCCAGGTGAAAATAAAATTGGTTTAAAGTGTCTATGACAAAATATATGAAAGATGTTGAAAAAAAACAGAATATCTGAAGAACGCTTCCATTAATGGCACGCACCTTTGAGAAGGTTCATGTAATGTCAAGTATTGGATCATGAGGTAAAAATAACACCTGTGTAACATCAGTCAAGCTGAAACAGTTTAGTAAATGAATACAACACATCCATATGTTGCAAATGCAAATCTATATCATCCATCACATCAGAGGTAGACATCCAAACAATGACTTCCATTATAATATGAATGAACTGAGATTGTCTAGCTATAGTCAGTGTCTGAGAAAAACAGGCCTCTACAGGCTGCTCTGGTATCACTCCACTGCCTCCCTGCTTCTTCTTCTTCTGCTGCTGCTGCTTTCAGACAGATAAACAGTCTGTCTCTGGCCTCCTCCAGCACACACATATATACACAGAGCCCCGGCTCCACTCAACACAAACACATCTCAGTAGTTACATGGAAGCAGCAGCGAACGCCTGCTTTCGCCCTGGCGTCCCTCTGCAGCGGAGTCGAGCAGACAGGTGGTTCTCTTTATTTGCATCCATCTCGCTCTCTATAGAGCAAACAGGCAGCTCTCTCTCTCTCTCTCTCTCTGCTGCTCCTCCCGCCCTGCTGAAGAACAAACATGCTATTCTTTTATTTACACCTCCCTCTTCGGCTGATAGAGCAAGCTGGCTGTTTTGTCTAACCCCCTCCATATACACACACACACACACACACACACACGCACGCGTGCACGCACATACATACACACACACACACACACACACACACACACGCACACACACACACGCATGCACGCACATACACACACACACACACACACACACACACACACACACACACAAAATCCCTGTTGTGAAACTGCACGCATACAGGATTTTCATTACAGACGACGTCCATGGCAAATATTGGTTCTGGGCGAGATGTCTCATTTCCTTGGAAGAGTAAACGTCTGTCTGTCTGTCCTTCTGTCTGCCAAATAGTGTTTCTGCTCAAACTGAACACACCACACAACACACACACACACACACACACACACACACACCACGTGTCCACTCAAATAAGATGAAATGCAAAAATAAAGAGAAGAATATGAAATGGTGTGGTGAAGGAGGAGATAAACGGCGTTGTGTTTTTCAATAGGCAGAGCCAGAGCAGAATGAAGACAAACAGAAGGGGCTTCAATTTTCTGATAACCAGCCGGGGTTACCATAGATACTCCATCCTGCACAAGAGCATGCAGTGATTGCCTGCCTCCCTCTACCTTCCTCTCTTTCTTTCTTTCTTTCTCTTTCTTTCTTTCTGTTTTCCTGCTCCCAGTCCTCTCTTTTTTTTCCATTCTGTCTCTTTCTGTTCTGCTTTTCATGGCGGAGGAGGGTTGGAGGAGGCTACAGCTCCTCTTGTCTCCTCTCCTCAGTGCTGTGTTGCCATAGAAACAAGGGGATGGAGATGTATGTTATGTTTTGTTTTTTTTTTCTTTTTTTGTTTCCAGGGAGAAGCAGATAGAGAGTGTTGATCTGAAGATAAACCAAAGAAAGAAAGAACACATGACCTATGCACTGTATTTAAAAAAAAAAAAGAACATTTACAAATATTAATCATGTAAGGATACACCAGCTAACATCTTTAGTTGCTGCTGGGTGAAAATCTTGACACTAACTTTTACACATCTGAGACTAGTTTCACGGTTTTGTCTAAGTGTCAGAAGATACAAACAACAATGATATATTATAAAGAATAATTACATTGTATATAATAATATAATATAATACAAATAATCCTTAATCCAAACTGAGGACCATTTACTATAAATTGTGTTGTAACACTGTACTTTGAGTCAACCTATTTAGCATTTATAAGCGGTATATAAACTTCAATAAATGGTTTATAATACACTATAATGTAGTTATAAGAAGATATAAGGACATTTTGAAATGCTTATTAATGTTCAGTATACTTCTCCTATGAAGATATATGTTGTATTATTATTACAACTGTGCTTTATTATATTGTTGGTCATTGTCTGTTTATAGTTAGTACATTAATAAACACTTATATCTGCTAGCAAAAAACAGTGTTGACAATAAGAAAAACATATAATAATAATAACAATAATAATAACAATAATAATAATAATAATAATAATAAAGTCTCTTATCTCTGGTGTGACATTGGAAAGCCAGAAGTCTCTGCACGTGTAAAAACGGAGTCACTGATCAACAACCCTATCAGCTCTCTGATAACGTTATGTTCATGGAGCGCTGCAGGGCAGGAAAAAAAAAACAAACTTTCTAATTGTGCCTCTGATGATTCAAAGCAGGAAACACATCAACAGGCCGGAGAGAGAGAGAGAGAGAGAGAGAGAGAGAGACAGAGAGAGAGAGAGCGGAAAGACAAAGAAAATAAGAGAAAGAGAGTGAAGCGGAAGTGAGTGAAACAGCTGACTGAGTCAGTCTGAGCTGCGGTGGAGACACCTATCAGGTGTTTAGCTTATATACCCTGGGTTAGTGCAGTGAAAAGGTCAAGCAGTCGTTTTACAGGTCAGCGCACTGCAGACACACCTGGAACAATAGACACAGCAGTATTAGCAATAAACACGACTTTATTTTACTGAGAAAAGTTCCAAGAATTCAAAAGGTCCTTTCTCCCTCATATCCTTCTTCTTTTCCTTCTCCCTCTTTCCTTGTCCTTTACTTTCTCTTTACTCTTCTTTCACTCAACTATTTATATTCTCCTCCTTTCTTTCACCTTTACTTTTAACTCCTTGTTGCCATTCTTGCCTGTTACCTTCTCCCTTCCCTCTCTCCTTCCCTTGTTCACACCCTCCTTTATTCATCTCATACTCCACTTCTCCTTCTTTCCTCCCCTCTTCCTTCATCCTCCACCCTTCTTATTTTACTCCTTCTCTCACTTCCTTCTTTTTCTCCTCTTTTCCTTTTTTCATTCCATCTCACCTTTCATGTCTTCTCCTTTTTTTTTAACTCATCTGTTTCATCTTGTACGTCTCTCATTCCTCCCTTTTTTCATTCCTCTTTCCTTCCTTTAATCATCTTATTTTACTCCACCACTTCTTTGTTCCTCTCCCCTCCTTTTTCTCCTCTTTTCCTTCTTCTCTTCCTTCCTTGTTCCCCTCATCCTGTTTTACCTCTATTCTCTTTTTCTTCCCTTCATTCCCTATCACCTTTCATGTTTCCTTTTTCTTTACTCCAACGCTTCTTTGCTGTTTATTATAATAATAACATTACTGAAAACTCCAGCTGTGATATGTGCATGACAAGCCGTGCAGCGAACAAAGTGTGTAGAAAACAAGAGGTCACATATTTAACCATCTACCAAGACACTGCGGACATTGAATGAAGCTTTGTTCACATGAAACCTCTGTGGTCTCCTGCAGACACTGTGTTCACTTGCATCACACACAGAGAAAGAAACCACAATGCTCCTGTTGAAGACAGACAGTAAGTGGATAAGAGGGCATTCGAGTGCACATTTCTTCCTGTTCCTGTCATCAAGCAAACATTATCATTTCACATCCTGTGTTCCCCCCGGTTTCATATTTACCAATAATCACACAACAGTGACTCCAAAACAAAAGGACATTCAAGCAGTGACCCAGATTTTGAAGGGTGACCAAGGTGATATGATAGCTGCGTTTGTTAAAAAGGACCCTCGCCGTGACCAACAGATTGATCAAACACTATCATAAACATGTCATACGCTGTGTTTAAGGACTTAGTCACACCCGCGGAACTCGTGCAAAGCTGCTGGACTCTGGCGTGACGTCGCCAGGCATTAAAGAGTCACTTCCCTGAATGATAAGCCGCTGTACTTCTCCATTTGCTAAGGAACAACCACAGTGCTGCTCGTAAACTTGGAGGACGAAAAACACACTGCTGACCTGTAGAACACTGTCAACAAGTCATGCAGGCGTTCACGGAGGGGAGGATAGAGAGCACTTCTGTTGGGGAAGCTGTTTGGTGACGGAGCTCTGTGGTTTGACACGGTTGCTTTCTGTAAAAACACAGTTCTGAGAAACTTTTCAAAAACCAAAAATGTAAGTTAATTCTAATTAACACAGCATGACTGCTGGAGGGACAAGATGGTGGATATGAGAGAGTAATTTAAAACATCTGACAGGACAAGAGAAACTATGTAGCAAAAGAGAACAATGAGAAACTAGTTCAGTAATTGGTTAGTTGACAGTTTCACCAATTGTTCAGCAACTTTTTAAATAAAAATGAGCTGGTTTCAGCTTCTCAAATGTGGGGATTTGCTTCTTACTTCCATGATCAGATGCTAGAGGGTCCCTGGGCAAAACGTGAAGCCATTGGTTTTGTTTGAATACAATTTATTTGGCAAAATGTACCATGTAAATTTTGACATGGGGCTTCTGTACAAGACAAGCAGACAAGACAGATAAATATACAACTGAAAGGTACACTATGGAATTTTAGATCACTAGTAGTGTCATGGAACATGCCAAGAATGTAGGAATGTGCCATCAACTAGCAAAAATGGGTTTGAAACAATGAAGGTTTCAAATTCTTCCAAAACTTGGCTCAACAAATGTTTTATGAGGAAGGAAATGCATTTGACACCCTAAAGGATCACACACCATGCATTTCGGAGAGTAATGTAAACACAAATGTAGGGTTGGGTATCCAATTTTATCGATTCTGATTCTGCTTATTGATTCTAGTTCTTATTGATACCCAGTTTCGAATAGGTAAAGTCTTTTTAACTGAACATTCAACACTTTTGATTTGAATTCTTTCTGTCTCATCTTTCCCTCAATAACATAGCGTGCTGTCACCGCAAAGGCCAATTCATGCACGTGGACCGCGGACATGCACTTGGTTCCGTTCATACTTTTTTCGGAGGTCTACCGACACAGAAACGCTTCACATGTGCACTCTGGTAAACAGGGTTGCAGCGTGATAACTTTCCAGACTTGTAAAATCCAGTCTGTGATTATTACAAACGGCTGTGCTGTGTTTTTCTGATCAGCTTTTAAATGCAATAATCTGTTAATCCAACTTGCTGGATCGTATTTCATTGTTTCACCGGCACTTTAAACAACACGCCCGCACCAACACAGCCCCTGAATGCAGCTGAAGAGTTCCTGTATGTAGCTTAATGCCAACATTAATAGAGTACATGCATACACTGTGTGTCGTGGCTAGGTATCCCTGGCTCAACTGGAGGTGCTAACGAGGTGCTAGCGCTGGCTGATGACACACTCGGGCTACACAAGACATTAAACGCTGAACATTCTTTTAGATTGATGCTGTGCTGCCATAAAAGTTTGGTCAAATTTAATGTGCAACCCGACTAACAGCTAATTAGCTTCCCACATGCAGAAAAACTCCTTACATTAAAAAAAAAATCCTTATTTATCTTAAACTGGCCCGTTATGCAGCCCCTCAGTTCAGCCTCTGTCTCTAACAGGCAGTCATAGCTCCTGTCTCTTTAAGGCCCCCTTCACGATGAGTTCACTCTGTTCTGATTGGTCAGTTGCAGGGGAGGAATAGCACAAGCAGAAATAGTTGCAGTCACGATGATGTTTAATGAAGAGCTGCAGACGACCAGCACACCTCCAACATGTAAACAACTTATTTTACTTTGCTGCACTGCGTAATGGAAAAATACTCACAGTGTGCCAGCTCGAGTCATGGCTCGGCCTGACTACCCCCAAAACAATGGAAAAATGCAATAATGTTAGTGGAGTAGAGTAGGGAACTCGCACCCTGTGTGTGTGGAGCAGATGATAATATAAAGAAATCCGTCACAAGTCGACATCAGCTCGGGCTGAAAGTAGGAAAAAAAACATTGAAGTGGGTGTGCACAGGTATCACTTCTTCATACGTTTAGCTCATTATTTGACACTTTGGCCACATTTAATATGAACATCTGACATTGTAACATTTTATATTATATATATATATATATGACTGAAAATAAGGAAAAGCATAATAGGATAATAGGTCCCCTTTAATAAAATGAGGCTGCACTTTAGAGCGTTTACTGCGGTCCATCTTTCACTCACTACTTGTGACATTAGTCATGCATGCTCGTATGTAAACAAACATCGATGCATGACGTAGACAGGTCCTGGGAAATAGCCATGTCCTTGCAGATATGTAGTGCATTGAGGAACTGATAAGCAGAATCGAAATTAAAATTTCTTAATGATTCCGTTGGAATCAGTTCTCATTTGGAACTGGGTCTTGACGCCCAGCCCTACACTCCAATGGGTGCCTTTAAAACCATATCATTTCAGCTGATAGTGATCTTTAATGGTGCACATTACCAAACAATCTTCCAATTCATCCAATTACCACACACTATATCAATATATGGGGCCTCTTGGGTCCTTGACTGTCTAGGGCTCTAGCCGCCCATCTTACTAGGTTGCTACTCCAGCCTTGCTCATATCATATTACACAGAATACATGTGTGGCTTAGACTACTGCTCATTCAAAATAAGCAATGTGTAGACATGATTTTGGGCTCTGGCAACTTCTGATGGGCATTTGTCATATTTTGGAAGACCCAATTATTATTTGTTGATTCAAATCCATTTTTATTTAAAGGAGCAGTGTGTAGGATTTAGTGGCATCTAGTGGTGAGGCAGACGTGAAGGCTTGGTAAGTGAAGTATTACAGGCATTGTTGATTAAAAAACAGTGTGGACAAAGGAGTGAGTACTCGGTAACTATGCAGAATGACATCAGCGCGTACTAAAGATACAACAACCGTGACAACTCGCCCCAACAACAAAACAGTAACAGCTACCACAATAAAAAACAGCCCAAAGATGGCAACAGTGAAAAACAGAGACAACTGCAACAACTAAAAACAACAGCAATAATGCAGTGACTGCTACAACAACAACTGCAACAATAAACAAAAACCACATCAACAACAAGACAGCATAAAGAAATATAAATCCAGTGACAACAAAACCGCCAACACAATAACAATGGGTACAGCAGCAGCAGCAGCAGCAACATCAGCTCCTGGCAGCTCAGTCCACCACTTAGACAGCGAAGGGGAGTGTAACAGCTGGAAAATTGAAAGTAGCTCCACACTTAGATCTAAATATAACGTTAACCCAAACAAAACTATAAATCAGTTTGTGAAGAACCTCGCATGTGCGGATCGGATTATCAGGGAAGGTTACAATGGAAAATAAGCCTATAAATTGTGCTTCTGTGGGCTGCGGCTATTCCCTATAGTAGTAGGTCAACATTCAGTGTTGTGACTCATGGCAGACGTGTACAAATACACAGCTACATCAGAAAATGAATCAGTCAAGTGAATCCACTTATATGTTGTTCTACTATTATTCTATATTAAAAAAATGTTTCCACAAACCAGGACGGGGAGCTAATCATGTACTGCAGAGCTCTAAAACTACATATCCTGAAGTGTTCCACATTCTAAAACCCCACAGACTGAATGTGCACCTGTGCTGAGAAAAAATACATATCCAAGGAGAGCTCACACTACCTTGTGGAGGAAAAAAAAAATTAAAAAAACTAATAACTAACATCAAATCAAGATGTTATGGTGCTAAGACACTGAGAATGGCCTCAAAGACTGTTTTGCATCAGCTAGTTTGCACACATTTCATTCATGCAGACTGACAATGGTTGTTTTGCATTTGAACCATTCAGCATCAGTCCATAGATTCTCTCATATTTGCATTCAGTCTCTGTCTTTTAAAAGCAAAAAAAACAAATAAAACGAATATTTTAGTTGTACGAGACACAACTTAATGTCATCTTAGCATGAAGCATGTCTCACAGAAAAAGAATTACTTAAAAGTCTGACTTGGCCCGTCTGACATTTAGAGGGAGGCTGCTCAAAGTTATCCCACAGTTCCACTTCTCATTGTGGTCTGGCAAGGCCACAGATGAATGAGCTCAAGACGTCATTTCAAGTAGGCTGGACAATACATTTGACAGTTCTCTTTTTCAATCAGACATCAATATTAATGCTTTCCAACCCCTTGATTGCTCAAAAATATCACCTGCTGAGCTGGCATTGATCTTTGTTTCGAATTTTACAACTTTAAAAAAAACATGTCAGCTTTCCAGAAGCTGCAAATGTAAGTCATTTTCTGAACACATTTGAAGCCATAAATACAGGCAATGCAGATAGTGTAACTTTTTAAACAGTGGTGGAGTGTTAAGGCCTTTACATTTCCTCATTTTCCTTATTTTTTAAATCATGTCTTAAAAAACAATTTGCTGTTTGCTGTTGATGCAAACTTTGTGTTTACCTGTTGACTTGATGGGTTCAGAAAGATGTATAGTACATAGTACAATAACACAATCATGTCACACTTACCACTGTTGCTTTTATTCACTAACTAATGGCAGTTGGCACTTCTTCACCATTGTTTTGATCTGTGTTAAGGTACTAAGAATAAAACTCAAAGCCTTCAAACAGTTCAAAAGGGCATGACCCCTCCCTTTCCTGACAGGCTTTTAATTTGACACATATAAAGGAAGTATGAAGTTTCATAACAGTACCTTAACAATGAACAAAAGAAAGGCAAAGTAGAAATATAAAACCGTTTTAAATTGTTGTTAAAGTTGTCGGCTTTAAAGAAATAAAGTGTCACATCATCATCGAAACACCTCCCGTAGCTTGCTGATTGGTTTTATACGTACAGTTGAACCTCTGAGCTATGAAGAGGATCAGCTGAGGTCACTGTTGATGACTAATATCGAAGCCTCCGCCACAGGTAATGACAAACCGCTTTAAATGGCAGCCAATTAGAGCACACCAGTGTTGACTTAATGTGCTAGTTTGAATGTGTCACATATGATGACCTTTAGTTTCTCATAATCTAGTTCTAGTTCCCACACGACACCACGGGCTGAAGATCTTTAACCTCTTGCTTCCTGTTGATAATGTAATCTATATAATCAGCAAAAAGCTAAAAACATGACTTGCCCTTTGACCTCTGTCTGAATACATATTTCATTATCTTTGTTCTCATCTTTGAACTTCCTTATTGTTCTGATGACTGTGCTCCAAAACATCAGTAAAATGCTTGTAATAATTTATTTTTCTGGACTTTATAGGCAATGACTTCTTGCATTCCACTTTATCTGATGTTGGCTCTTATGCTGAAAGGTCCACTACAGCTACTGCTGGGGATAGAGAAACTAAACTTTCAATACAACTGCAATGTATTGTTCTACTTTTGTAAGCTTATTCTGTGGTTTGATTAGCTTTATTTCTTATTCTAACTTCCTTCTTTCTACTTCTGTATTTATTTGAGGCCCATAACGTGCGTAAGCTATTACATGAGTACGGGTAAAGAAATATATAGATTCAGTTCCATGGCAGAGCTAATTCATGATATAAATATCAACTTATCGGTTTATTAAGTAAAGATATAAATTAAACCAATTGCACTTATTCACTATTAAGAGCTATATGAAAAGATTGACACCACTCTCATGTCTGTCCATTAAATATGAAGCCACAGCTAGGAGACAGCTAGCTTAGCTTAGTATAAAGACTGGGAACAGGAGGAAACAGCTAGCTTGGCTCTGTCCAAAGGTAACAAAATCTTTCTACCAGAACCTCTAAAGCTCGCTAAATGACACGATGTATCTTGTTTATTTAATCCGCACAAAAAAGTGTAAAAACCATTGACTGTATATAAATATGGACGACGCATCTGCACTTCCTACCGCTATGTAAAAGCGAAATATCATCCTTGTGTGACGTCATTTAGATCATTTCTGTGCAGTTGAGTCGGGCGGCGGGATGACGGCCAGCAGAACAAGCCCCCTCAGCAAATTTAAATTTCAAAGCACCACCTGACGGAGGTTTGAGAGCGGCTGTCACAGCTGTCAATCACAACGTCAGACCCCATTTTTATATTGTCAAATAACTAATTAAAAACATACTTCTCTGAAGAGTGAGCACATGAACATATGTCAGTGTGATAAGAACTACCTTAAAATGACAGAAACCATCTTTTGGAAAGGTGATTTGACGTGTACTTTGATTTTTTAGTTTGGCTTATGTCCCACCCAGTAACATGGAGGGGGCGGGACTTATGACCTATACTGCAGCCAGCCACCAGGGGGCGATCAAGATGTTTTGGCTTCACTTTTGGGGAGCTATCAAAAAGTCCATATTTATATATAGTAAATGGTAAAAATGAAACATTGTGGTTTTACAGTTAGTTACTCTGTGTGCTGGACTATTTTTTGGCTGGGAGTGGTGACTTGTTTCTTCCAGCGAACAAACTGATAACTCCCTTTAAAACCACAACATGTTGTTTCTACACAACTGTTGATATAACGTGCTGATTAGTGAGCTTTAGAGTTGATAGTAGGCTAATTTTGTAACCTTTGGACAGAGCCAGGCTCCTTTTAGTCTTTATGCTAAGCTAAGCTAACTGTCTACTGGCTTTAGCCTCATATCTAAAAAGTCTAAAAAGTCAGTGTGTGTTATCTCGCTGCCATATAGTGATGTAACTGTACATAAATCACTAAATCATGCAAACTAGTAGACACGGTGTGACATCAGTGAAACCTTAAATGCAAAGAAGACAATGTTATGTTATGATGTTATGGTGATGGTAAAGTGATGTTTCAAAGCGCCCAGCTTTACAAGAAGCATGTGTGTGACTTCCTGCTGCCCTGGCTGAACATGGCTTTTTTCAGCATGGTTAAAAACAACCCACAGTTTCCCTGAAAGACATGACTAAAAACAGTCACAAATAGAGAATGACCGCTGCAGGGCTGCAGTCTCCCTTCTCTGTCCATCCTCCCATACTCTCTTGTTTGGTTTCTCTGTTTTCTTTCACATTAACCATCACTCACAGACATACATGACAAGGTAGAAGGAGGGGAACGAATCCAATTCCAATCTATTCTAAATATCATAAATCAATATGTCATTCCTGACTATAACTCAAATCTTTGCCTAATGGCTGCATTGTTCAAACAAAACTGGGAGGGTCCAGTATTTGAATTTGAACATGTACTGCAGCCTGTCCTGGAGGCCTGCCCAGAGCCTTTCAGAGCCATGTGAGTGTTTATATGTGTGTGTGTGTGTGTGTGTGTGTGTGTGTGTGTGTGTGTGTGTATGAGCTCACAGGTTGTAGCAACTGCCTGTCGTTTCCCTTCCCTTTTTTTTTTTGAATTAAAACAATACCACCAAAAACATTTAGCAGCAGCATCTTGTCCTGCTTCTGTTTTAAGGAGCAGCTTGACGTACTGCGTGATCAGCTGACATGGATGTATAGTTTATTCACGACCTCCTTTGGTTCTGCTTCAAGAAAGACACACACTCTCTTCATTGTTCTGGAGGATATTTTTCCCCACATGTCTTCATCCACACACTGCAGACTCCTGAGAATAAACTCTATTTTAATTTTAAAGGACAATCCAACCTACATTTTAGCATTTAGTCTCGCAGGTCAGGAGTGCAGCAAGTGTGCAGATACAATAATGGTTTTCTGTTACCATCTGAATGTAAAAATGTTGGCTTGTTTTCAGTTTGTACATACAGATTATAAAGTACTTTTTCGCCTTGAGAGGAGTTTCTTTATACAGCCTGTAACCAATCAAATTGTTCTGTTTAGGCCTACTTTAGAGATGGTTCAGATTAGGATTAGGGCCATGCTTGGGGTTGAGGCCTCCTTAAGAATAAGGTTGTATGACGCATTATCCAACCACATCAAGAGGCCGCGTTGTATATACTTTATATACTTTTTTCAAAATAGAAGTGAGGGAGTTATGACAGCTGGTTTGTAAGGCCATGCATACGGATTCAAAAGTAGCAGGCTGTTGTTTGCACTGAGCACTGAAAGTGAGACTATGTAACTCCTGACAAAAGAAACAACACATTCTTCCTAAAACTCAGAATTAATAAAACGCACCCTTGCTCAATTCAGTACACTCAAGAGGTTTTACTGCTACAGCCAGGCGTGGTCTGGTATGACCAGTGACTAATGTTAGCAAAAGCTCCTTTTTTACATAGTGGAGTGGACTGAAAACAACTTTTCCCCCATGGGAATCAATACAAGCGCTATTGGTTGTCGCTCCCACGCATCTTTAAGTTGAAACTTTTCTCAACTCCCCCACATTTTCCGGCCGGGCACCTTTTAAGTTTTGTTGAGCGGCACCAGCATGTGTATTGATGTTCAGTTTACAATGACTTGTATCCTGAGAGCCCATAGGTGTGAACAAGGTATAACAGTTACAGTTCAATCAAAGGCAAACTGTAAAAATTGGGGGGGGGGGGGGGGGGACAAAAAGTGGGCTTTAAAAAAAGGTGGATCAGACATGTTCACCCTAATACCTGATGAGAACTACATCCTTTTTTTCCATCAATATGTTTCACTACTTTATTGTGCACAGACAATGGATGAGAATGAGTGAGATAGGCACCACAACATTGTGGTGTTTACATGGGGAAATACTAAAATTGTGATGATGTATAGGGTTTCGGTGCTGAAAACAACAGGGTAGAAAATCAGTAGAAACAGTTGACTTCTGTGATGTCTTCTGATACTTTACATAAGTGCTAAACTGGTAAAAAATGCATCTAAGAAGCATTGCTGTTTTTATTTATTTCCCTTTCTTCTACACACTAAAGCCCAAAGCCTTAGCTAAAAAAAAAAATCACATGAATTTAATTAATATGAAACTGATTTGTCTGTGTTGTCATTTCACCAAATATGGATCACTCCTCCAAAAAATGTTGCTCTCTTGTTGTGTGGACAGGAAAAGCGGATCTTTTTAAAAACACTGGACGTCTGGTCTTAATGTGATCCATTTTTGAGAACCCTGACTTGGCACTTACTCTGTAAATGACACACTGGGCTTCGAATACAGCGGAAAACCACTTGGTGTTGACAGTGTAAAGATGTTGTCTTAAATAGCCTCTGCGTGCCTAATAAAAGAAATGCAAGTGCACATTGTTTTGCCATAAACTCAGAAAACAACTCGAACTGCTAGTGTGGATGGATATCTACAAACACTGTAGACAGGAAAGGAAAAGTCAACTCTTCCTTATCACCCACTGGGAGCTCAAACACACGTGCACTTCTAAGTCATGTTCATGACTTTTTAAACCAAAACTAAGAATTTACTTACAGCACTTTGCAAGGTATGTAAGCTTATAAGGTGTGTGTCATTCATTGTGATCATTTTTAATATTTCTAAATAAAAGGGTAGGTGTGGCAAACGTGTATGACGCATTTGATTATTATTAAGTGTGACACCGAGAATAAAACCAACCCTGATTAGAAAAGTCCCATTATTAAAATAGATCGATGGTGCAGTTAGACACAGGGCCTGCCCCGGCTCCTTACATAACCATTAGACACTTCAGACTCCATACATGACCAGAAGACAGTCAAACCACCCTGATTGATTTCTAAAAGCCTCCCGTCTCCCGTCTTGCTGCCTATAATGAGCCCCTCATGCTCGCAGCACAACCAGATTCCTTTCATCTCAGGCCTTTTGTGAGCAAGTCGCAACACAGGAAGTGCTTGCTTGCACTAGCGCCCTTCTTACGCAAATGTGATGTAGGTTAGGTTTCTGACTACAGTTGAGGCAGGCAGGTCTGTCAAAGGAAAGAAAAGTGAGTCACTCTCGACTCCCTCATGTTGCCCATTGAAATCTCTCCCTCACACACACACACTCACACACACACACAATCCTTTCCTGTACATATAGAAAAACACACTAATTCTACGAGAATTAAGCTCTGTCCATTAATATGTTAATTTCTCCCTAAATGAGGTAAAAAGAAAGAAATTTACAACTAAATTCAATATAGATACAAATTCATTTTTTACACTATTTTCAAAATAAAACAAAATTATTTTGCAGGAGTTAGTTTTGGAAGAGTTAACTTTTAGATTTTTTAAAAAGGCCTATTTGCTTTTTGGCAACAACATGCTGCTTTAACCTAAACATGGGATTCATGTGATTTCTGTTAACTGAAACTAATGAAACCCTCTTGGCAGCCACGCTCAGTTTCACAAAGCTCTTTTCTCTCAATCATCTCAATTATTTGCTGTGCGTGGGGATGTTGTTGGAGACACAGAGTCATCGCTCTTTGCCTCTTCATTGGAAGGAGTCTCTCTGTAAGAGAGCAGAGCAAATGGATCAGCATTGTTCTTCTGCCCACATAACGGCTCTGTGCGACACTGAGCACAACAACGCCACTCAGGAAATGCACATTCATGCTTCACCCTGAATAAAAACCCCTCTTCCTCATATTTCAGCCTTTACAGAGTGAAGAATATGCAACATCGTTGATAAGCCAACTTGCAGACACATGATTGCTGTATACAGGGTGTCACCGCTCACACACAAACACACTAGTCAAGGGAATTTCTGGATAAACCAGCCACATGACTAGATTCAAAACAAAAGAATTAGCATTAGCGTCATTATTTGTACCACTGGCTTGTATTCTGGTTCAGCTTCATGCCACAAATACAAAGCACACGATGGACAGGATAGCTGAAGGACAGCTAAATTACAACATTTTGAGCAACATTCATATTTCATTCTATGTTAACAAAATGTGCAATGGTTAAGACATTCAGCTGATGGCTTAAAAGCATTGAGGTGCATTGTTACCTTACAGATCAGCAACACTTCCATTAGCCTCTGAGGGATTTTACAGGGTAATTTATGAGATGTCAGCCAGTCCCCGGCAGTCAGTGACTGTTAGCATTTGGCTCTTTGAAACAAGAACAATAAAGCAGCTACTATAAGCATGAGAGATCCTTGAAAGGCAACTGCTTGAAAAAGGACTATATAGCACAAATCAACAAAAGTTCGATTTACTAAATTATTACTTATTTGTCTTTATTTAAACTCGAAAATCATTGAGGGCAAAGCCCTCATTTACAATGACGTCGAGCAAGAAGGAATCAATAAAACAAACATATAAATACAATTAATAAATAGAGTAACAACAAAATCAATTAAAACAGGTACAAACAGAAGTTAAAAGGTTTGAGACTGTGGATTTAAAATGACCAAGAGTTACCAATGAATTCATTTTTGAAGTGCTTTGTAGTGTGTTTCAGGTTGTTGGTGCAAAGAAGCCAAAAGCAGTTCTTCCAAGCTCATCATAAGCCTTTGATGGTAGACTTCTCATATGCACAGTAGTTTGAAAAAAAAAGTATCTTAACCTATGGTCAATTAAGTAGGTTTTTCCAGGGCTTTCAATCGCATTATTCACCTGAAAAGCTAATAAGTGGTCCTTGAGTGAATTGTTTTATTTATTTCCAATGAACTTTCATGCTAAATTCTAATATATAGGAAACCACAACTTCTTTTCTCAAATGACGAGGCTAGAACATAGATATTAGATGATTCTGTAAAATCCCGTATTATGTAAAATTATTTTTTCTTATATCCAATGTCAACATTTTAAAAATTCTAGTTCTACAAAATATCTGTGCATGGCAATTATAGAAATGTGGTTATGGCAAATAAAATCTGATTAAGGTATGCTTGAGGTTTAGGCAACTAAAACACTAATTGCAGGTCTGTAACAGGATGCAATCTCCGGTCTCCTGTAGGAAAGTCAAACATGCTACAAATCTGGATTTCCACAACCTTAATTCTGCCTATTAAGGCCACATTACTTCCTGCACTGGCACTAAATGTTGGACGTAACACAAGAGATTTGGAATCATCCAATATGGATGTATTTCTTAAGGATACTGAGCTTTAAATCGATAAATATATTAAACATGGTGCATCATTTTCATATAAGTAAATGTTCATTCTTGCCATTTAAGGTTTATTTGGAGTAAATAGATGAGGTAGTTAGCATGAAAAATAAGCTTCAACAAAAGAAAATTCCAGGAAAAATACACCCTACATTGTCTGACTGACAAGAGATCCCTGGGAAGTGGCAACACAAGAACACCACAGCAATGAGTGTTTTAAGGCCAAAAATGCAAAACACTTTCCATGAATTCTGGCTTTAGATATGGAGAAATAAGCTTTGCCTAATCCCTGCTTCCATAGAGATGGTTCCTGGCTGTCTCTGAGGGCTGCTGTTGACTGGCCAAAGTTCGAAGGCTGCCCCTGTTTCCCACTGCAGCCACAATCAATATGAGATCACGGATACTTAGTGGAGCTCACAGCGCACTACTTAAAACCACATCTAGGAAATGTAATCAGAGCAATACTTTTGTATTGTGACCCAAACAGAAAGTAGTTACCTCTTTGGACTTGAATTGGAACTGTGAGTTCTTACAAATACTCCAATAAACTGACACATAGACTTCTGTCTGGCCAGTCACAATGATGTATGTTGAAGTATTAGCATGAATTCTGCTATCAATCATGAAAGGCACCAACACTCATCATCTTACTTGAACTACATCAAACTTGTAAAACAAACAAGACTGTGTCATTTTTGACAAAATAAAGCATATTTCTCAACCACATTTGTAGGAAACATTGGGATAGAGCAGCCTTGTCAACCTCTTATTTGATGTTTTCAGTTCAGAAAATTGGATTTTAAAAGGAACTAGTGAAAGCTAAATAACATTAAGCCACAGCCATTTCTGGCATCTCACAATGTGAGCAAGCAAACAAGAATGCACATAATCACCTCCAATAATTTATTTTTACCAGTTACTATCAGCTCATTTTGGCAGCAAAAAGGGCAAGTCATGTTTCACTTGTCAAAAAATCTGTCTGAAAATCTTCATCTCTATTGCAAGTTTCCAGACTTGCTCCAAGTGAGAGACGCTATTGCTAACGTAATTGATAACCAAACTACACAAATAAATGTATATACTGTATGTATATGTGTAAATGTAAGCTAGGCTACTTATTCATTCCCAAAGGAAAAGATGAAGAAAATGTGCAAAAGGTCCTTATCTTACCCTGACATTTGACAGTACATATCAGGATAATTTGTTGCACCTTCTCGCTTCAACCAGGCCTTCATATTGGATGTTAAGAGGTGTTGCACACTCATTCAACACCATGCTAAAATGTTAGCATACTTTATTAGCTTAAAATAGTGACCCATTGGTCATAAAGCTATTAAGCAGGTTGTGTTATGTAGCAGTGTGCTTTAATGAAATGGTCAGGTAACATACAATTAATTAGAAGGCGTTGTGTTGCCAAAAAGTAAAGCAATAAAACTAAGCTTACATATGTGTGTGTTAACAAACAGGAACTACAGGCACGGAATCAGCCATCAAGCAGTTTTATGACAGGCCAGTGTATGCTAACAAGCTAACGCGGAGCTCCTGGGTCAATGAATTACTGAGGATGAATGTATGAATTAGCAGCCTCTCCTGTCCTGGAAGAATCTACCAAAAACTAGTTAAGTTCCTTTAAAGAATACACTGTGGATTCATGTAGCAGTGTGTTATTTGGTCACCAGGGGAAAACTGCCATGACATAATGCTTCATGACCAATTATTAACTACCCAAGCATGTTTCATAGATTAATTGATTTATGATAAATATCTTTTCAGTGCATCATTGACTTATCATCGAGTTACACCCACAGCAACAGGCTAATATATAAAGTCGATCAACAGTACACGTAACCAGTGTTAGGGTGAAAAATTAAAAGAGAAGTCACCAGTCAGTGATCAGCATGAGAGACCAATATAAACACAAGTCTATTATATTTTCAGAACAGCAGAAATGAATTCCATAAAAGGCTGTTATTCTGTTTCTTGTGATGTGTACAATTCACTCAGCTGCAAACATTGAGCTTTACGTTGACCACAGGTAAACTGAGCTCTGGTGGGTTCACCCTCAGCTACATCCATAAGTCTGTTCTGCAATCATAACAGTCTCTGAGACATTGCACACTGCAGTGGGCAATTCAGCACACTCCTCTAGCGTGGGTGTGATAGGCAGACATCCAAAAAGCCTCTAACAAAGTGTGTTGATAAAACATTGGGCCTGGCTTTGTGGAAAATGTCAGAGGGGTTGATAAAAAACAGAAGGGGAAATAAAGGCTTTTATTATTTCGGCATTATTCTGCTGAATTACAAACAATTACAATTGATTACCACAGGCATGACTCCTATTGTTACAAGGTGTCTATGATTTCTCCAGACTGGAGAAATATCAAGAAGATATCATTTCCTTGAAATACATGAACATTTTGTTATTGTGCTTATTTGGATCACCAAGTAGAAGTCGTAGTCTCTCCTCCTTTTTATTTATCACTCCACCATGGGTTAAAGTATCCATACACAGTCATATTCATGATGACAGATAGGCCTGTTGGTATTGGACTGATGTGCTGAGTAGGCCCAGCAGCTGATCAACAGTACCTATAGGCCATATCAACAACAGAGGGAGATATCCTCCATTTATTCACACCACCAATGCTACACCGACCTGTAAGATGATTGGAATAACAATCATAGCAATATTACTGAAGATAGCACCTTATCAGTGTATTTCCTATTCCTCTCCACCCTGCACTCCTTCCATCTGACTTGCATGAAGCAACATATAAACATCAGTTTGTTATGGTGGTGAAGGCTGTTGCAGTATAGGAGCTCTCAGCTGGTTTCATGTCACACACATAACAGGCCCCTTAGACCCCCCACTGCTGGGTTTTATTCCCAGAGACTAGAGAAGATCTTTGTTTTTAATAATTCAGAATCAGATTTTAAACCTGCTCAAAGCCTCCAGGAGCCACGTAGAGACCCCGAAGAAACACACACACTTCATGGACCTGCGCTTCAAGGGCCCCTTGTGTTGCGTCCCCCGCACCCCAGTGTGAGAACCAGGAGGCTGCGAGTCACAGGTAGAGTGAAGGTGTGTTGCACAGGGAAGTGATGGAAGGGTGGAGGATGTGTGGGTGGAAGGGAGCGGGCCACAGCAACAGTGTTGCCGATATTATCAGCGGAGAGGGCCGTGAAAGCAGTGACACGCTGCTGTCTTGTAAACTGCGTCAACAACAGACTGTGCGTAATCTCGGTGCGCGTCTGCTGCGTCCAGACAAGAAAAGACAAACACCAAAGCTGCCTGTGGAATGTGAGACGCAGCATATTATATGGTCACACTCACACACACTCACACACACACACACACATACACAAACTGGAGGCGAGAAAGCTACTCACGGTGGCCGAGGTCAGGCTGCTGTCTGTGAGCGTGAGGTGGTGCGGCTCCCATCTCCGCAGGAACTTGGAGGTGAGGATCTTGCTGAGGAAGGTGCGGGGGTGTTTGACCACACACACCTGGATGTCCCCCTCGTGGAGCAGCTTGTAGCGCATCCCGCTGCTGCTGCAGTGGTGCAGGGACCTCTTACACGGCCCTGCGCCCAGCTTGGTGTTATTATTCCCCTCCGACATCTCCCCCAGCAGAGGCTTGTTCTCCTCGCACTGATAAAACTGGTTGTTGTGCAGCTCGTTGCCCCCGCCGCCGCCGCTGCTGCTGTTGAAATCCATAGTTCAGTAATCCAACAGTTTATTGTTTCCAAATGTTACTCTCGCGGAGGGGAGGGTGAACGCGTCGCAAGGATACAAGAATCCTACATGTATATTAAAAAATTGAAATGTCTGAGGTCGCTCTGATCGAGCAGGAGGGGGGTACCTACCTACCTACCGCTATAACACGACCTCAATGACTGTAGACACGGCCAAAACAGCCACAGAAATACCACCAAACAGTGTCTTATGGCAGGATATCCAGACAAGGGAAGGTTTTTATGATACAGTGCAAATAATCCACCATTTTCCTCCCCGCACAATGCCCCATGAATTGTCTCCACGGTGCGCGTCTCGCCTCCCCCCCACCACCAACGAGCTATTCAATATGTTAGGGCCATGGCCTTATCCATTCCGTCCGCCCCGGTGCCAAACAGAATAATCCACAGCGAGGAACGCATGAGAAGAAAAGGAAAAAGGGCGAAATATCCAATGGCGGTGGCTCTAGTCTCCTCGGTGGGGTTTTGTGGTCATTACAGGCTCACTGGCTCGGTTTCCTTTTATTCAGTCTTTTCCCCCTATCTTGGTGTAAAGGAGCCAGCACTCTCCGGCAGAGCTGTGCCGATTGGTCCCCGCTCGTTCATGTGATACCGGACTGACGTCAATGGGGAGGCGAGCGGATGAGCCGTGTGTCTTTTGCGCTTGACTGTCTGCCGAGGGCGCACGCTCACCCACCTCTTCTCCTCACCCCTCCACCTCACCTCCTCCCCTGCGCGCAGAAAAATGGAGGAGGGGCGCAGCGACTTCAAGCGATCCACCACACCGCCCCTCCTTCCCCACCCACCGCCCCCACTCCACTGGAAATGATGCGGCTTGTGAGCATCCACATCATTTTCCAGGGAAGAAGCTCAGAGGGGAAGATTATTCACATGGCGCTGTTGCATAAACATAAGTTTATAAAGAGGGAAGAACGGAAGACCTGATGTCACTCACAAGGAGGTTCACTAATGTGATATAAATATTCATGGCATATAATTTGTGGTGTACGTTGTGCATTATAGTATCAAATGAGGCAAGATGTTTAAAAAATATTGCATTTATTGGAGGAAAAATATGAATCGCTAATTATTATATTTTTCTTTACAATTATCACTAATCAGAAATTGGTCTATTTAAATATTTTTCTTCAAATTATTCACTTATTATTACTAAGAATTATCATTTAGCCATAGCTTCCTCTGCTTTTTATTTTGCAGTGCAACAATGAAGACTTTACTGTTCCACCAAAACTTATAAAACTGTGTGTCCACCAGGGCCATAGCAAGAAAATACTGAGGTCAAGTGTCCCCGCTACCCAGCCCTCACCAAAGTTTGACCAAAAGCCAATTTGGATTTCTCATATTTTATTTATTCAATTAAGTGTTCCACTTTCTGCTACTTTATCTCCCAGAATGAAAGTGTAAAATGCAATTCAGAGCCTTGTCCACACAAAAATTCTAAAAGCTGTATTTAGTTATTATTTTGTTGGCCTAACATTTACACACAATGACTGTAAAAATCCTGAAATCAGCTTATAAAATAAACACCATGTGTGAGCCCTCAGTGTCCTCAATGGTAGTGCCTAAGACCCTGGTGTCCATGAAAAAAATCTCCTGTTTTTAACATTTAGTTACGTGATTTAAAGAGAGTTCTCTTGATCTTGCAAGATGTTCCAACAATTACAACAATTATTCATGGTCCCCAGAGCATGACTACTAATGTTTTTAGAATTTTAGAACAAAATTGAACTGACAGATTGAAATTTAATAAGTATATTCCTGCTCCTCTGAAGATGTGCCCTGATGAGCTCCATTTTGGACACTTCATGAGCTTCCCTCCAGCGCCACCATCAGGCCAAAATTTAATTTGTACACAGAATCAATTAAAAAGATTCTGTGAATTTACTGAGCCTCAGAGGATGAATCTATTTTATCCCATCCATGAGTGTTCCTCTTATACCACCATGAGGTCAACTGAAATTGTTATTTAATAGCTGGAATGCAGTGGATATCAAAAGCACCCAGAGGATGAACCATTATCCTTTCAATTTTTATCTAATGCCCTTATCAGGCCAAAATAAGCCAAAAAAGATATTTCTTAATATAACAGGCTAGAACATCATCAATACATTACGTAGTTTGTTCTCTCCAACACATTCCTATTGTGGTATGTAATGAATGTTACAGCGTCAAGGATCCATCAGCTGGCTTCAGACTGTCTGTCTTACTAGTCTTGATGATAAATTCCACCAGATCAAGTTTGGACTCAGGTAGGGGATGAGTTCCTGAAAGGGGAATGGCACACCTTGCCACACCCTAGCAGAGATTTATTGTTTTAGTCATGGATACTTAAGAAGGACGGATGTTTAACAATACAGGGCCCTGAGGTCACGTCTTCTACTTAAAAACTATATCTGCTCTGCTGCCCAATTCCAACTAACACTCACTCACTTATGAATAAGCTGTGACTCATACTTTTTCTCAGCATTTTTAAGAGAAAAAAAAGCATTTTTTAAAAACATAACGCCAAGCTCCACCACAGGCAGTAGGGGGTGATGAAACGTATCATGTATAGTCTCCTGTGATGTGAAAGTGTCAACTCTGGCTTTTCTGCAGTATTACTATAATACCAGGGTATCAACAGGAAATACTGCGAATGTGTTTTTATCTAGCCCCTTATCTTCAGCATGAAGAACATTTTACACAGGCACTGAAGAGTATGAAATCACTATTAAAAAGCTGCTTTTCAGGCAAACAATAATATTATTTAATTTGAGACTTTTTACATATTACACATTCAAGTTATCTATAATGAGTTGCACACTGCTTTGTTAAGATATTATATAAGATATCAGGACAGAGGATCAACATAACATCTAAAAAGTTCAAATTGCTGTCAGTCAGTATTGTCTCCAGATGCTTCACAAGACGGAGGCAGCTCAGACGTTAAGCTTATTGATGAAACATACAAGAGAATTATTTTGTGATCTAAAGGAAATATGTGATGTGTTTAGGGTCTGTATGAGAGGTGAAACTCTATTATACAAATTATACCAGTGTTATAATTACATACCTAGAGAAAAGATCAGCTTTGTCAGTTTAAAGATCACCATCAAGAGTTTGAACATCACCAATCTTACACATCAAAGTGTGTTTCCGGGAGGTGTTGGGGAGTACTACTGCTTAAGTGAAAAAAGTAGTATAAAGTCCTTTCTGTCTCCAGAGTGAGCTGTGTGAAATCTGATAAATTGCCTCAAGTGATGTCACTTAAGTCAGTGTGGGTCAAGCCCCCAGGAACAGCGACAGGCTTTGAAACCAATTTGACATAGTGGCCAAACCGTAGACTTACATTGTGAAAGATATGTGTCACAATCCCTGAGAAAAGTCTCGTTGTACTATCAGAAGTTGATCCATTTGGTCTGATAACGTTTTGAAAGTCTAGAAGAGCCGTAAGATTTAATTATTTTATCCCCATTCAAGTTAGCCAGAGGGCTAAACTGGAAGTTAACTGGCCTGGCCAGTGGAACTCTCTAGTGAGCATGCTTCATGGGTGCATGGGGGCTATAGAGCGTGCACAGTATATTTTTATCTGGGTAATTTCCGGGGTGTGGAGTTAGAAAGAAGTGAGATCAGCAGACCTCTGTAGCTGCTCCTCATCTCTGTTTAAGGCTAGCAGCTCTGCACTACATTAACTGCTACTAGCATAACACACCAGAATCTCTGACCGAACTGTCAGCATTCAGGTTGCGTTGTGGGTAATGTAGGCACAAGGTTTTGACAAGGAAGAAGAATGCAGGGACTTAAAAATACAATATCTCTGGTTCTCCATTGATTTGATCCATCGTGAGTCTGACATTACAGGACTGCAATGTTAAATCAGTTAAGCTACGGCTGACTCATAAGTAAGTGTCCACATGCATGCTGGGATGTATATGCAAAAAAAAAGTAATGACATGAGTATCTCATTTAATGTAATGTAAAGAGGGTTGTGTAAGGTTAACACAAAGCTGTCTTTTCACCAATCAGCAATGCTAAGTATTGAAAACTCCAATCCAGTAGTTTATTGGCCAATACTATTTAGGACTAATATAAATCTCCATCACATTTTTGTCAGGTAGGAGCTGTGACAAAGGAAGCACAGGGGATTAAGGTTTTCAGTTACAACTGAGAAGAAATTCTGTCATCTGGATCACGGCTCAAAAAGCAAAACAAACAAACAATAAATCTCCATGTTAATAAAACATAAAAACATACATTTGCATGGTAGTGTAAATAAGACTGAACTGAAAATAAAGTTAAAAGGTAATTTTCAGTGCTGTTAGCACCACGAACAAACTCAGTTCACTATTATGTTGGAGGAGGATGCGGAAACCTTAGAGACAATGTATCAAACCTGGACATGTGAGAAATACTGCTTTGCATGCATTTCAGGGCAAACATGGTTTACATCTCATACGCACAGTGGACCATATCATCTGTCAAATGCAGGTGGAAAAAGTTAAATTCAGTATGATGATATCACTGTTTTGAAGTCCCGGTGGGAGGGAAGGATGAGAGCGTGGCTGTAGAAACACAGGTGAGTGTCAGGGCAGCGCAGCCAGGTGCCACAGTCTGTACTGAGTGTAACAGATGGGGAGCAGAGGCCTCAGTAGCTTCCCATCTCAAGGGTCCCAGCTCACAACAACAGCTACTGAAGTATCACCACTGAGGTTTCCACATGTTCCCAACGGGAAGTTCTCTTTAAAACTTTTTTTTTTTTTTTTCCGTTCCGCCCACAGTCCCCCATCAGCAGAGTCCTTCCTGCTGACACTCCAGCCAGTATTGTTCTGAAGACAAGTTACAACATGCCGACCAGACTATCTCGTGTTGTGTCAACAGCCAATGAAAACCAAAGTGGAAAGAAATAAGCAATGTGTCGTACAGACAGACTGATATATTGATTTGGCAGTAATGGAAATAATTATATTAAATAAGCTAGGTCACTGCCACACTGAAAATCCAGAACATACGTTATCAAATAGAACTTTATTAAACTGTAAAATTTAATTTTCAATGTGTGTGGAAGACATTTCAAAACTTCAAATTCCTGATTTCACACAGAGTTAGTGTGCACCAAAGCATTCATTATTTGTTATGGAACTGATCAGTACAACAGTGGTTGTCTGTGGGAAGGAGTCTCATAAACTGAAATGATACTAGACATTTTTAATGGAGCCTGACCAATATATCATCCAGCCCATACTGTTCACCAATATTAGCTTATAATGGATATGATGGTATTGGCACATATTGCTGGCAAGAAACTTCAGTAGAGAAATGCCAATAATATTACATGTTTGATGTCATTTAGAAACAGTGTGTTGTATCGTGTGTTGTGTTGATCAGATCAATCTCATTACATATATTTATTAGAATGGTTACAGCTTCAAACAAGCCCATGAGACATTATTTTTTTGTCATTTATCCAGTATTGTATTGTTTTTAACACTGTAGTGAAACCAAAGACCATTTCCCCACATGTGGACAATAAAGTTCCTAACTAATGAAACAGCCTTGTTAATTAACTCCACCAACTTGGTTGATGTTGTTTGCAGGTCAGTGGCTTCACTAGATAACTAGAGCACCAGGCAAATGTGTGTGTAAGCAGTGGTTGAAACTAATGTTAGCACACCTAACAACATGTGCTGATCAAATTTAGCTCTTGGCGTAGTATGATTGATTAGGTTTTTGTTTTGTTTTTAAGCAAAAAGTAGCACTTTATAATTTCTTGCAAATACACAACAATAGATCCTACAATAATTCTTTAATAATAAAAATTTAAAGGATCCTTGTCAAAAATGTTTAATGTAATGTGTTTATGTTAAAAAAAAAAAGCCCATATACATATCAGATTCTTTCACTTTTATTATCGATAACAGTCTTAAAGAGTAACTGTGAAATTCAGTGGTTTAAACTTCTCACCTTGCTGCAACGATGCACTTCAAGACACTGTGACATCACTGGTGGGTGTGGTCGCGGCAGAAAGGAAGCATATTTCTGACTACATGATGCTGGCTGTGGTCGAAGGTAAAACAGGCTTTAAGCCTCCAACCAGAGAGTTGAAAAGCTGTTAAGTTACTCTTAATAACCAAATTTAAGTGGTGCTTATCAAAAATGTTAACGTAATATGTTAAAAATGAATACCTGCCAATCTATCATTGGATTTACTCAACTCTTAAATATCAATATCAGACTGCTCAAATTTTAATCAGATTCCATATGACAAAATATGGATACATGAAACCTTTTTAGGTGTTACATGAATATGATTTAATGTCTTGTTATTTGCATCAGTATCTATAGGTCCACTAAACAAACAGGAAGGACAGTAAGCTCACATGTCCAAGCAACAGCCAGCCCATTGACACAGGACCCAGGAAGTGTGTGTACACAAGGTTTTGACTGATGAGAATTGAGAATCATTCTGCATTTTTTTCTGAGAAACATTCTGAACAACGATAAAAATAGGTAATTTTAATATAAAACACTTTCAATGATTTATAATTTACAGCAAGTGTAAAGTAACTTCTTTCGAACAGTGACTACTCAGGCTACAAGAGGCAATCACGGGGTATTGTGAAATGCTATAATGTAGTGTAACAGTAGCACAATCAGAGAAGAGCCACAAAGTCAACAAAATCAGTCAAAAAATCTTAAGTTTGCTAACATTAGCCACGATAAGCTTCTCATCATACCAGACCATTTAAGGCTGCAACACCAAAACCCAAAAGTATTTTTAAATTGAAGAAGATCAAGATTGGGTTTCTTTTGTTATGATTTCAACATTTCATTCATAAGAGAATGAATATACTATTTCTCCTTTTAAAAGCAAAATATTCCTGCTTTCGTTCTCAAAGTGGAAAAACCCTTCACCCAGATTTAGCGCATTACCGGAAACTACATAGTCTTCAACTGAAATTATGACACATGTAGAAAGTGCCTATAGAGGAAACTCGATCATATGATTTATGATTAAAAGAGAAGCATCTCATCAGTCTCACCCTTAGTTAGACAGATTAGATGTTGTTCTTATGGATAAGCAGTGTATTGGCCTTTATTAGCCACATACAGTATCTTAGTGTAAACCTACACTGTAGTTTTGTACCACATTCCAAAGTGTCAGGTCAACAACCCGTCCCCCCACCCCACATCAGTCACAGGACCCAGGTTAGCTGGATCGTCACAAGAGCTGCTCACTTTAACTGAATTACCTCCATCCCGGTTATGTTAAGTAATCCTGTTCTGTTAATCCCTCGTCTAGACTTATCCTGACCAAAACACAATGCATACTGCTCATATACATAGACACCCAATTAACACTAAATACATTTTGACCACGCTCACATGTAAGACCTACACACGAAGCCTTGTCTGTTCATTTTCAGCATACATTTGAAGTATTCATAAGCAATTTCGCACTTAACACAACTTCATGTGGAAAGCAGTATTTTAAACTTGTACTAATGGAAAGAGCACTGATATTTAATGAAGGTCTGAACTCCTGAACTGAACACGGAGGAATTTTTGCCTTGCTAATTTTTGCCTTGCTAGCGGCGGAGCAAAAGGACAGTCTGTAAGCGGGACCATCCGTCCATCTATCCATCACAGAGCAGAATGGAATGGGCAGGTTCATGCTCCTCAGAGGATGAACCTTTTCCACTCTAGACATAATATTTCCTGTAGTGCCAGCCTCAGGTTAAGTCAGTCAGATAGCCATTAAACTTGCCTATCATATATATGTAAAGTGCTATTTCATCACACTGATTCAATTATCAGTTCCTTCAAAATAAAGTAGAAAATGCAGAGAAGAGATTTTTTGGTTTTGCCCATTTTTTAAGATATTTAGCAATAAAATAAACAGAGATTTTAGAAACAAATCATTAGAGAGCCTCATTTTTTATACAGAATTTGTAACAGAAACTCAGTTTCTAAATGACACATATTTCCTGAAAGGTATAATGGTCTCCACTTTGTAACCTGCATTAAATCATAGTTAACAGATATTGTGTCCATGTATTTAAGCCTGGAAACAAGGGAGTGGGAAAAGAGGGAATGTGCATTTAGAAAAAAGAGGAATTGTCTCATTATAAAAAACAAAAACACATTTGTTTAATAGAAAAGAGAAATATGTTCTATTAAGTGCATGTGTATTGTACTTTTTGATGTTTTTTTCTGTTTTATGTCTTGTCTGTGTTTTTAATTTTAATATACATGATCAAATTGAGCTAAATTGTCAATGTTTTTATTGTATTATTATTGTACAAACACTAGAAAACTGAAGTTAAAATGCAACTGCTTGACAGTAAAGTAAGACAATACAATATAAAATGTTGTACTAAAGCGTTTCTATTTTCTAGATTTCATTTTCAAATTTATTCACAATATCAATTTGTCATTTCAATATCCAAAGTCCCATTTCAGTTTCTTTTGAACATTTAACTATGGTCTGATTATCCCAAGTAATAAAATCATTCACCATTCCATCTAATTGTCAATTTTCCCTTTCAATCCCAATGAACTCCGCTTGAAAGTCAAAAAATTGCTCAACTTTGTATATTTCTTTATAAATCAGAACAGAATAAGAACAGAATAGGCAGTAAGTGGATGACAGACAGATTACATTTAAGTCTAAGGGCGCAGCTCTCAGATAATGGTACAAGCGTTTCAACTATTGTTTGGTTGCGTACAAACAGAAAGCAAAAATAATTGTGAGAAGCCATATGATTGACCACTTTGGTGCTTTAATTCCTTTGACGTAAATGGATGACACTCATCAACAACATCTTACAAAACTTCCTCATGCATCAGTTACAAAAGTACAAACTGAAACAACAGTTTCACTCCTCATCTTTCACAACATAACTTTGGTTAAAGCTAAGCTACTTTTAGTTTAGCCTGCTATTATTTTCCCTTATGGTGAGTTCCAGTGTATCACAACACAGACAGTAATAAGGTGTGAGAACAAGTGCTGTTTAGGATACAGAGCAGCTCGGAAACGTACTTTATTTACTGTAAATGATAAGACATTATGGAATGTTAAGTGTCTATGCAAAAACAGGAAGCTCTACGCGCATGTAAAGCAACAATATTCACAGTCAGGTCTCACCAGACTGGTCCTGCTGCTTTCTAGTGTTGTGAGTGTGACAGATAGCTCCAGGAAATTCTTTATTTCAGCTTGTGTCATATCACTTTGCACATAAATGTATGAGAATTTTTGTGACATGTCGATTACAACTGGGGTTTAACACAATGGCCAAAACTTAAACTGAAAACAACTTAAATGTAGTTGTTGCATCTATCAAAAAACCTGCATGCTGTTGCACCAGCTGTGTTCAAACATTGCTGCTCTTGTTTGCCAGTTGGGACTCACTTGTAAAAACATTGCTCCATAGTGCTGATAGTGGTCAAAACCTACACAGGATAGCCTTTAACTATTGAAGGGGAACTCCACTGATGTAACACCTCAGCATTACTGCATATGTGAAAACAATTGTATAAAGCCTTTTGTGTCTCCAGAGGGAGCAGTAATTTATCATTCAAGTGATGCCTTGAGTGACAAAAAATATGAGAACAATCTGGGGGTGTGGAGTTCGAAAAAAAAAAGTTAGCCAGCACATGTCGGCTTATTGCTGGTATCAGGTGTAGTTGTCTGGCAGATGAAAATATCAATGGCCAAAATGTCTAATGGGAAATATGCCGATTGCCAAATAAATAAATTCATTAATAGCGTATTAAATAGCCTAATATTGTGTGACCTATAAGATGTGTTGCCAAGACAACTTAAATACAAACTTATATATATTATTATGCAAAAGTTTGGTTTTGCCTCTGCTATTAAGACATTGAGAGATTCACTGAGTGTTTGGTCAGATGTGACTAAGTGTGGCATGAGATTGCAGCAGTTAACATGACACTGAAAAGTCTTACCGTTTTCTCTCCGGTAATGTTACATCCAGCACTGGCACAATGAAACAAACAAATCAGCCTGCAGCTCCACAGTTTAATAATATGTAATTGATCAGTAGGAGGTTTAACTTTTCCCCGGCCCCAGTGAGGATGGGAAAAACGTGTAAGAAATTTTAAAGAGATGATGGTGACTGAGGAAATTTAGGTGTTTAACTTATAGCAGGGTGCATAAGAGTTAACTTAACTTACAGGGTTCAAAACTAACTTTTTCACCACCTTGTATGTTTGGTTCCTGTGTGGATGAATCTGCAGATGCTGAGTGTGGACACATGATGCAGCCAGTTTCATTATGAGAGGTGGGCTCAGGGAGACCGCAGCAGGTGGAGGCGGTGGCGGAGCTGCAGCTGCAGGCTGCATTTAATTAACAACAGCAAGGCTATTTGTTTTATTGTATTGTTTTAGCCTTTATGATCAGTTCACAAAGTTTGTGAAGAGTTCATTCTGCTGACTAAAATACATTTGTTGGATCATGTTTGTGTTTTAGTGTTTTATTGCTGTATAAATGTAGGCTATTATATGGCTATTTAAACAATATGTATGGAATTCTGAAATATTAACAGACATATTGGCTGTCAGAAAGTCTTGCATAAACTCTGGTTTTGATTACTTTAGTTGTAGTGACAGTGCAACTACATAAAGTGGCAAGTTTAGTGTGAAACCAACTAGTTACAACCAGTGTTGGGCAGTAACATGTTCATTTTGTAATGCGTCACAGTAATGTGATTACTTTGTTCAGTAACGGGTAGTATAAAGGATTACAATTTGAAATTCAGTGACTAGGTAACTAATCCCAGTAACGCTCTGTTACTTCGAAAGTCTGAGGGTGGACTTGTTTGCTGTCTTCCTGATAGTTTGATGGAGGGTTGATCTCAGTTTGGTCTCTGTGGTCTCTGTAACATTAGCTTGGTGTGGGGGCTGGAGGTGTGAGGACACCAAAACAGATACGTGTTGTGTCTTCTTAGCTGGCTTGCTAATGTTAGCCACTGGTAAGGCTACATTCAGGAATCAGCTGGTTTAGTTCAGATTTGGAGCCTGTGAGAACAAATCAGCTTCACTGAGAGGATGAGACTTCATGCAGTCAATGAAGCTAACGTTAAGCTAACTGTTGATGGCCAGTAAATACCTCCAAATAAGGCTGGCTGCTTGTTAAACCACAATGTCTTCTTTTTCCTTTTCCTACATGTGTTGAAGAAGCAGCTGTGGAGACTTTGAAGTTGTTTAAAAGCACCTTTGATGGAGCTGGGCTGAGTAACAAAAGTAAAGTAATGAGCAATGTAGCTAATTACTTTTGCTGTTGAGTAATTAGTAATGTAACTGCTTTATTAATGAATAATATGTGATGTGTAAATTAGTACATTTTCTAAGTAACACTGGTTACAACATACCAGTTAATGTTGACTTTGCACTCAAACTTACAGTCATATGAACATTCAGCTGGTGCAACAGGCTGCTGCCAGTCAGTTATAAAAGGCTTCTCTCCTGTGGTTTGAATTTTAGTGGCGTGACCCTTTTGTTTACATTTGGATCCAAATTGCATGTTCACATAAATATTTACAAAACTGTTTGCTTATATTTTTATTCTAGAGGTGACGTACTACTCCGACTCCTACTAATTCTCACTGCGACACGTCATCATACAGTATTCGTTTAAACCACAGTTTTAACCCCGTATGTGTCTTTGATGTGTGTGGATATCATGAGAGGTGTGTCTGTATCAGTGCTGCATGAACTCTCACTGAGTGTGTGTGTCTCTACTTCGTATGTGCTGCCCCTGAGCTGACGACAGACAGCAGCAGCTGTAACTCACACAGAACAAACGGGGTCAAGGGATTCCAAAACTGTACTGACTGGAAAGCCAGGTCAGAGGTCATGAAGGCAGCAAAACACATCCAGCGACTCAAGAGTCACTTGCAGCAACGTCTATTTGTGAACCAGCTGGGCCCAGAGAACTTGGTCAACCGTTGAAAACTGATAATCAAGTAAAGCGCTTGTGCTCCGACGTGTGTACATTCAGTCCGTGTGCTCAGTTAGACACTTCAGTGAAAATGTGGCAGTCATCTGTCTAGAACTGTTAGCAGTGAAGGAGATGCAGCAGATACTGTAATTAAGTTCAGATTTTTACTCCTTGAATGCTTTTCTGTGATTCATGATTTTTAAGTCCTCTTCCATTCATACACCAGTCTGTGCAATGTATTCTGGGATTAATTTAATAAATAAAGTTGATAAATTATTGTTTACATGAACACATTTTTCCCTCAGCGTTGCTCAACTACTACTTCAGTTAACAATATTCTGCTCTGTCCAGAATTTGTTGCACAGCTGTTTTTATCTGAGAGTAAAACGGTAACAGCAGTTTTCCAGTGACAATCATGACACTAAAGGCCCCAGTACACTGTTATTTTGAGCTGTCGTAGATGAAACAACAATGAGAGAAACATAGTGAAGTCTTCGGCCACCAAAGCCTGTAAACAAGTCCCCCAAATTAATTTTTTTGTAACTGCTTTCTGGAACGATACATAAAAGCGTTTTGTGATCTGACGTCTTCTCATTCCTCATCTTGGTTAAGGTTAGGGAAAGATCATGATCATGGAGCATGACGCCAATGTCTACTCAATGAGAAACGGCACATGAAAAGTGCTGGATTAAAGTCTGACGTTTTATTGACGCATCCATTCCAAACTTCTTCCTATGCAGACTCTCTGGCTCTATAACAATTCCCACAGCTGCTTGAGTATTTGTCAATTGAACATAAACATGTGTAATTTTGGGGGAATTCACAGAAATGACAGCCTCAAGATGGCCTGCTTCAAAATTCTGTTGTAATTTAGGATCATATTGTCACAATGGGACTGATGGGATCTTACTACATGAAATGACACAGTCTACACCGGGCAATGCGATGTTGTAGGCACCATTTCTGAAAAGGTAAAATAAGTATGTTTTTTGTTTTGCTGCATTGTCAAAACTCCAGGTCAGTGCAAACACACAATATGGGTGGATGTCTCTGATAGCGTATACTGTACGTTTTCTATTGACATGGTACTGTTACCATTCACCGTGAATTCATTGCACAGACTGTGACCGAGATTTTATTAAAGCTCACACATGCATCGTGTGCCTGGACTCAAAATGCATTGCATTCTGGTCTATAGTGAGGCTAGAGTAAAGTGGTGCAGGCATCAGCCATGAACAGTGGATTTCTCTCAGTGCGACTGCTGTAAAACGTCCCTTTACTCTCCGATTCTGCAGGGACTGACATCAAAATCTGAAGTTTTAGGTCACAGAAAGATAAACTATCGTCAAACTCTACTGCAGCTGCTGCAAATATCTGGCTATATTTTCTACGTTTGGCCTGAAAGACCAACAATACAACCACCAAATAACATAATACATCCTAAAATGCATATTGCACCTCAACAATACTTTAAAAATGTTTCCTCTAAAATGTGCGTCATAATTTCTCATGTTACAATATGGTCAAGTGTTGTTGAATTCCCTCACCAGGCAGCAGATCACCAGTAAACATTAAAAATGAGGAATGTCCGCTGAAATAAAAGGGCAAAAAAAGATCAAATCCCACGTTAAAAAGAAAACTAGTTAATAGAAAATTTGCCATAAAACCTATAATATTAAAAAGTGTTAAAGATGAACTTCCTGTCCCATCAAGTCGTACAGCATAGATTCAGCAGAACAGTCTTCAGTGTTAAACCGTTAAATATAGAATCACAATCCTCAACATCTAGTGACTATAATATTTTAGTGTTCAGAAATTCCCAGATCCCAGACCTACGGTGCGTAGAAAGTACCAGTGTGGAAAAGTGAAGGAGTACGGAGCCGACGCAGGTGCAGCGGGTCAGACTCTGATTCGGAACATGCCCTGGCTCAGCTGAAGGCGGAAGAGTCGACAGTTGGCGATGCGCAGGGCGGTGCAGGTTGTTTTGGAGAGGTCAGTGGGTAACATGGGCTTGGTGCGATGCCATGTCCCGGTGCTGCGGCGAAACTCGCGGATGTAGTCGAAGCTCGTACCTGTGCGCGCGGGAGACATCAACGTTACACTCTGACATATTGACATCGCTGTGATGCTGACCTGTTGTTGTTTTGCACGGTGTTTTATTATTATTTATTTATTTTTTTTTACTGACCTGTGTCCAGGTCTCCCACCACATAGATGCTAGCTCCAATCGCCACGGCGCCGTAAACGAATGATGAGCTGGTCTGGATACACAAGCTTTGGTCGTCCAGGAACATCCACCTGCACCCGACACACAACAACGATCTCTTTACATCAGTATCAGAAACAGTAAGCTAGTGCTCTAGCCTGGAGAGACCTTGGGTGGAAGAATATAATGAAGTTCTTTAAAAACACCGGCACATAAGACTCTCCTATGAGAGGACACTTCATGTCCTGTAAATGCAACAGAAAAGGTAAGTCATTACCATGTGTTCTGGGATTACTCATTGGATTTACAAGAAAATGGATGTAAACAGAAGTTCCCACAGTTTGAGGATTAGTTTAATGTGATTCATCATATGTTTTTGTAACGTAGAAACGAATGTTAAGATCAGATCTACAGTAAACCAGCAGGATTATATTTATGTCCCTTAGCTGCTCTTGAGTTATGATCTGTTCTGCTTTTTTCTTCCATAAACAAAGGTAAAAAGAAGCATTGGAAGCACAATGCATGTTGATGCCCCTCTTTTAACTTCATTTTAAGTATTTTTTAAGCATGTACGTGTGTGGATTGATGTAAATAGGTGTGAATGTCCACATATATATGTGAGTGTAAGTGTGTATGTTTTTTTCTTTGTTCTTTTGGCTCTAAATGTTAAAAACTGGAATGTGATGGGAAGTCTGCTTATGCTGTATATCATGTACTTCTGTTCCAAATAAAAATTAAAATAGACTCTAACCACGTAATTGCATAGTTTGGTTCAAGTCTGGTGGCGACTGTGTGAATACTTTTTTTTTTGTCTTGAGGAGACATTCCTGCTCATAAAAAGTTAAAAAAAATTGAATCGCTGAAAAAATTCCTTTAAGAAAAAAAAACCAACCATACAGACCTCCTCATCTCGTCATGGTAGAACTCAGACTTGCAGGTCATCATGTGTCGTTGCTCTGGGTTGTCGTTCTCTTGGCTTCTCACCCCGCCGAACACGTAGAGCTCCTGGCCGACGCCACACGCCACTGACCCGAATCTGACCACGACAATTTCATTTTAGACATGTCAAATATAGAGTTCATTTATTTAATATTTGAAGGGAGTCTGATCATCCTCAGCCAGCACCACATAAAGAATTGTGACTGAGGCTGTGACTGACAAAGAAGGGATGTCAGTACTGATGTGATGCGCCTACTTACAGAAATGACTATTTCCACATCAAAAAACAAACAAACAAACCTTACTGATCTGACTAACTCACAATAGGTCTTGAAGTCCCCCTCCACTCAAAACTGTGTTTTGCTATTATCACTTCACTGTGATTTTTGAATTTCACTGCGTAGAGTTTGTTTTCACATTCATCTGCTGAAAGAGGAAAGTTTCTCTGTGCTCACCTTAAATCTCAATTTGACTGTGTGTCTGTATGAGCGTGGTTTGTGACGTCACATGCTTGAGTGCCAGTCGTGGTTGAGTGCGCAACTTACACAAGTGTGATGTGGAAACTTGAATCCTCCAGTGCACAAACACTGAGAATGAACTTTTAACATGAACAATATTTGCATGTTCATACAGTGGCTTTTTAATAAGGAAATGGTAAGAGACTTTTTGTGGTCTTTAACCAAAGGAAGCAAAGCTAGAGTAGCTTCTTGAAGTGATGCTACAAGCTGATATACCAGTTGAAAATCACTCTTCAGGGAATGATGTCACAACATCTAGACGGTTCAGTGTTATTATTGGCGATTAGGATCAGTAAAACATAACTGGTATTACACGTCCGGAGATACACAGACTGAAAGATTGTGAAAGTTGAATGTTTCTTCACATCTCCATGGTTCCTGCTGTGACTAACTAAGTACATTATCACGCAACAGCCTCAGTCAGAGCTACTTCATCTTCCGGAGCACCATTTTTACATGTCAAGTCTCATTGCGGAGATATTTGTCAAACTGAAACTAAAACTTACACCTCCGGGAGTGCAATGACCAAGAAGCTGTGTTTCACTTCCTGTTGTGTAATACATACAAGTGCAAAGTTCAGTAAGGAAGGCTGAAGTTAAATGAGTGTATAACATGGGGCGAAGAACATCTACAATGGAAAGAAAGAAGGAGATAAGAAGTCCATAAAACAAGAGAAGGACAACAAATATTGACTTCAAACTGTTTGTACCACAGCTGATTAAATCAAAAGATCCTATTTTCTTTTGTCCGGCTCCACAAAAGCTGATGCAATCAGAGGCCGTGGTTACCTTCTCTCTTTCAGAGGACAGAGGCCCGTCCACTGCTGGGTTTTGGGGTCAAAGCATTCAACAGAGTCAAACAGCTTCCCGTAGGAGCCCCCACCCATGGCATAGATCTTCTTATTCATGGAGGCATAGCAGCCGACCTGAAAGAGGAGAAAGAGATGAGTGTACAAGTCACAGCGCGTGGAGAGAGGTTAACTGTGGAAAATGAATCACTTAGTCTACAGTCTGTCTAATTTCTGGACAAGTTTGGACAAGGGTGGTGTTGGCCCCCGGGCACCGCTCTGCATGGTCATGTCAGTTCCGTTGTTAAGTGTGTGTGTGTGTTACACTGTCTGGAACAGTCAGTGCAGAAACTAAAGAACAGACAGAATGAGTGAATAAGTAGGAAGATAAAGTCCATTTCTATATTTGTGATCCACAGAATTTTCAAAATGTGTTTTCTTGAGCGTCCGCCGTTTCCATCTCTTTCTGTGTTTTAAGTCACAGAAACTGAAACAAATTGAATCTTTCGAGTTTGAACTGTTGGTCAGAAGAAACAAGCTATTTCAGGATGTCATCAGTTCTTTATGAATTTTTAAGAATATTGAGAAAACAATGCTAAAACCAAGCAGCAACCTCCAGGGCTGAAAAATGAAGCCAATGAGGAAGTGCAAAAAACTGCAGTTCCTCAAACAACCACTTGAGGCTGTCTCCAAAAGTGAGTCAATCCCCATAGACCTCCATGTTACAATGTCCAACTTTACAGCAGGAATAAACATGTTTACAGCCTGGTACAAAAAATGGTTTTGGTCTCTATAGCTAATTTCCCCTTTCATGACAACTGTACAGGGGGTTGAATTTTTTTTTAGTCACTTGTTTAAATGTTATTAAGGCTTAAAGTTATGCATAATTAAGGGCGTGGCCGCTTTGAGTGACAGGTTGCTAGCCGCTAGGTGGCTTGTTTCGGTAACCAGGCTTCATTCAGCCCGCCTCAGCTCCTCCCCAGCTCCACACTCTCGTCCAAATATGGTCACTTCTCAAAAATCAAGATGGCGACGGTCAAAATGCCAAACTCAAGGCTTCAAAACAGGAGTCCACTAACTATTGGGTGATGTCACAGTGGCTATGTCCATTATTTATTATATAGTCTTTGGCTAAAACTCTGCTACTGGCCTCTAGAGGCTGCAATTGTCATTACACCTCACAATACACATGTTTAACTTGCTTTTTCTTAAAGCCATATATTTAAAAGGATTTCTCCTCAGGGAAATGTAAACGGGACCAAGGGATGGTTAAACAAATCTAGATGTAATACAGGCGTTTCAACCTGCGTTTAATATGCCCCCTCCTGGAGGGTCTGGAGGGAGCTCAAAACAACATTTAAGAAGTGACATATTTTTACTATTCTATGAGATAATTTTGCCCAAGTGTTCAACTGTGTTACATCAGTGTTTCCCCCATATTCGTTCTAGCACCGCTGCTAAAATTTCAAAGGATCATTAATCAATGGGCTACTAATGATTTCCATTTGCACGCTGTGTGAGCATGATAACTACATTATCGTGGAATTGTTTTGAGTCATCGACTAGTGCATCAAATCCAAGAATCCTCCCTCTCCTCATTCTTCAAAGGGCACCTACGTCAAAGGTACTGTTATGAGAGTAACGTTGCTCCTTTAGGGCAGTGCATAATTTGTGTGGTGTAGAGCGAGCAGCAGAAGAGTGACATGAATGTGAGCGGAGCAGAGATAAAGGTTAGCAGTAAGAGGTCAGACTGGCAGTCAATGTACAGTACAGACTACATGTGTGTGTCATTTAATAAACTCTGCAACTTCTCAAGACCAAGAAAAGTCTTTTGTTTCCCCAACTGCTAGAAAAGTGAAGGGGGTTAGCCCCGAAGTTAGCGACAATGCGTTAGCCTAACCTGACTAGGCTCACTTAAGGTGGATTGACCTTTAAGGTGGACCAGCTATTCTCATTTTAGTGTCAATCTCAGCCATTCCTACTGTAAACAGAGAGTGGGGAAATGTCTGGCTGCTGAGTCTCCTCCGAGTTTGGCCCTGGCACCCATCCCTCTCCTATTTTGTGAATGTGGTATGTGTGCTACCTTGCGAATCATGGTCATGCTGGTCTGCAACTTCCAGGTATTGAGATGAGGGTCAAAAACTTCAACAGTGATGAGCTCTGTTTCTTCATTCTCTCCTCCGAGAACATAGATGAGACCATCGAGCTCCACCACGCCAAAGTTCTGACGTGCCTGTGTACATCAGTGACATGAATATCAAACCACTGTGCTGGAATCTGTACATCTGACTACACAAGAGTCTGAGAGAAAAACCCCTTATGACGTCATCGGGGTCATCTCATCTTGAACTTGGAGACTAAAAATTTGGAAAAGGCCTGCATTATAAACAGGAGGCACATTTACAAGCCAGGGAGGGTCTCAAAAAAAAGAAATGACAATATTGAGTTGCATTATCAGAAATGCAGGATTCACTCTTGACCTACAATAGATACTAGAAGTCAGGATATTTCGTCCTGTGTTGCATTGATGACCACATATTTGAGTAATCTGTCTCAAAGTCCAACTGCTGTATGGAGTATGACATCAAGCTTCATCTCTGACCCTTTAACCACATACCATCTGTTGTTGTAAGACATGACTTTACTAACAGTTCCAAAATGTGGTTGATGAATCATTACACCAATCTACAGGAGGTGCTCTGGCTTTGTACCATCTTTTGAAATCACAAGACTGCTTTATCGTCTAGTTTTTTTAACATCCCGCTGTTTTTTTACATTTTTGGTAGTTGTTTACATTACATTATTTTAATCAGATATTATGATCTATCAAATATTATGAATACACTGAAGAGTGGTTTTGATATACAAGCAGTATTTACAGTGTTCACTAATATATAGTCGACATATGTGAGTGACACCACTTTTGTCTATGAAATGTGAGTAGGTGACTGTAAGTTGGTAGTGTTGGTGTCAAATATGTCTGTGCTGCCAACTGGGACTGAAACTGAATCTCTACTGCAGCACTGCTGACACCTAGTGGTCATGAAGTCAAATAATTAAAAAAAAACAGAGTGTACTGTAACATGGCTGCAGAAGTGAACTTTCTATGATGGACTGATAATAAATCTACCTTAGAAATCACAGACTGCAGCAAATTCCAATTGCAAAACTTGTTTTCATTCCTACATTAATCTGCATGGTAAAATACTTGTAATAGAAGGATGACTGTAGCTGCTGTGACCTCAGGAGGCAGGTCAGTATACCTGTAGCAGTGGGGGTATGGGGCTCCAGCTGTTGGAGTCAGGGTCATATTTCTCTCCACTGTCCAGGACTGTATTGTGTTCATCTGTTCCACCCATCACAAACAGAAAACCCTCTAACAGAAAGGAAACAAAGTTATTACCGGTTTGTGCATTTGCTGAATCAGCAGTATGCACTGTTCTACCACATGAGAATTCTCTTAAGCCCCACTGTAGGTGAGAGATCAATCATTCAGTGAAAAGATGTGTTTTATGCATCATGTCAGGCATGGTGGATGTATTTTCCAGCACTACGCCCAGCACTGACCGGCAGCAACCACCCCGTGGCCCAGGCGGGCGATGCTCATTGGCTGGAGCTCGATCCAGGCCTGTCTGTTGGTGTCGTACAGCGGACACATGCAGCGCGTCACAGCGGTCGGCTTCCTGCTTCTGTAACAGGACAAAAACCATCAGGAAGTGAGCCGACTGTGATCTGAGTGAACTCAGCACTAATTAAACCTCTTCCTCTAGTTGTGATCACGTAGCACTCTTATACACCATCATCAGTTTCTCTGTCATTGAGGGCAAAAACTGTCTTGGACCTTATTCACACATGAATGAAAACAAAAAAAGGCCAGTTCAGAAACACCAGACGCTTTATGTGTTTAAAAAACATATTTTTCATGCTTACTAAGTTCTGTAAATTTACAGCTACTCATGTATTATTCTCATGGATTATTATTATAACATAAAAGATAATGAGAAGCTGGTGATGAATAATTATATGGAATCCAAATAGAATATTGATGATACAATTAAGACAGCAGACAGTGACTCACTTGCGATCCTCTCCTCCGGCAATAACAATACACTCAGAGTAACCTCGAGGTTTGAAAGCGGCGAGCATGGCCTCGCCCTGCGGCTGACTATCCCCCAGCACCTGCTGACAGTGCTCCCTGATCACCTCCCTCATCAGGGGCTCCCCCATGGCCTGATGGGATAGGAGGCAACACACACACTGAGATTAGCTACTGAGTTAACCAAAAACCAGAAAATGTGACCAGACCTTCACGTCGTTAATAACACTTGCAAAGCATAGATTTTAAATTTGGGAGACTTTCTGCACCTGCTCTCTCAGGTAGCTCACGTCCAGACCCTGCAGCCACACTGCAGACATCACCTCCTTCATGTGCACCTGCAAATAAATACAGAACCAGACTAATTTTGAGACTTTACGTAATAAAGGCGAGCTTATCAGTTAAAGGGGCATTCCACCAATTTTATACATGGAGATAAGGTTAATAGTCATGAAGAGCACTACGCAGGCTGGAGGAGGTTTTACAGGTTTGAGAAAATAACCCCAATGATGTCATCAGGGTTATCTTTGCTTGGAAAGCAAACTCCAATGATGTCATCAAGGTTATCTTTGCTTGGAAAGCAAACTCCAATGATGTCATCTTTGCTTGGAATCAGACCACAAAATCTATATCAAAAAGCCAGTATTACGAATTACAAGGAATGGAGTTTGAAAGACACAGGCCTTTACCTAGCAGAGGCTCCAACAAAAGGATGCTATCGAGTTGCATTATGGGAACTGTAGGATCCAGCCTTTCTAGACCTTGACTCATACTAGAGACTAAACATCAGTATATCTCGGCTGCTGCTGCTTCAGTTTTGATCTTTTGTTTTTATACTCTGTCTCTTGCGAATTTGCTAATTTTATCAAAGTGTAATAAAAATAACTGCTGGAGTGCCCCTTTAACAATGCCATGTGAAAAAAAAATACATTCAAATGATTCTGTATCGTTCTCTCCTATAAAGAATGGTGTTATTTCTAAATGTTAAAATGTTCCAGGGCCTTTAGTAATATTCTTGAAGAGGAAACAAAACATGAATTTCACAGTCCCCTGAAAGGCCTACAAGGACATACAACCTTCAAAAAACACTTTCATGTTGGGTTATTTAAGTAAAGGGCTGATACTCATTGTTCTAAGCATCTGAAAAACTTCAAATTGTTTCTCCACTATTTTGCTATCATTCCAGGCAGCCATTGATTTCCATTTATTTTCATTTCCATATAAAAAAATTTGACTCTTGCAACTTGTTTGAGTTGTGTAATGTGTCACAGTGAATGTCAGCTCTACATTAATTATTATAAATGTTTCATTACTTTAACAAAAACAAATGCAGACTTGATGATTTTTTTTTTTACTATACTGATACTAATGGAAACAAATGGATGTCTAGAAAAAACACATTCACATTTCAAAAACACAACAGCATGTTTGTTAACCTCCTCCACTCCCCGAGGACCCTGGTGTCCATGGGTGACATCACTGTCTTTCAGAGGCAGTAGCGGGCTCAGTTTTAAAGCTACAGTGAAGACGGTATCATACCATGTCGGTATCACCATGTCATGCTAGCTAAATAACGCTCCACAATTATGCTAAATTTTGGTGAGGGAAAAACTAGCATGGCCATTTCAAAAGGGTCCCTTGACCTCTCACCTCAAGATATCTGAATGAAAATGGGTTCTATGGGTACTCAAGACATGCCCACTTTATACTTATCTCATGCAGTTTTTTGCATGCAATATAAATGTCTTATTTTCACCTATTCTTAAAATGGTGTATTTGGATATTTCTGCATACTGGGGTCCCTAAACAGTCTTGGATTTGCATGGATTGGGTCTGACTGGAAAGCTGACACTCTTGTGGATTCAATTAGCACAACTGTATTCATGTGTGATGATGTTAGTCTCCATAGTAGCCATTTCATTGTAGTAAGACCATTTTTGAAACTTGACCTCACTGTATAAAATGACCTATTGTGACTTAATGTGAAACTTTACAACCACAAACTAGAGATCGAGGGCATTCAATTCAGTCAAAACTAGTTACATTTTGCACCAAATCTGTGTAACAAATGGTATCAACCCAAAAATTGCTGCAACAACTCATAATTGAGCATGGGAATGGCCATCATATACGTCTATCATAATATTCTCGGCCCTTATACACTCTAAAACTTTCAAAATTTGATGAGGTGCCTAACCAACACACAACGTTCATTACAGATTTATTACTAGAAAACCTTGACACACAGTGCTGAGCTACATCTTAAATTAATCTTCAGGTTTCCAGCTTTCAGATGATGTATACCACTTGTATGTGGCATATACTGCTGACCTGCTGTCTCCCTCTAAACATACCTTATCCCTCCCAAAAATGGGTCTGTGGTAGGGGGATGGGTGGGAACGAAAGAGGTTAAATACTTGTGAATGTGTTACAACATGAAAAACTACTGGTGTGCTCCTATAAGACACTATCCTGAAATACCTGTTCTATACATAGCTCTAGCTGCCACGTATATATGTAGCTTTCACTGCACTGATGTCAGAAGCTTGATCTCTAATTTTCTAGAAATCACATATCAATCAAATAAACCCCTTAGTACACACAATTATAGACAAATTAGTTGACTAGGTGTAGAGCTGAAACCACTGACTGATTAGTTGCCAACTATTAAATGATATACAAATAAATATTAAAACATTTCCAAATTCTCTGATTCCAGCTTCTCAAATGTGAATATTTTCTGAATATCTTTGGGTTGTAGACTGTTGGACAAAACTAAAACCCTGAGCTCTGAGAAACAGTGATCGATATTTTTCACCATTATCTGACATTTTATAGACCAAACAACTATTCGATTAATCGCGAAAATAATCAACGAATGAATCGATAAAGAAGAAGAAGAAGAAGTGACTAAGAGAGCACAAACCAACATCCTGATCAACTTGTGATTAAAAATAAACATTTCTCCAAAAAAGTGATGTATTGTTAGAATTGACAAAATGTCACATAATTATGCAAAACAGTGTGGTTCACAAAACTGTGCTAAAATTTTTGAAAAGGCCCATATTCCCATTATAACTTTATTTCAGTCAGTAAAATTGATTTATTTTTCTAATTAGCCATTGATAAGGTGAGAAAAAATGTTACCTGTCTGCATTTTCCCCACCTCTCTTATCTCATCCCCACACTGAACCTGAGGTGAGTGGTACCCACCCTGCGATCCTCCGGGTCATGTGCAAACCATCGCACCACAGCCTCCAGCACGTGCTTTTCGTTGCCCACGTTCAGCTTCTCCATGGCCAGCACCTCGCAGAGCCGGTCCGGAGGCATCTCCCTGAACTCCTCTGTGAGCGCCACATCGCGGAAATGCGTCTGCAGGAACTCAGTGGCAGCGTAGTGAACGTGGTTAAGGCAGTAGTGCAGAGAGAAGAGTCGGATGCCGATACAGTTCTCTGCTGTGATGCAGCTTTCCAGGAACTGGCAGCACAGGGACTTGAGGTCAATCATGAGGAGCAGGTCAGATGCCTGCACCATGTCCTGGATGGTCTCTTCACTCAAAGTGATCTGTGTGTGAAGGATAGACACACACACACACACACACACACACATGCAGATACTGAGACAAAGAGAAGGGTGGGGCAACACAGGCCAAATATCCACAACAATATATCTGGATGGGCAGGAAACAGTGTGTCATTTAAGTTTACCACACTTAAAACCACACCTTGCTTTTGAGAGCATCCACACTTACTTCACCACTGAAGATGTAGTCCAGGATCTGTTTCATGATGGACATGGAGACCCCCTGCAGCTCAATCCTGTATATTGACCCATCTTCCTTTGGAGGATTGTAGTTCAGCTTGGTCCTAACATTAAATCATCAACACAGCTGAATATGACAGAACATGAAAATAAAAAATAGAAACCTGCAGCACATTATTAATTTATGCTTTCATTATTAATTTCTAGTTGACATTGTGGGTGTATGTGAAGTGCTGTTGTGTTGTTTTGGTTTATACTGTTTGTTACTTTGCTGTTATATGTTTTAATTGTAAACTGCAGATGAATATTAGCTTTAAGCTAACTCTGGTGCAGTGCATCAAATGTTAACATTTATGTGTTTACTGTACATTGTCTCAATAAATACAATACAACTTTTAGCCTAGTGGTCAGTAGTAATGCTATTGTGAACGTTGACACACCCATGTTGCTGTAACATTGGTTACACCAGCTAAAGATAACAAATTCATGATCATATCTTGACTGGTGTGTCTGAAAGCAGCAGAAGGTCACTGCCAAATTGTCTGACCTGATATAAGGGCTGGCTGCAGCCAGGATGTTTTTCTGGACAGGGAGCTCCTCTCCATCCACCACCAGCAGCGCATCGTGGAAACTTTTCTCTTGCCAGAAGGTACGAAGCACCCTGAGGAGTTTCTGTGAATGTTGTGGGTCCAAAACCTTAGAACCAGCTTCACTCGATCCAGTATCGGGCATGTCTAAGCTTGTGAAAGAAGAAAACGTCAAGCAGAACTTCATTAAAAATATCTCCCAGTTATATTTCACAGCTACCTATCAAACGTAAGATAACAATACAACATAATTTAATTCGTCTAAAACAAAAGATAACACAACATTTATTTAGGTAACAACTGGCTACTCATCTAATCCTCCTCTACTACAACACGCCACAGTGGGCAGTACTGAGATCGTTAATAAACATCCAAACGTTCAGATTTATCTGAAATAAAATGCTGCTAAGTGCATCACTTGTATGCCGAATATTGTGGAAAATTATAACGATTCGTAATTGAATCATTCGTCACTCAATAGATATGCAATTGTACTGACTCTGAATGGCATTTTTAAACTGGCAGGTTTCTAAACGGAGTTTGGCGACGCTGCAGATGTAACAAGGCTAGGCTAGTAGCAAAACAATCCAAATGTCGTTCAACAACTGTTCCTATGGCAAAGACGATATAATGTCGCTAGCAAGATTATTTGCAATTCAGCGTTGGAAGTAGCTAAAGTTAGTCTTGTTAGGTTAGACAACTGAAACTGGTAAATGGGGAAAGCTATAAACACGATAACTAAGTCAAGCCTCAGCCCTACAGTGTATGTTAACTATGGTTAAAACTTGTCATGTCATGTTTTTCATTTTCCAGTTGACTTTTTCCAGTATCTTACCTTAAGACTAGGAAATGCGCCTTTCTTTCTTATGGGCACAGACTGTTGTTGCCTAACTGCATGCGGGAAAACATGAATCACTCGAGACGAAAATGTTTCAAGTGGACGTGAAGACATGTATTATGCTGTGTTCAAAGCCATAGGAAAGATGGAAAATGGAAAAGCCCGTGTGAATATATCATTGTGTGGGCTACGTATCCAACGATAGCCAAACGTATTCATAGAAGAAACCATTTTGTGAGCTTTCATAATACCCACGGCAGCAGATTTGCTGAATGGTTTTAAAAAAGTTAGGTCTTTTATCATTACGGCCCATCTGATTGTATAATTATCTGGCTCTTGAACGCAGCATCAGCTAGGCGGAAACACGTGTGATAAACAACGTTCGAATATTTAATGAGCAACCTGTACACTAACAGTATTGTGAGTAAATTACTTCCGCAACTGCCACTAGTAACGTTGTATTAACGACTTTGTGTATTTTGTCTTCACGAGCTATGATTTACAAAAACAACTTTGTGTGTTTTTTGTCTAGATTTCGGAGTGGTACTGCAAAGGTTTAATTAAAAAGAAGTGGAACGGGGCCATACTGTCAAACGGTCAGCTTAAAGGACTCGAGAATATATGGATGTATTATGAAAGCTCTTATTATACATCCATGCGAGAATACCGGAGTATTTCCGGTATCAGTAAAACCTTCTTCTGGGTTGTGGGCGTTTGCCGACAACTTGAATGGACAGGAGAAGGCAGGGTAACGTGACGGATCAGGAAGTGAGATGGGAGGAATTGGAAATAGGTAGCTGGCATGGATAGCGGGGGGCGGGAAAGTCTAATTTTTTTCCCACTCGCATTCCGCGAAGACCCGCCCTATTCTGCCTCTGATTGGCTAACACTCGATTCCTTCGTTAGTTAAATTGGTTGGGTCAGGGCCGTATACGGTTGTGGGTTAGGTTTGGGCATGAGGAGTGAGGTGGTTAGCGATAGGGTAAGAATACCAGGGTCAGAGCCAATCAGAAGCAGAATAGGGCGGGTTTCGCGGAATGCAAGGGGAAAAAATAAAACGGCGAGAACATGGGCGAGAAGGTTGATGTTGTTGTGAAATGGAAGGATAAAGCTATGACTGGGCCATAGTCAAGATCACCCAGTACAAGACACTTTAAAACCTTGTTGGGAGAAGCAGAGGAGGGAAACAAAAAGCTTTGGATGGACTGTGGACTTTGGAAGAACAAGAATAAGAGTTTATTTGTGATTCACATACCGTACAAGCATCTATTGATAGTTAGCACAGTTACGTTCAGATCTACACAAATGCATCAAAGATTTGAGTTAATTAAGTAGGAGTGAGTAGCATTTATTGTTCCAGAGTTTCATCTCAAAGTAGGGAGAGGGATCGGTGAGGAATTATCAGTTTACACAGGAGAAATGTTTGCAATATTGTCAACAGTGCAGTGGACAGAAGATACAAGACCATTGAGAGCAATCATTTGTTCACATTCAAACTCATCACCATCAAGTTTACAGTACAGTCATTCAGACAGCAGGACAGACTCTTTGATAGAAGTACAACAAACATACAGAATTCAAATGATGGGTCTTACAGTAATATTTGTAAGGGAACCGGCACATATTGATATCAAAGAAAATAAAATGTCAGATAAGGTTGCAAAGGAGGCCACAAAAATAATCAGTGGTTTTGCAGTGTTGAAATGATGTATGCAGAAAGGAACAGGAGAGATCAGACAATAATATAAAGACTTAGATTTGGACACACTGGACTAAACAGTGCACTATTCAAAACAGGTGAACATAATACAGACAGATGTGAATACTGTGGGCAAGAAGAAACAGTAAAGCATGTTATGTTACACTGTCAGAAATATGAGGCAGAAAGACATCTGATTCAAAACCACAGAAAGACAAAAGTATACTTTGATCCATAGATATGCTATAGGAGAACTCAAGAAATTAGTGTTATTGAATCCTAGTTCAATATCTTAGACTAACTCATTTAAAAATATATGAGTTATTTATGAATATTGTAAATACTAGACATTCTGATCCACACTCCATACCAGTTGGTGGCGGTAATGCACCAATTCGTTGTTTGCCAACCGCCATTAAAACTCAAAGAAGAAGACGACGACAAAGCAGAAACACGATGTTTGTGATATTGTAGACCAACGGTCAAATAATAATAGACTAGAACGGGAAAAAACAGCTAAATGAAACCTTCAGCTCAGAGCAGACTGATTGTGAGCAAAGTGTGACAGCACCAGCAAGGCAAAGAGGAATATAAAGTCATCGTCAAACTTTCTCAAGACTGCATCGTGTGGTGAGTGGAAACCAATTCAGCAAACAAAATCAACTAACAAGCTGCTGTGTGAGGTTAAGAATACGAGAATATTACGAAATGGATCATTTAGGGATGAGGCACAACAAGGGAAGGCCATACGGCTGAAATAGATCGATCGATAGATAGATAGATTATTGCACTTGCATTAGCAGCGGTTGTGTATTGCACTTCGAGGCGGGATAGTTGTCTGTTGGGGGGGGGGGGGGGGGGGGGCGTGTTCACCGCTTGATGATAGAAAGTTGGCCCAAGGGAATACCTACAGTTGTGTCAGTTGACCAAATGTGGTAGGTGCAAAATTGTTGGAGGCGAAACGTCTGAAAATAACTAGAAATGAAGAGAAATGCGACAGCCTGTCCGTCATGATCAAATTCGCTGATCCTTGACTATCATGCATTGGATAGCTATTGTGTTGGATACATGAGCTGTTAGGTTAGGCCGTATATTCCTCCACCACTGTGATGCTTCAAGTGCCAAAAGTATGATAGCCTATCAAGAGTGGTGCAGAGTCAGCAAAAAAAGCAGCAGAGGTGCAGAGAGTTCAAGTCTCTAAGGGATTACGCATGCAGAGGCAGCGAAGAAGTGTCCAGGCTGGCAGATGTCTCTAAATCAGTGGGAGCAGAGAGCAACAACTGACCCTGTGGGGAATGTGACAAATTTGCTGTAAAGGAAGATCTGCCAATAGTGGGCAAGAGTGAATTTGTCTTGTTTATGGTAGATGTGATAAATTGTTCGGCACAGAGGGACAGGAAGACTGAAAAGATCAAGATCACAGTGAAATCAGCTGAGAAATACTTTTAATCAAAGGACATCAAGATGAGGGAGTGAGAACACTTGCACAAACCCAGGAGTTGCAGAAAGTAGGGCTACATCAGGAGAAGACCTAAATTTACCATTCAGTCTATTTGAATTAAGGAGAGCCATTTCAAATGCACTGCAAACCTCACAAGGGAAAGATGGTATCTGTCACCGCATAACTCATATGAAAGACAGCACACTTGAAGCAGTATTAATATTGTTTAACATGATGTGGGATGCAGGCATAATCCCATCAATATAGAAGCAGTTATAGTAACAATACTAAAACCAGGTAAAGATTCATTGAATCGATCAAGCTACAGACCCATCACATTAACATCACATATAGGGAAGACTGGAACGGATGGTAACAGAGAGATTAACACACTGTCTAGAGAGTAAAGATCTATTTTCTACTTTCAAAGTGGATTTTGTAAAGGGAGAGAGACAATGACTCTATTTTATGTCTGGAATCAGAAGCCAGGAACGCTCAAACCAATAAAGAAATGGTTATTGCTGTGGTTTTTTGGTGTAAAAAAAGCTACTGAGCCACACTCTAGTCCAGTAGGTGGTGGTAATGCACCTATAAGCTGGTTTGCCAACCGCCATTAAAACTTAAAGAAGTAGTATGGCATGGGTGTGGATTTTAGTCAGATAAATCAATTTAAAAATAATTCTATGTGGAATTAGTAAATCTCCATTGTATCGTGTATATATTGACCATATTGATCTGTTCAAGAGCACGTAACATGTGCTTTTATTTTGATGGCAAACTCCTCCTCATTCATTCTACTTTTATCTCTCAGCAACTTGACACAGCTGATGCCACCATAACTTTGAACAAATATGTTCATATGTTTTTGGCAGGAATACACAGAGTTAATGTAAAAGACAACTAGCGTGGCCTAAGTTCATGTGGCGCTATCTTAGCTAAGAAGGAAGTGCAACATTTCTGTAAAACTGGAAACGTCCAGTAAAGTGGCAGTCCTTACAAAAGTTTTTCATGCTTAAGTGATCATTTCTGCCAACTACATAGCCAGAATGTGTCAACATTAAACACAGAAATAAGAATTCGATAATGGCTAATAGCTGGTGTGTCTTTTTTTATGATGTTTCTAGTTCCCGTGGTGATGTTGTGACGGAGGAACCACTGAGCATTGTAACTGGAGACACACCGTTTGAAACTACAAACATGCCTCGACCTGCTCGGAGCAGACTGTCTCCGTGGATAGAGAGTCTGATCCAGAGCTTTGGCAGTGAGGAGGGCAGCAGCAGCAGTGGTGGGCGGCTGAAGGCTCATGTGATCGGGGTGGGTCAGATGTCTCAGTCCCAGGCCCAGAGCTCTGAGGGTCCCACAGGGCTGCTCTTCCTGTCCGACGGGATGGTCCAGATCCCTGCCATTCTAACTGCCTCAGCCTGGGAGCATCTTCAGGAGCAGGAGGACCGAGAGTGTTTCACCAGCCTGCTCAACACCACGGTTTGCATCCAAGACTACCGGCTACAGTTTCACATGGCCCCGGAGCAGACCAGGTGCAGATTCTTTTTATCAGTAGGAGAGCTGGTCACCACTGCAGCCGGCCCAGTTAAGGACAACACCCCTTGCTGCACCACACTGTCCTCTGTCAAGCTGAAGATCTGTAAGACATGGAGGGCGCTGCTGGGTCAGGAGGAGCAGGATTCTCAGAAGAGCCAGTGTGGGTTTGATCTGTCAGAGCTGCTGGGGGAGTGGCAGCATGAGTGTCTGCAGGCCGTGCTGGAGGACATGCGAGAAAGACTGATGATGTCGAGGAGTCGACCTGTGAGCCCGCAGCCCTCCACCTCAACATGCAACCCGCTAAAGACCCACCCAGACACGCTCACCGCCACAAGCTGGGACGTAGACAGAATCAAATATAAAGGTGTGAAATGTTTCAATGTCCCCATGAAGTGTCTTCTCATCCCAGAAGAAGATGCAAGTGGGCTTCTCACTGCCTCTGAGGTCAGAAAGACAGATTTACCAAGCATTTCCAAACATTCAGAGAACACCGAGCCTTCTGTTGACGATGTCGACTGGCGAATAGCTGAGCCAGCAGTTGTAAAGAGAGAACACCACACCAATGAGAACCCCCCTCTCCCTGAGGAGGACATTGTGCTGCATGAGGACACCTTCAAAGGGATCATTGACTGCGACATCAAACCCTTATCCAACCCTTGGGACATTTTTCCTCCACCGTGTGAAACCTCCTCATCCTCTGATGCGTCCCCAGAAGCAACACCGAACCAGTCTCTGCACAGTCCCACCGCCACTAAGTTCACGTCTGAGGAACCTGTGATCTTAACCAGCACGCAACTATCCGTCCACAGCTCGAAGGACTCCGCGCACAGCAAAGGAGAGAACAGCTTCCTCCCGCCATACCAGAAACTGCCACTCTCCACCAGGCTACTCAGCGCCACCACCTGCTGTTCAACCTCAGTTTCTGTGAGTCCACCAGAACCGTTAACCAGACCATCAAACATATCACCTGCTGCAGACGAACGCCGCACCCACACAGCACAGCCAGATTTTCCCGCTTTGAAACAAGAAAACCAGATTTTGGACATGCAGGAGGAGACTGCTCAGAGAAAATATAGGAAGGCAAAGAGAAAGAGAAGTGAGCCCACACCAGAAGCAGTAAACATATTAGTGGAAGAGGAAGAAGCTCAGATAAGTGGGAGCCCTCCATCATGGCTCTTTGACACTCAGACGGGCCCCATGGCCAAAAAAAGCAGCAGCAGTCTGCTGCAGGGTGGACCTGTAGGGACGGCCTCGAGAAAGGTTCCCACTACTCACAGCGATGGCAGGCCCTTCTCTTACTCTTACCAAGTGTCAGGTCAGAATCTGACAGACTTGAGCCGAGTTAAAGTTTCAGAATCGTTGCTGCACTGGGCAGTGACGTATCTTGTTGTTCCAAAGCAGACAGATAATCCACACGACACGTCAGTAACGTCCGATCACACGTCATCTAGCAGGACCAACGTCACTTCACTTTAGCTTCAAAATGCTCAAGATGCTATTTCAGTTGTTTTCAGATTTATGGATATTACAATGTTCTCATCCTTAAACCTGCTCAGATTTTTGTAAGAAAGTCTTATTGATTTGCAAAGTGAAATACAGACACATCTAATTGTGTAATATACTGTATAGTTAAATCTATTTTGTACAGTAAGCGTTAAGCACTGAATAAAAAAATCTACAGTTTGTAAAAGATAAATTGGTACAAAAAAAGTGTGTGTGCATATATATATGCCACTGTGCTAAATGCTCCACTATGTTCATCAGCTTGTTGCTAACTTTGTCTGTCAGCTGGCCAGGTAGTGCACAGTGAGTTTATCAGACTTTTTCAGGGTGGAATCATTAGCATTAGAGTGCTCTGATGTTATTGAGCAACATTTATACTGAAAGCACTGTTCACTGAGTTTACGTTCTTGATAATGTTATTTGAATAAAACTCAATTTTGCTCATTTCGGTGTCATATTTGTACCAGCTGATAAAAATTTAACTGATTTGTGCACTGGGGAGAGAGGGGTGATGGGAGGGCTTCTGGCTTCCAAGGGGGGGGGGGGGGGGGTTGTGAACCACCGTACCAGATTATTACTTGAGTAACAGTAGTAGTTTTCTATTTGTCCAGAAGATGTCACCAAATACAAGACATGTTCACGCTGGAAGTAGATTACAGTAAGTGGATAGGGTCAAAAATACAGATGTGACAGAAGCTATTCAAGTATAACCAGACCATTTGAAATGATGAATATTTGTAGCTATAGCTAGGCTTTAGCTGGTACTGTTATATAGAGTGACTGTTGTAAATGATGCAACAAGTCAGGATTTCTGAATCCCATAATTGCAGGTTACCTCTCATGACATCATCAGAGAATAGTAGTGAGTGGAGAAGTTTTCATTAAATTAGTCAGAGTGTAGTGAAGTGTATGTTATTTATGTGCTGGGTCAAAGGAGGGTCGATGGAACAATACAAATGAGGAACTGTGGACTATTTGACTAGGCGTAGTGATTCTTAAAGTAAGATGAAGTAACTCTTGTAAACGGAAATAACACATCCTTCCTCCTATGAATTAAAAGTTGAATTCCTAAACAATAAACCACACTCTTGTTCATTTCAACACTCAGAGATTTTCAGATACAGACTGACTTGGTCTGTTATGACCAGTAGCTTATTGTAGCTAATGTTAGCTAAACTATTATAGATATTGCTGTGGAGCCAACATTGCTTAATTAGTTGACTGACTTTATGACTCTTCTACTCGTGCTACTATTGCACTATGTTTTAGCATTTAGCTTATCTCATAGTTGTCATTTAAATAATAAAACACACCCTTGCTGGATTTAATACACTCAGTGGTTTTGCTGCTACAACCTTACTTGGACTGGTATGACCAGTTGCTTATGGTGGCTAATGTTAGCAACCTTTTTTTTTTATTGCTGTGTACCTGACATTATTGAGTTAGTTTGCTGACTTTATACTTTATACTTGTGCTACTGTTACACTATAATTTAACATTTATCATTATCTCATAATCATCACTTGTGGCCACTAGGGCCACAGTTCATCAAAAGTTACACAAGTTCACTTAAAAGTAACCACATACTGCGTGGATACATCACCTCTCTCCCTTTTGATAGGCCTGATCTCATCAATTTTAGGCTCAACACATCAGAAAGATCTTCAACATATCTGTTAGTCCTTAGGATATCAATAAGCTCTCTGACTCTGACACAATTTGTGCTTCAAGTTAATCACTTCAACTAAAATGACAAACTACCAATCACGGCTTAAGCCAAGACAGTCAAATGTCTAAGGAACTGTGTCAGAGTGACAGAAGATACTAAAGTTGTTTCCCTATGTAATTTCTCAGTGACACTTATATACAGTGACCCAATAACAATGTCAAATTTACATCAGTTTCAACCGTCTATGTCCCCTATTCACAGTGAGTATATGATGTAAAACAGAAAATACAAAAATTAAACAAACACAAATATCTCAATACCACAAATTCATGTACATTAGAAAGAAAACACAAAATTTGAATCCCTTCCAACACCTCATCACTATCCATGCACTGTTGTCTATGTGGTCACAGCATTTCATTAGCTGCAGTATTGGTCCTGCAGTACGCTAAAAATATTTTGGCATGGTGTATCTCCATATCTCTGTCCATATCTCTGTCCTTCTTCTGTGTCCACCTCTCTCTCTGACCAAGCACATCACAAACAGTGTACTGTGAGCGTCTGTTGTTCTTCTCTGATGTCTGTTTGCTCCGTGTTCAGTAACTGTGGTACCTGTTTAGAACAGTTCTGTCCACTGTGGTGTAAATTATAGCTTGTTGCCCCTTTAAACTGTATTTTACAATGTGATAAACTGCACTTCAGTCAAATTTGAGGATGGACATTTTGCCACTTGAACTTGGGCATCCTCTGATAATCAGCACTCCCTGTGTGAATTATATTCAATCTTCTCTTACACTGACAATGTATATTAATGATGGTTCACATGAGTTCTGTTAATTGTATTGTGTTATCACTCAGATGCAGGGATGTTTCTATTAACACTGTGATAAGTGTTTAATAGCCCTCATGCTTACATCACAGGCTGATGTGCACCAGCTGATGGATAAATACTGTCATTAATGTAAATTCTAAAATATATCAGTATGGAGACACAGATTTTTCCAAGCAGTCATCCTCTGAAAATGTCTAATCCTGCATGCTGTGGGCTGTACACGTCTCCTACTTGCATGTTAGTTTAGTTTTATTTGCTAATGAATCACCGTCTGCTGAGAGAGAAACAGAGAAAAGACCAACTTCTGAGTTTATCCACTGAAAGCTCCAAACCTCTAATGTAAGCAGGAGACAGCTGTGCGCACTTGTAAAGTTGTTATAATCCTCCTTTGACCTATAAACAGGAAAATACATAATATAAAGCATCATGCTCACATCTACAAATAATACACTGTCCATGTTGTCCTTGTAAGGCAATACAGTGCTGAGCGCCTGCCTGCAGCTTCTCAAAGGACAATTAAAACACCACGTTTTCATTTTGCCCAGCTTTGTTGCAAACAGTGAGTCAATATACAGAACAGGCAAATCCATCCCATGAGCAGAGCAGTCATCTGTTACATAGAGCTCAATTTAGGTGACTATCCAGACCCCTGATTCCCTCTAGCCTGGTGGACCCAGCAGGTAGATAAATGGTCTACAACTAACAATCTTTTGGTTTTTTGTCGATTTTTTTCAATTCAAATTTTTAGTCTGTCTTCAAAGTGCTTGCTTTGTCAATGTTCTAATACCCAAAGATATTCAGTATACAAGACTAGAATACCAACCGGGCAAAGTAGGCAACTGCACCTGGTCCCCTACACCGTCAGTGGCCCTAAAAGTCCCAGGTTCCCTGTGTGTTTGCTGACTCTTTGTAGAGATGTGCCAGTACTGATACTGGATATCAGTCCGATATTGACTCAAAAAGCTGGATATAGCTGGATACCATTATTTTAATAAATAATAATTCAGTAACTTTATAGCTATGTATTTATTTGTTACATGTTGTTTTACAAAGTCAGGAAAGCAATGTTAAAGCCTGATTTTGCCTTAAACATAAAAGAAGGATCCCAGTCTCATTCACACAGTGAGACATACAGCTCATTAATTAATCACTGGTATCAGATCAGTGCTCTGTATCAGCTGATATCCAAAGCCTAGGTATCGGTGTCAGGACTGAAAAAGTCCAGTTGGTGTATCCCTAACTTTTTGTAATTGGATTAACTGATGATTTGTTTTCATATTTTCACAGCTGAAGTAAAAAAAAATCAACTGACTTGTATCAATGGTCATAATTATATTTATTTATATTGTGTTCACATGGTACATATTGCTAAATAATGTTTCAAACTAAACTGAAATACAATAAACCAGTGCTCCAACACAGGAGGGCTGGTTGGTTTCTATGTCTCTGGACAGATGATGAAGCAGAGCACAAAGGGCGGGTGGTGTGTGTGAGGAAGGATCAATAAGGGCCCAAGAGGAGGATTTTGATGATTTACAATGATCAAAGACAGTGATATGCCGCAAATCCTCACATTTTAGAGGCAGGGACTAGGTAATGTTTAGCATTTTTGCTTGCTGATGAACCAGTCATTGCTCAGGCCCTTGAAGTCATCAGGGACCCCTTCAAAAGCCAGTTACAAAGTGAAGTCCTTTTCTCATTTTGTAAAGATAAAATAATACAGATAAACTAAATTTTATTGACCTCACACACAGAAATTGAAGTGTCATAGCAGCAAACAGAAGAACAAGAACAGATGCATCTTAAAACTAGACTACTATATTCACATTATGGGCTTCTATATGCGTAAAGCATAAAAAACAACAGTTGGACAGTTCAGGGTCAACTTTGACTTTATTTATTCAAAGAGGGGGTCAAAGCAAGGTGACGAGTGGTTATGGGAATCATGAATTTCTTACTGGAGGAGCTTGGAGCTCTCATGCAAAGGTGACACCACCTTCTCTTCACACCAGCCACAGCTGTCTGAATGTGGCCCTGATCTCTCTGCAGTCCCACAGTCTGACTTCTGCACAATAAAAAAGACCGCAAAACAAGCACAACTTGCTGCAGTTGTGGGAAAATATATATGCAATGGCCACATATTTAATGATTAATTCATTGAGTGTTATGTTCTCCTGTTTTAGGTAACATGAGAGATGATATAGTGTGATTATGAATGTGGTGACACTGTCAAGAATATACACACTCTGCTCTCTGAAACATTTATGAAGGAATAAGCACCCATTTATGAATGACTGTTATGCTATTTATGAAGGCAAAATAGATTTGTGGTTCAAAGTTTGGTGTGGAGACTAATTATGAGGGGATACTTACTGTCAAGTGTCAGAATCTGAACAGTATGTAAGGGTTAAATAAAAACAAAAAGTTGCCCTTAAGGTGTGGTGGAGGGTAAAGCGTCTTTTGGTCATAACTCAAGTATCAATCAAATTAATTACCTTATTTTGTGGTAAATCTTTTATGTTTGCAATGGCAACTAATTCATTTTATTATACCTACTATCACCAGAGCTCTTTCTGCTGTGGGAGAAGGAAATCATATTAAAGGTGGAGATAAAGCACATAAAAAAAAATCAAAAAATGTACAGACTTTTTTGATAGATTGTCAAAAATATTTTAGGAATGCGGAGTTATAAGTATAATAACACTTTGATAGTGATTAGTATGTTATATAAAGCAGTTGTAGGCCTACTAGTATTAATAGAAGTTATGTTGATGATTATAATATCTTATCAGTATTTCGCTGTCCTCATATTCTTTGGATAGGAGCCCGCTGTGTATGTTCTGTGGTGTTTACTAGAATCAGTGTCTACAGAAAAGTAGTCCCCCTGCGTCCATTTTTGTTGGACTGGAGGAAAGAAAAGATTCTGACACGAGTTAAAAGAAATTGTTTAAGTTATTTTCCCTTTTATACACTTTGTTTTCATTTGAGCGAACCCACAGCAACTCCCAGAAAGGACTCGGCAATGTTTGCTTGTTCTCTCTGTGTGAGCAACTCTCAGCGTCAGGGGTGGACGTGATATTTCAAACAGCACATCAGTGCGTTTATGTATTGGGTGCCCGGAAATTTTTCCAAATAAACACAGCTTGATTCAACCTGGGTGGGCAGACTTATCAAGCGACTAATTCTATAAACAGATGAGGGAATAACCCGGCACCTCATTGGTTGTTGGACAGAGGGGGGAACATGAGGGAGTTTCAGCGCAATGAAATTTTAATTAATGTGGGTGGGCTGAGAACACCACCGACTGTTTATGATGGACAATTTATTTCCCAGTGCAAAGTCAACATAACACAGCAAACGTACAACAATTATTAACATTTCTTCTGGGGGCCTCATGAGGTTGGGGAGTCAGTCAGTGGAGGAGAGGAGCTCCGGGAGCAGGCTCAACTTTCCCCGGGACACACTCCAGCTTCTCCGGCGTCATGACTCTCTATCACGGTCGTCTGCCGTCGTTCGGAGTGCCATCTTCGGCCCTAAGCCTCTCTGGTCCCCCGCTGATCTACTTGTACGGAGGGGACAGCGGAGGGGTTGTCCCCGCTGCCTTGAGTTTCGTGCCGACTCGCCAGGAGCCTCCGCAGAAGCCGCCATACAGCTACATCGCACTCATCGCCATGGCCATCAAGAGCGCACCGGAGCAGCGCGCAACGCTCAGCGGCATCTACCAGTTCATCATGGACCGGTTCCCTTTTTATCATGACAACAAGCAGGGCTGGCAGAACTCCATCCGCCACAATCTCTCCCTCAACGACTGCTTCATCAAGGTACCCAGAGAGAAAGGCCGGCCCGGCAAAGGCAGCTACTGGACTCTGGACACCAAGTGCTTGGATATGTTTGAGAACGGCAACTACCGCCGGAGGAAGAGGAAGGCGAAGAGTCACCAGGAGGCTCTGGAATCCAAAACTGCTGGACACAAGCGCACCAAGGGCCCAGGGCCATCCAAGGACCCTCACGCATCTCTGAAACAGACTGGCTCTGGAGTGGCAGAGGTACCAGTAAGGCAGGATGCGGAGAGGATGGAGACACAACCAACCTCAAAACCCGTTCTTGCCGAATTCAATCACGCTGAACAGCCGCAAAATTCACCCACACAGAGACATAAAGTGTCCCCCAACCAAGACGCCCCTGCGCCCGCCGAGAAGAGGCGTGACTCCCCTCAGCCGGAGTCGTGTCCCGCTCCGAGACATGCTCAACCGTGGATGGAGGCTGAGCATCTCCCAGGCGCGTCCCTCTGCCGGGAGCAGGAAGAGAGAAGGTCAGCATTCAGCGGAAGAGAAAGAGAGAGAGGTCCGCTCTGCGCCGTCAGCTGCGCAGGAAACACGAACTTGGCTGCACTTGCGCAGGACAGACCGAAAGGAAATGTTCCGAGCAGGGATAAATCGAAATGTTTTAGCATTGAGAGCATCTTATCTAAAAGTGAAGACGAAATGCGCAACAGCATCCTCGGTTTGGCGGCGGAGGCATGCGCAGAGCGCCAAAGTCCCGCTTTCAGCCCGTCTGTGTTCCTGGGTAGTCGACAGCATCAGTTGTACCAGATGGGATTTCCTCTGTGTTCTTACCTGTCACTCACCTATCCCGACAAAGTAATGCATTTTAAATGAGTGCAATGATGAAATCAGACTTTATTGTATTTTACGCACAAATGCGCAGATATGTAAAGTCTATAATTAGCTTCACACAGTGAGTTACTGTGGGGCAGCTTGCTGCTCTGCTCTTTTCAGGATCTCTGCAATCTCTACACAGCTATGTTCAGACAATGACAGAGATCGCAGCAAGGCTTTTAGATCCAATTTTACGCATGCGTAATTGTCAGGTTTGTGGTTATTTTTACCATTTTTTTTTCCAAAGACATTGCTCTTAAAGTCTACGGCTTTAACGTATTCTTAACTGCATAGATATGTTGTTATTGTTCAGGTAAATGTTTATGGAAACCTGAGATATATTTCTCTCCTCACTCATGATAGAAAAAAAATTACAGTAAAAATGTGGGCATAATTCATTGAAGAATCTTGAATGTCTTGACTGGGCTTGTGTAGCCTAAACAACGTGTTGGAACTCTGGAAATACAGTATAAAGTGAGAATAATTTAGTAGTCAATAATGTAATCAAAAGCTATTTTACATTCCACTCTGCTCTGAATTTCATGTGTGAAATAAAGTTTAGTTTGGTAATAAAGGAAGTTATGATTTATTTAAAATTGTGAGTCAAAAGCATACTTATAAATCCTGTTGGGGCTGTTGTTGTTTGAACAAAATGTCATCTATGTATTCTGTTTTTGTGATCAAAGGGTTGTTTTATTAGCAAAAAGAGATATAAATCATTAAAAACAAACGGGCATGAGACATTACAGACATAAAGAGGCCTTTAATACGCACAAGACAAAAACATAGATCAAAAGTGCATTATTGTCCTCGACACACAGGACTGAGCGTTGTTCAGTTTTGCTGTTGTGCAATTAATTTAAAAAAGTGACCGCATACTGATATCAGTATCAGGACGTTAAGATTATTGAATTTAAAAAGTAACATTTTCAATTATATCAACTTCAGATTGTTATGAGAATCACCCTGAATGACACACAGACAAGGCTTTACAGAAAATATCAATATCAGCTAACATTTCATTAACATGATTCCAAAGACATATGAACCTTAAGCTGTTCTGACACTGAGCTGCATTCTGGCCTAAAATGTCACTGACTAAAGACTGTGATCCAGAGCCCATTCTTTGATGTTCAGCTCAGCTGCGTCCACCACTTCTGAGGTCACACTGATGAATCATGATTTGAATCATCATGAGAGATGAGATAGAAAAAAAACAAATTTCTTCTTGCAAGTCTACATTTTTTCCTCATGTTTTTTTGTTTTTAATGTTCGCAGTTTTCAGCATCTCAGCTTCCTCCAGTAATTACTCAGATGACTTCATCTGACGAAGGAACATCATTCTTGAGCTGAATTGTTCACTTTTTCCATTGGAACACATGGAAGTAAAGTCCAGTGCTGATATACTGTATATTTTTTTATTGAGGTTTTTTGCTTTTATCATAGCATTCCAGTTATCAGATTTCCCCCCAAATATGTTCCTTATTGGGTTGGAAAGCCTCTGAAAAATTGAGGCTTCACTGTATTTTAACTCTAATTGTACTATTACTGCTACTAATAGTACTTCACACATTTGTTTGAATATATTCATTATCAGGTTCAGGTCTTCCCATAAACAACCAGTTTACTATGAATCAGTCAGTTCCCATGTATTCATCAAACTGTAACATACGTGTTACATCAGACGTTAACTACATAAATAAATACAATCATTTTAATACCAGTCAACCTCAAAACAGTACAGTTTAGTCACTGCTCAGTCACTGAGTGAGATTTTTTGAGCTATTTCATCACTGAGTCATCTGCTGAAGTAGACAGCTCTGACAAAAAGCTAGTAAGAGGACCTTGACTTTTTTTTTGTCAAACTACTGTTTCCACGGTCAAAAACGAATTTTCTCGCTCAAAGTCAGCAAAGTTTGATGAAGCTATAGCGCTCTGGTTAACATGTCGAACTTCAGTTTTTAATGACTCTCCAGCTGTGTGGCCTTCTCATTTAATCCTGCTGTACATCTAAAGATCTGATGTCCTAAATGAGCCTTTTTTAGACTTACCATAGAGTGACACCTGCATGAAATCAGAGCGCTATGCTGACAGCATCATTACAAACAGAGAGCAGCCATGTCTAAATATAGGCCTATAGCTTGGACACGCACTTGCCTGAAAGAGCTCGACTCTGCGAGGCCGCCGCTGTGCAAATCAGGAATGTTTGTTGAAATAAATAAACTTCCCCACATTTGAGGAGAGGAACTCAATCACAAGCATTTCCTGTGTATAGGATTCTTTTGGTCAGACGTGTAAATAAAACATGATGAAAACTACAGAAGGGAAAGAACGGAGGAGAGGGTGAGAGAGGAGTGGAAAGAAAATAAGTGAGAAGTATCGGTTTAAGCGAAGGCTTGGTGCTTCGTCTCTTTGTGGTTTGGGTGTATTTGTAACTAACACATGAACCTCTGTAATTGGCTCCGCTGGCTCTTCATCCTCCAGTGATCTCTGAAGTCTTCCAAAAGCAAAGCGGATTAATAAATGTTGGTTATCTGATGGTCTGTGTGAGTGTTTGAACAGTAAAAGATCCTCATGAGAAAGCAGCTCAGACAAAAGGGAAATCCTCTCAGTCGCATTTGTTATCTGAGAAAACAAACTGTGCTGGTGGGTTGCGGTTGGACAGCTTTAACATGCAGCGAGCATTAGCACCAGTCTGAACTCCTTACCAGGCAGACAGAGATGGTTTTGGTGCCTTTCCTCTGCACACACAGACTGCTGGATAACACAGGTTAAACCCTAAGATGCTGGATTATGCTGAGTTTATGAATCAGACCAACTCAGCTGTTTCTTTTTCTTGTAGTTTTTGTTTGTTTTAAGGCATCCTTAAATTCAAGGGACATTTTCATCAGCTGCTATTTATCCTAAATGTGCTTACTTTAACTATCCTTCCTATTTAGTTCTGTTTAGATCATCATCCTCATGTATAAACACTTCTTCGTTCTTAATCTCCCTAACTAAAGATGTGCTTTTCACTTCAAATCCCCATCAAATTTGAATATCTTTATTCTCTTTGATCAATTTTCTTCTTCGACTTAAGGATGACTTTATGTGTTCATCGTGAAAGATGCTTTCTTTTGGCTTGACAGTCCCACATGTTTTAGTTTTAGTTGTAGTTTGAAAGATAGTAAGGGGTATGAAAAAACTAGTAAGGTGACCGTGAGTTAAGATTTTTTTGGGAGCACTTTCTGATGAGGCATCCACCCAAAGCATTTATAAGTTGTGACTAATGACTTAATTAATGGTTTTAATTTACTTATTCTTCATAGAAAAATTATGAGATATTTATAAGAACAACTTTTGGGTTGTCAGGTGGTGAAAAATCCTTTTGGCTGGTGTTGATTTTGTACTGTTGGTCTGAGCTATGGAAAGTTCCAGAGAAATTTGTCTAAAAATAAGAGTTTGCATTTAAATTATTTAGTAAATCATGTATAAACCACTATTAAGCTATTAGTTGCAATTTATAATTCCTAATTCCTTTAAAGCAGCACCAATGTTTTTTTTTGTCAAACTAATATTTTCAAAGTCAGTAATGAATGTGACAGTCATCTTCCTTTCTGTCTCCAGTCATCATTGCTCACTACAACCCAGTTCTTCTTCTGCTCAATCCAAACAAACCAGCAACAGAAAACGCATCACTTCCTGTTGAAGGAGAATTCTTCCCCAGGAAAAGACCCACCAGACGCAATGTGTGTGTTTAGAACATGTAAAAGCTTTCATCAGGTTGAATCATTGTTCTGTTGTGGTAATCAGTCAGAGAGAGCAGCAGAATGGACAAGTATTTATATGAAATGCTGTGGATTACTACTTTGAGCTAAACTCAGTTTCCAGGCTGGAGGGGGAAGAAGTCCAGAGAAAACTGATGCAGAAGACAGAAATGTCCAGCACCTTTAAGAACTACTCTCCACAGTTTGATTAAAACAAGAAGTACTGTATCAAGTAATGTTATTACACAGCTAGACTCTACTTTGAAATGTCATTTTAGATCAAGTCTTTAATTTATTATAATCATATTACAACTGATTAAACGCCTTCTGTTGAGGAAGACTTTGTGATGTGGCTGCAGGCTATGGAAAAAACTAGTAAGTGTACCAAGAATTTTGAGGGATTTTTTTGTCAAACGACTTTTCCCAAAGTCGACTGAACTTTCATGTGGACAAAAAAAAGTCTTATCACAAGGGGCACTTACTGAAGCTTTCAGATACATCTTGTGACCTTCCTCGGCAAATTGAGTGTGCTCAGTTGTCATGGAGACAGTTTAGGTTTTATTATAGTTGTTATCTTAAAAGTGCTATAGATGAAATCAAAGCAGCCAGTGAATGAACTGAGTGAACTGGTCCATCTCCATGGCAACTGAACTCCATCTGCTGATGAAGACCTTATGATATGGTTGAAAGCTAGGAAATAAAATAAGCTAGTAAGTTTACCTTGAGTTGGGATTGCTTTGTCAAATGACTATTTCCAAGTTCAAAAATGAACTTTTATTTTGATTTTTTTAAAAACCCAACTCTTACACTGCACTGTTACTTTTATTCTCTTGTTTTATCTGTCTTATTCCCTTTTTAGTTTCTTTTTATTTCCAAATTTAACATTTTTGAATTGCTTTTATATGTCTTTTTACTTGTGTTGCTTTTATATTCTGTCTTGATGTCTTTTATGCTCTATGTAAAGCACTTTGAATTGCCTTGTTGTTGAAATGTGCTATACAAATAAACTTGCCTTGTCTTGCCTTGCCTTATCGCAAACTGCTTACATGTTTTTTTCTGAAGCTTTCAGGCACATGTCCTGACCTTCCTCAGCTGATGAAGTGTGCTCTGTTGTCTTATCAAAATTGCTATTTTTAAAGTGCTATAGATGAAATCAAAACAGCCAGTTAGTGAACTTGCATATCAACAGATACATCTCTGTGACGACTGAGCAAACTCCATCCACTGATGAAGACTACGTGTTATGGTTGAAAGCTTCTGAGAGAATAGTAGGTTGACCTTATGTTGGTTACATAGACCACTATTTCCAAGGTTGTGAAAGAGCTTTCATTTGAACAAAAAAATTCTTATTACAAGGGCCACTTACTTGTTTGAGGCTTTCAGACACAATCTGTGACCTTCCTTGGTAGATGGAGTATGCTCAGTTGTCATGGCGATGGTTTCAATTCTTTTTTTTTATCACATTTCATTATCACTGTTTAGTGTTTTGAACTTGCATGTCAACTGATCCGTCTTCATGAAAAATGAGCAAACTCCCCCACTGATGAAGACTGTGTGATACAGTTGAAAGCTGTTGAATTATTCATTTGATGGGAATAAAAGGGATTTATTATTGGACATCAAAATCTATGTTAGGAAGGAATACTCCTGTATAGTCCGTGTGTGGGGTGTTCTGGGGGATAAGTGTGGATTAGTAGAGAGCATTCTGAGCTGACTTTAAATATCTTCATCATGACTCATTTTAGACAGAACTGACAAGCTTCTATAGTCAGAGAGAGAGAAATATCACTGTGACCCTGGAAAGTGTCATCGCCTCTGTTTCATGTGCAATCAAGTCCCGGCTCAGAGCTAAATCACACGGTTTAAAGCTTGCTGGTTCAAAAGGGCTCCTAATCCAAGTGTTTATTATATTTTTTCACTCTCTACATAAACCGGCTACACTTGTCCAAATACACACTCAGCACTGGGGGGAGGGCGGGGCCATGATGAAGATCGATGGCCCCGGCTCAGGCAACATTAGCTGCTAATCAAGTTAGGTTTCCTGGCACAAAGCTCTATACATCATTATGTGCCTCAAATGTCCTCCAGACCTGGACTGATGCTGTTTACACCCTGGACACACGCACACACACACACACACACACACACACACACACACACACACACACACACACACACACACACACACACACACACACACACACACAGATTACAGTTCACGTGTGCATATGAATATCCAACACACCTGGGCCAGCTCATGAACTCAAATACAACAGGCCTAAAAGAAAACTCTAGTTGTTTCTGATGCTGCAGTTTATGTATTTAACTGTATTTGCATTGTGTAAAATAAAAAATGTATGTTATGGCCTTCACAGTCACCTGGTCTCAACCCAACTGATCACCTACGGGAGATTTCGGCGCATTCGGAAGGGTTCCACACATTCATCTATGAAAAGGAGCATTGAAGCTGATGGTGGAACAACATCTCACTAAGACACTTTATGTTGGTGGTTTCTCTCAATTAGTCACCTATGTGTATATATACAGTGAGTTTTAGAGCTATATGGATTTCAAGAGTGTTCTGGTGGTAGCATGGATTTAGTTAAACCTCATCTAAGCTCAGAGAAAACAAGAAGATAGCATAATAACATAAGTTGTGTACTTTAGCTACAGTACTTGGCCTTGTTGACCCTTCAAGTTCAAACTGGCCAAACAAATTCATAAATAGCTAAGTATACTCTATGAGTCAAGGTCAGTAAAATCCAAACATAATCAATCAATAAATGTCATGTTATTCGAGGTGAGACCCACAGATGGGTAAAGAAAACAACATATATAGAAAGGATATGCATTCAGTGACAACAGTTGAGGTAATGCAAGTCAACTGGAATTTAAAGTCCCCCTCCGGTCAGAAATGTGTTTTTTCTTTTTGGATGTCCATTCCTTTATGTTCAAATGCAAGTTATCATACTTTACAATATGTATTATTTCCCCACATGAGGTCACAAGATTAATCAGAAGGGTAGCAACATAAGTGATTAAAAAGACAGAGAAGAAGAAGAAAAAACACCTCCGCTGCAAAAAAATTAGGTTTATTTTCTCTGACTTTTCTCCAAATTTTTGCATGCTCTTTGGGCTCATAAAAATTATACAAATGATACAATCTGAGAAGGGAAAAGAGCTGTTTAGTTGAATTGTTTACAGCTCACAGTCATGCACAACTTGTTTTAAAAGGGAGAGAGCCACAGGAATACCTTCAATTATCAATGGAATTTGTATATAGACACAATTTCTGAGACAGAGTTGTTATAAGACAAAAAAATGAAAGATAAACATGGTGCTTTATGACAAAAACTTTTATTTTTTTATTCAATCAATGTTGCATTTATCAAATCACTTAAAAAAATTATCCTGCCAACTTTCAATTCACATATGTTTTCATCAGATCACCTGATAAAGTTACATTCAATCACTTCTGTAACTTTTGTACATTTTTATGACTTCCTGCCCTTAAAGGTAGTAAGCTAGTAATACCATGACAGTGAACAAATATAAAAATAAATAACTGATATTCCTATTTCAAGTATTTATATTTACAGTGTGTTCAGCCTTGTTTGCCATTTATACTCAGGTTAGTTTACTTGCACGCTGAAACAGTGGTTCTTCCTCTCCGCCTGTTGGAGGTTGAACCCAAACAATGAGATTATTTCTGCGTATTTAATACACAAACACATACTAGTAGCTTAATACACAGAAACAAATATTTATTTTATGTTTCACATGACATATGTTGCAGTTGAGGCAGTGTTCTCTAAAAGCGACGTTGATGGCATCATTCTCAGCTTTACTAACGAGAGGCTGGCTGGTGAAACGCTGCTCTCATCGAAACTTTTCAACATCTCTGCAGCTTTGCTTTCACGAACTGTAAATAAATATGCACAGTCTCATGAGGCTTTGTGTGTGTGTGTGTGTGTGTGTGTGTATACGAACACTGGCAGGAGGACTTGTACAGAGCAGCAGGATTACCACCCCCAGACTGGGACCACCCTGACTTTAACACTTAATCCAGGAGGAAGTGGAGCTGCATCACAGGCTCATTTAGGGCCACCGCCTCCTCTGTACACGCACACACACACACACACACACACACACACACACACACACACACACACACACACACACACACAGGCACACACATGAATACACAGGAAAGATGTCTATGTAATGTAGGAACTGTGTTGCAATGGAGTTTGTGTCCTTATGTACACACACACATACACACACTTAACTTGAGCACTTAAGCTAAAACAAACCAGTTAAGATTCATACCGCACAGCTGGTCTCGTACAAATCCAAAATGTTATTGTCAGAGGGACAGTGAATGCATCATAGTTATGTTTGCATGTACGGTGTTGGGAGAGTGTCAATGTGTGTGTCTACTGTAAAATACATCAGTAAACCTTAAGTGTGCATTCTCAGCTGTGTCAGCTCAAGCATCACTGACTCTATGTGTGGATGGGTGTCCGCAACATGGAATAGTTACACAATGAATAGAATATGCAACAAATAAAACAGGAAGACAGAGGAGGAATTAAACTTAGCAACACTAAAATGTATCAGGGAAGATGTATGAAAGAATTATATAAAATATAGAACAACATGTATACAGGTTATGAAGAAACAGGTGTGGGCCTAAATAGAACAGGAGTAGGCCTAAACCTTTGACCTTCCACCCGACCAGCACCACACTGTAACTCAGCTGACTGAAGTGATTTTGGCTGGAACATTTGTCACATAAAATGCGTATTGGTAAAACTCAAGAGGAAACTGTTAGCATAGAAGTTCATTCTTGACTTTTAGGAACAATTTAATAAAAAAAATCTACAGTCAGAGCTACATTAAACTGTACTAGTCTCATTAAAGGTCCTCATAGAAGATTTGAATGCAGACTGTGAGATGTACTGCTGAAGCTCTGAAAACTGAGCGGACCTTTGAGCTCAGATTATTTTGTTACAAGAGAAACACATGAACTTTTCTTGCATTTTGACCTCAGAAACTTATTTTAACAAACTCATATAAACATTACATTTCCACCAAAGGAACCTTTTTAGAGACTCAAGAACTTTTCCTGCATTTCAGTCACAGGGCCCTTATACATAACTTTTCCTGCGCTTTCACCCTAGGCACTTTTCAGGAACCTTTTTAGGGACCTCAGGAACTTTTCCTGCATTTTGACCACAGGAACCTAGTTCCTGTTTTAGATTGCAATTCCTGCCCCCTGAAAAGTCCCTGCTGACCGAGGAATTATGGGAGAGAAATATGCAGCACTGAACTTTTGTTTTATACTAGCAGCATTTTCCACAGTGTTTTACACAACTGCTATTTTTTAAAACTTGCAACAGCAGATCTAAAAGACTTTGGTTGATAGATAGATTTATTTGATAAAATTTTAAAACCTACATGACAGGTTGATCACAAAGACAGACTCTATATAAGATTTTTTAAAATTGTCGAGGATTAAAATACACAAAAAAACCTCAGGCTTATTTCCATTGTGGTCCTCTATTGCAGTACAAGATAGCAGATTACGCAGGTAAAGTTCAGGTAAAGTTTATCAAAAGTTTCTTTTTACTTCTGCCAACTGCCAGTTATGATGCTAATGTAATGAAAATGTTAAAAAAAAAATCTGGATACAAGCAGAATGAAAACGATTAATTGTTCAAAATTCAAGATAAATGTAAAACAGAAAAACATGGAGGAAAGTGACACTTAAAAAGTCATAGTGACACAAGATGTGCAACATTTATACATTAAATACAGAAGATAATACACTTATAGAGAAAATATCTAGATGTCCAAACATGCATTAAAGAAACTTGATGACACATATAATTTCTCATGTACATAATTGCACACATAATGTGCATATATTTTAATATATGCATTATACGCATCAAAACCTCTGATGGAGAAGACACACACATAGAGAAAAAGTGACAAAAAGTGTACACAGGTTCCATGAGTATGTCATGCGTGTTGAGGTCTGGTATTAATTATATAGAGGAGGCTGTTCATGGTGTGACACTGCTGACTGGCCTTTCACAGCTCATTACATGGTGTCCAATCAGAGTGCAGCCAGCGTGACTGTTGTTTATTTATACACAGAGCTGGAAATGGCAGAGTGCGGGCAGCTCGGTCCGAACCTCAAACACTGGAACACTCCAGCACATTGTACAGCTACAGAGGGTCCCAATCAACACCCCGCTCGTATTGACAGTGACATATACAAGCTCTCACATACACACATATACACAGAAAAAGGCATTGGTGTGCAATATTTTTAAAGGATATTTTCTTTGTTTGGCCTGAATTGGTATTGCTTTTACTGCTGCAATCATATTCCAAACTGGTTGACTTCAAAACTATTCAAATCTTGTACAGAGTGAAAAATCAGTAGTTACCAAACAGTATCTAAAGGTTGTTTCAAATGAGGGAAAGTAAATATGATTTAAGAGGAATATGTTTGTTCAAAAAAAAATAGTGAGGACAAATACAAAACTTCATTGTATGACAACAAAAGGAGTTAATCTATGGAACAACTGTAGTGAATAAATGACAACATGTAGAATATTCAGTAAGTTTAAACAAATCTCTAAAAAAAAATCTTTTTGACTTGTGTTGTTATTGTTTCTATGCAAGTTATATTATTCTCTTGTATTATTTTGAATGTTTTTTGGCTTTGATTTGATCAGTAAAGTATATTTAAAAAAAGGGACTAGAAGGACTAGAAAAGTTCTTTACTTCATCCTATGCCCTTTTTGAACATTGAAAGCTTATTATTTGTGTTGCTTACTGATAGTTTGCTGTTAATTTTGTTTTTTGTTTTGTTTCGCTGCCTATGTATTTTATTTTGTCATTTTAACATGTTCAAAATAAAATAATCAAATCTAAAAAAAACCAACCATAATTTACAAAAAATCAATAAAGTTTCATTACTTCATTCCATTTTATATTATGTTTGGTTTGAGTTTTATAGCCTTTTAGAGATAGATAGAAAAAAAATTATACAAAGAAATAACAAATGTGTCAAATGTGCATTGAATCAAAAAAAAAAAGTGGTGTTAGCAGCTTCAGCTAAAAATATTATTGACCTTAAGTATATCTCTACACACTTATTGATGTTAATGACAAGCATGTCACACAGATTCAAAAAGAGTTCACAGAAAAAATAAATTTATTACAGTTTCAGCAACTTGATTCAACATTATGACATTATAACATATTCATGCAAACGTTAGCATAGCACAATAAAACAGCAAAAATCTCTGTAAGACACATGTTCAGAGGTGTCTGTATACAACAGATAACAAGGAAGCTGTCTTGTTTAAAGTCCCTCTGTTTTTGTTAGTCAGCTCTTTCGTAATGAGAATATACACATTGATATTAACCTTGTGTTCCCAGTATGCATGTTAGTTAACGTTTTAGTACACAGGCTAAATTCTGTATGACCGTTGATTTCCTAATCCATCCTTTGTTCTCAGTTGCTAGTCAGGCAACATTTAGCTGCGGTTTGTGGTGTCACAACCATCACATAAAATGTTTGGAAATTCCAACAGTAACAGTCGCAGCAGCTAAACCAGGCCCATCACGGACCAAAGAGAGTTAGCATGTTTTCAGTTGCAACATGTCAATTTTACAATAAAGCACATTTATTTATAGCATTACATTTTGTCATGGGGCTGTTGGCTACCAATTCTAGGATGATAAGCTAACATGTTAGCAGGTTTTTATACATATAAGTATTGCAGTTTTTTATAGGATGTGTACTAGTACAATAGTCAGTAGTTTTTATTATGCTAACCTTACTGTGAATAATTCTGGTAGGCTGCAGTCACCCAATGCCAAATATGCTAAAAGGTTTGCATGGAGCCCCAAAACCAATCACCTACTGGGAACACATGGATTTGGAAAGTATTCTCATCACCACATACAGGTACTTAACTCACAAGACAATCCCGCAAAAATAATGTACTCCTTTAATGATAAATTTCATTTGGTCGTTTACACAAAGTCAACATGAAAATAGTTTTGTTATCCCTATAACTAAAGACAAATTACTGTCAACATTTCACATGTTTGATGTAGAGACAGAGGCGTGCACCAGCCATGCAGAACAATTATAAAAGGCATCATTGTAATATTATTCAAGGAAAGGTGGGGATCCAAAATGTTGAGACTAAATGTAGTGCAAAGGCTCATGCTGAGCTAACAGGTACAATATACAGGGAAATACTTCAATCATTTGAACAACAGATGGATGTGATTTTTCGGAGAAAGCAAGAGGGGTGTACAGAGCATTAAAGTTTCAACATGGTCCAGTCAAAGGTTACATTATGAATCAAAGCTGTTTAGCCGTTCGGCACATAACCTCAGAATATGTTTACAAGTTTGAGCACATGCAAGGGACACTTAGGAGAATGAACAGGGTCAATTAACATAGTGTAAAGTGGACAAAGGGCTGTTAGGTATTCTATATGATTTCTAAGATGTAGCTCAAGACATGTCACTCTAAAGGAATGATTCACATTTACCTATGCACACTATATGCAAACACTTCAAATGACCACATCAATCAAAGATGGGATGTATGAGGGCACTTCAGGATCATAATCATAGTTAAACATTTATATTCCTTATGGATCACAACTATTACATTTATTGTTGATACATTTACAGGTAAAGACCCACAAACAGCAGCACATGATCAAGTATTACAACATATAGAGGTAAATATGTACAGTATTTCCAAAATTACTTCATCAACACAATAGATTAAAACAGATTATCAATCTGAAATGGATTCCAACCTGCCAGAAAGGCAATCATCCTGGCATTCAAATGTAGATAACCATACTTCTTCATTTAAAACACACATTGATATATTCTTGGCACAACTGAGTATGTTTTGTAATCAGGAGCCTCTCATTGAGAAGTGCTTCCAATGAAAACACAATGCTACCCCGCTGTGGTAGGGTAAAGTAATACAATTAGGGAACGTCACCACACAGTTCAGTCACTCATTTTACATTTTCTGGATGTTGTTTGCACATGCTCGATAGATATACATGCAGCAGTATGTGTAAGGTGGACCAATCTTCCACCCAAGCGACATGCTTAGCCATGCTGCTGGCTCCACAGACCCATTAGATGAAAATAAACTCCTATACTAAATCCATTACTGAAAACACAGATAGCAACATACAGAATTTGATATGCATGCAGAAGTTGTTTATCAGCAGGGAATCAGTAGGAGTGATCTTTGCTGGCTCTGCGTTAGTGTTTGGTAGGGCAATCAGGAGTAGCATTAGAGGATAAAGACAGGGAAGTTCACCTCCATGGAAGGCACTTTGGATAGATAGAGAGTTCCCGTGGGTATAATAAAGTTTCTAATAAAAAATATATAAAATTAATACTTTTAGATTGTAAATGTGCGCCAGAATAAAAGTGGCAAAAACAGGACTGAAATAAGTAGTAACAGTAAGGAAGACTTTAAGGAATAGTTGTACATTTTGGGAGATACACTTCATCGCTACTTTGCTGAGAGTTAGACGAGAAGATTGATACCAGTCTTCTGTCTGTCTGACAAATATGAATCAGGAGATGGTTAGCTTAGCATGAAGAAGACTGGACACAAGGCTCTTTCCAAAGGTAAAATGTCCATCTACAAACACTTCTAAAGCTCACTGATTAACACGTTACAGCTTGTTTGTTTATTTATACAGAAATCAAAGTGTAAAAATGACAAATTGTGGTTTTCCCTGGGATTCAACCATTCAACCAGAGCATCAATCTTCTTGTCTAACTCCGGGCAAGAAAGCAAATTAGCATATTTGGTAAAATGTCCAACTGTTTCTTTGAGAGAAGGCAGGGAAAGACATTGGTTCTGCCATTTTAAATGGAAGAAAGAAAGAAAGAAAAAAAGAAAGAAAGAAAAAGAGAAAGTTATTTGTTACATGCTGTTAAAGCTGTATTCTTGGTTTGTATTGCCAACTAAGATACTACAGTGTTACCGAAAGCACAGATGAGCATAAGAGAGTATTCAGTGATCGCTTTCTGATTAAAAACTAATCCAATGTCACCTGAACAGCATATTCAAATACTATGAGTTATTGCCATATATCATTATACCCAAGTCTGCTGTGAACTGTATATATAGACATTTATACAAACTGTAACAAAGCCAGATGATACTTAGTAAAGTGTTTGAACAGATGCTGTCAGATGTGTTACACTAACATGTAATAAATATGGTTACCAAGGAAACACTGAATAAAACGTGTAAATCCAGAGTGTCTAACACCATACTGAGGCTAGTTAGGTTTTATACTGGATGGCTTCACTGAATGCTTCTGGTTTTTGTGAAGCATGTCACGGACAGAGGCGTTATAGGATACAAGATAGGGCGCAGAGGAGCACTACCAAGTTGGATAAACAGGGTTTGCTACAACTACGGCACAGTTCACTACAGTAAGTCATGGTGTTTTTCAGCAGTGCACCACACGAATGCGACAACAGTCAAATGCAGACTTGGTCACTGTGATGTTGAGTTGAAAAGAAACTGCTGATGTGTGGGCTGTCAGTCTGTCATGTGGAGACTTTGAAATGCAGCCTGACGTCCTCAAACTCACTCTGTCGCCATTTTCTCTATGTGGTCAGTCAGCAACTTGTACTGCTCTGTAAAGAGGTAAAACACACAAATATTTCTTTTAAAGCTGCACTTTGTGAAATGTTTAAAAAATGATGTCTGAATAGCCTAAACGGACAATGTCCTGTTTATGTGAACGGTGACAGTACTCTGTCCAGAGAAAGCTGCACTCACAAACATTACATTTTTCCCTCTCTGGTCACTTTGTTTGAAATTGAAACCAGCCGGGATAGTTAAAATGAGAATTCCCTATGGGACCTTATAGGATTCTTGGGTATTGTAGTTAAATATATTAGTAAGTAATCTCTGACCTGATCTGACAATGACAGAACAGCTCCACCTTGAGGAGACCCTACAGCTGCTGGCAGTGCTTTGCATCTACCAAAGAACTACATTTGCTGAAGAATGCAAGATCCATGACAGATCTGAGACACTCTTCCTCATTCTTTCATGCTTTACCTTCATTCAGGTTCCCAATGACAGCCTGCTTCTTCAGGAAATCATTGCAGAGCTTCTTACTGAGCCCAAATGCCAGCATATTATGAGTGAATGTCCTGAAATAACACAAACAACCAAATTCATCTCAAATGGAAATTATTGCAAACACAAAATATAAATTCTCTGGTTAAAAATTTTCCAAAAAACTTGATATCTCAGTATGTGTCAAAGTAAACACAGTGTAGACCAATAATAAATGAATCTCTCTAGTATTCATTTTGTATTTAATATACAGTGCATTTGTATTTTATGTTTATGTTCTGTTTCATGGTCTATATTTGTTTAATATTTATCTTTACCACGAAAAATACAATATTTACATGAAAGCTGATAGTCATCTGCAGACACAGACATACAGCTGTTGTAAGGGACAGACTTCGTGGGAGTTGTTGTTTTCATTGTTAAACAACCAGTTTCTCCTGGTTAGGATTCTTTCAGTGTTCATCACTCAGCATGTTTTTACCTGGAGCCAAATTAACCACAGAGGTCTCCTCCTCTCCAGAACAAACAGACACGGTGATTAAAACAGGTACAAACAGGTAAAAGATCAGTGTTTCTCCGACTTTGTTTGGTGAACACATAAGGAGGGGCTGCTAGCTGAGCTGCTGCTAACGTTCATCGTCTGGTTAAAAGATACAGTTAAAAACGACCAAGATCTAAAAAGTTTATCTTAAAAATGTGGCTTACAATTGAGTGAAAGTCAATTTATGACAGTTTCTGTCCAACAACCACAACGCCAACGCATTATCTTGTATGCATATACTCTTTGGTAGACGCCATTGTGGCGTAGAACAACAACGCTGACACATGCCAAAGAGTATATCAGCACAAGATGATTATCATCTTGTGTGTGTATGCTCTTTGGTAGAGGGGGTATGACGCCATTGACAGGTGACCAAATGAAACAGACTGTTACCTTGATTAAAATTACGGATTTCTCTGGGTTTTAAAATTGTTGGAAACATTTGGGATAATATAAGTACATAACTCAACAAAATATATAACATAGGTCTAGTCGTTTTTAGATAATTTAATGCGGAATAGTTAAATATTATAGCTTTAAAGTAAAATCATGAATGCAGGACTTGTTAGTGTGGTATTAACACTTACTGACTTCTTGTTTTTTCCCCACAATATTTTGTAATAAATCAGTTCAAAGTGGAAGTGGAAGATTTGTGGTCTGAAATCAATCCAAAGTGTTCTTTTTTGTCTAAGGGAAGTTAGCAATACAGAGGAATCTGGTTTACAAAAATATGAATCCCTCTACAATATACATTTCCTCTTTGAAATACTACAGCAAAAAGTTACAGTAATGATAATATAAAATGGGAGAATACAAAAACTACCATCCCTGTTAAATTTGTGTATAAAAGTGTACAGTACATTTTTATGGAATCTTAGGAAAACCTCAATAAACTGAAAATATGATATGAATGATATCCCAAAATAATTCAGAATCCATTTGGCAGCACACATGTACAAAACATGAATGCAGGTGAATACAAATAAAAGTTGAATATTCTGAACAACAAACATTCTCAGTCCAGATGAAACTTTGTAGCTAGGAGTAAGTGTGCAGGTGTTTCCTTTTTTCATTGATACTGCTTTCTAATCACCCTGCACCTATGTGACGTGCGTATGCTTACTCTCCTTCAAGCAATAACCTGTTTTACCACCAGGGGGCCTCCCAAAGCAACCTGCTCTTACTGTTTCACAGCTTCAAACCAAAGGCTCCATGTTCTTCTTGTTTTAGTACATAGAGAAACAAACAAAACACCAGCACTCACAGAAGTATCGTCTTATTATTTATTGTCCACAATAAATAATAAGACGATACATCTGTGAGTTTGATCCTTGCCACAACTGTGCACCTGAATTGTTCAAGACTTGGAGCTTTGCGTGCCGCTACTTTACACTATATTTTAGTACATAGAGAACACTGTGGCGGCTTCCTCACCCCAGTTGGCCGAAGGCGATGTTCTCATCGATTTTGGAGCTGTCGTCCCTCTCCTCCTGGGTCATATGACACCACTTCTCCCTGCAGCAAAGAGACAGTCAGAGTCAGGCTTTAATTCCAAAGTCTCCATTTGACCTTGGGCTTCTCTACAGAAACAGGCCAGGGGTGGGTGTCAAAAAATAGCACCTGTCAATGCCAATCACAAACTGCTTCAAAATATTGTATGTTTAACTTGTCAGTAATTTGTGGGCTTTTTTGAGGTTAAACCCCAACTCTGTGTAGCTTTAGCAAAACATCATGTACTTTGAAAAAGATCCATGACATCCATCCTTGTAACTGCTCACTTTGTAACAGGATTCACAGAGAGAGATTTCTTTACTACAGCTTGAAGACACATAAAACAATGACACTATAGTGCAAGAGACACATTGACCAGCCATCAGCAAATGAATAAAACAACAAATGATTCATTCACAAAGAATCATCATTGTTAACAAGCAGATGAAAAGCATTACACTGTGTGTTACTGTCAAAAAAAAAAACAAAAAACAGCCACATTAAGTAACCTGGAAAAAATGTTTCCATGCCTGAATTCACCAACTTCACTGAAATCATGAGGCGGGTATTGATGCTGGAATCTTAAAAGTGTATAAAACATACAGGCACATATAGATTTACATAAAAGTGAGATTTAATGGACAACGCTGGTTGTTGCTACTTGTGCCACTAAATGCTACTGTATGTTTGCTTCTGCAGGCCAATGACAACATGTGCTATGACAACACAGTAACCAAACACATTTTCATGAAATCACAAAGTAAGAAGACAGTAAGAGCCTGTATCACTACAGTGAATCTTCTTTGAAAGTCTATCACGTGTCTAACTGTCCCAGTCAGCAGACAGAAATCCTCTCACTGATCGTTCTGTGATGAAATCTTGCAGTACTTTTTTTGTTTTTTTCCCCACTTTCTTTTACTCTGCAAGAGTGCTTCTCAGAATGGCTTTCAACAGCTCCCAGAGGCATTGTGAGCATAAAAAGTGTTCATGTGGCCTTTAGACTTCTTTGAAATTAAAGCAGCAATCAATAATTTTATATTAACTATGGGTCCAATGGCTATGTGTAATGTGCAAGGGGTTGCCCGTAGTTAGCGACTAGCTGGGGAGCACAGTGGAGCATTTAGCAGCTAAAGAGCTAAATGTTTTCTCAGGAGTTGGTGAAGACCAAAACAGAGCTAAAAGGAGAGTGAATATTAAATTTACATTGGTCAAGTGGACACAAACATGACTCCAAATGAATGTTTGCTCTGTGTTTGCTGGATGTGTAAACAGGCAACTGTTTGCCAACATGTTCAACATAGTAAAATATTAAGATGATAATATGTCAGTGTTGTGTTTACAGCTTGTTAAACTCTGCCACCAGGTGGCCAAAAATGTATTAATGCAGCCTTAAACTAGAACATGAATGAAAGAACGGGGTGACTTTTTGACTATTTCATCCTAATAAACTCCCACTTTATTTGTGCATTTAAAATGGATAAACCTTGATTTTAGAAAGCCATGTTGACTGTATTAAAAATTAATATAACTAATAGTTTAGGCTCTACAGTATTGCTGAAACATTTACGCTGTTGTGAATCCTCTGGAAGTATCTCAATATGACATCACATGACATATATCTTGTAAGGTCTGGAATGAAAAACCCAACCAAACATGAAAACCATGTTTTTACACGGATTTTTCTATTTCTGACATGTACAGTACAGCATATCCCTGCAATCAGCCCGCAGTGGAAACATAGAAGTGTGCAAAGGTAGTAAAAAGAGATAGCAAAGGGAACATGCAGACGGAGGGGGAAAAAAATATATCACATGCAAGGAGATTAATGGTGTGAACATGTAGTGAGCTGTGAAGAGGCAGAGAAACACCTTCAGACTGCAGTGGATCTGCTGCCTCTAGATATAAATGTCATCCCAGACATTATGCAAGGTCTCTCAGCACATTCAGGATATTAACTGTGGGTGTGATGGTTGTACTCGTCAAGGGTAAGCACAAAAATGATTTCAACATCAGCACGGCAGCATACTTTGGTGAATCACACCACTCATTATACAACCACAACAACATGCCAACAGAAGCCAAAGGATCCTGAATATTGCAAAGAAATATAGTCATACAGTATAAAAAACAGTCAGGAACTCATATAAGGTTAAAACAAGGGAAGAGTATTAAAAAACAACATTATTCAAACAAACAACAGTGATCCAATTGTAATTACAAGTAAAACCACTTTCAATCTATAATTGTAGTGATGGGGACATTACTGCCCTGCTGTGATTAAGTAGATTATATCTTTCAATTTATACGCAACACAGTCTCACACTAGACCATCGTCAGCCAGTTTGGGGATTTACCATTAGAGACTCTGCTATCACTGTTCACTGGAGCGCATCTGACAAACTGCAACTAAGACCCAGGGTGACTCCCAGACCTTGAGCCTCGACCTTTTTACCACAGGGCTAAACACCGAGCTGCTCTCACACGAACCCCCCCATACTCAGTGAATTTCAGTCATCCACAAGGATCTCTGATATCTCACTCAGCTTTTTATGCTTTTCACTACCTTTCAACGTGATTCTGTTTTACTTTGATTCTCAGTCTCAAACTCATCAGAGCTAAGAACTGATGAAGATGATGTGATGTGACGTGATGTGTCTATGGGTCATACTGGTTGTCATCCTGTCAGCTGTTGAGTCTGGAATGTGTCACTGGAATAACTACAGACTTATGATCAATTAAAACATTTATATATTTTCTAAAGCCACAAATTGAATAATTAAATTTGCCTTTAAATGTTACATTAATAAATTCAAAGTACAGATAGTACTGACAAATAAAAAATCTAATGACATTTGCTGATTAATGCTTCTATTTCCTTATTCTTTTAAAATTATGAATGAATGATTGAACTTTAAAATGGAATTGCTAAATTAATTTAAAATTTTACTTTGCTATTCCATCTCACAATTCCTTTGATTCCTGCTTTAATATTTACAGTTTCTACTGTATGATCAATTTCCTTTAAAGACACTGGTCATAAATTTAAAGGTCCACCGTGAAGTTTTCTTAAAGAAACACAGTTATGTTTACATTCAGTGTTACTCAACAAAACACAGGAGCAGCAGAAGTTCTGATTGGCCAGAACCTGCACAAGACTCCTGCTAACAAATAATGGCTGGCAAATTAGTTGTTTTAACCTTTTCTATAAATTTTAAAAAATTTTTATTTAGTGTACTATAATTATTCTGATGACACACTTCAGGCTAACAAGGCTATGAAATATTTTATTTTTGTTTCATTCAGGTTTCATTTTAATGGTGTAAATGCCACTGGGGATTGAATCATATCAAAAAATAAGCCTACATAATTAATATGAACTATGTGTATGACTAACAGTATATACAGTCAAAATTAATTTTGAATGTTTTAAACACAGACTACAAACCATCACTGTCTTGCTAGCCTGGTAGCTAGTTAGCTAGCCCTCAAAGTCAAAGAGCTACTTTTGGTAGTAGCTTTAAGTTCAGGCTATGACCCAAAAAAGGGAAGTGCTAAATACACAAAATGTATATGTGCCACATAACCAAATATCTACCTTTTCTTTTCAGCAAACAGAACCATGCAAAAACTATCTTTTTAGCTAGCTGTCTGTCAGATTCAGGTTCAGCCATTATTCCAAAACAGCTGCTGTGCTAAACCTCCATGATGGCACCATTTGTTGTTTTCTAGAAGATTTGTCATACAATAGCAAAGCCTCTGCCCTTCATCACCTCCCTGCCTTTTTCTCTTAGTTTAACTAGTCTTTTTTTTAGGGCAGCGGACAAATAGAAGGACAGACCTCTCGTCTTTCTCTTCATCCTGCGTTCCCCTGCTCGGCAGCAAGGCACAAGGAGACAAAGGGTTAAAGTCAACGTGCAGAAAGAGGGAGAACAACAACAGCTTATTTTATGACAGGATGAGAAGAGGAGAGAAGAAGAGAGAAGGTGTGGGGCATCAGGAGATTATCAGCAGTGGTGGTTTAGGCTGAAGCATACTGAACACTGTGAGACTTATCTTTATGAAACAGTTCTTTGCTGAAGCCAGCAGAGCATCATTACAGTATCTCTGAGTTTTATTTACATTTCATTTGACAGACACAGTGACACAGATACACACACACAGCCACTCCACCGATGTATTAAATGAAACCACATTTTTTCACAATGCATACAGCATTCAATTCAATTATAATATGCAAATAAATACCATTATCCATTAAATAATTTATCCACCTAGATTCATATCAATTCATCCATGCACCCAGACTCACCTTGTGGTTGGTGACCTTTTCTTCCTCTCACAATGGACGGCATCAAAGAATGCAGCGTTCCAAAATCGTAGTGTATGCCTGAGAAAAGATGACATGTTAGAGGTCTACTGCCTGACCTGCTTCACTAAACCACTAGAAATAAGACTGCAAATCTGAAGAAGTGATAGCAAAGAGTGATGTTGTGTATGTCTGATCAATCCTGCCATAGATTGTGTATTCTATGGAAAACATCATGTAGGTGAATAGTGGATCTGTTGTATGTGACCAGCAGCTTCCTTAACTTACCAGATGGGTTGTTGCTTCAGGTGGGTGTACAGGTACACCTTTTCCCCTTTCTTTTCCTCTGCAGCCTCAGACACTGGGGGGGAAATGTAATTCATTTCTAAACCACATTTTATTAAAAAGGACAGAGCAGCTGAGCAGGAGAAAGATTTTTTTTTTTTTAAATACCCAGTCCCCTTTAATATGTGGAGTTTATGTACGTTTTGGTGCACTATACCTGGTGATTTGGACTTTGTTTCAACTGGGCTTTCTCCATCCCTGCAGAGGAGGATGTAGAATGGTAGGAGAAGAAAGAAAGAGTTAGAAACTAACATATTAATATGTTCATGAAAATGACTGGAAGAAGATGCATTTGCGCACTCTGTCTTTGTCGCCATTGAGCTCCTCAGCTTGCTCTCTAGGCCTCCAAAGAAGCCCTTGACATCAGTCTTGGATGTGTTTTTAAGGAGGCGCTCAGCAGCATCCTTCTTCCCAGACAGCCAGGAGTTGGCCTTGTTCAGGTATGAGTCCAGAGCAGCTGGAGGACCACCACGATCCAGCAGCTCCGAGGGAGACGGCTGCGACTTTCCTGAGCATGAAGAAGAAGAGAAGAGGCATTAAGAAACATGAAAAACAGGCATAAAACTTAATAAACAAATTAGCTTCATCCTAGCTAGTTTGAACTTTGTCAGCTGGAACTGTAAACACTAATTAATCGATCAGTTTAGGATGGACCAATTCACAGACTATAAACATGTATAGTGGCTCTTCCTTTGAAGCAGGTACTCACTTTGCAGTTTTTTTCCATTTTCCATCAAAAGCAAATGTTATACTCATAAAGAAATAACAACCAGGTATCTTTTTGTGGCCATTTTCATGACTGCGCAAAGTTGCTTACAGTGCAGCTTTTATTGACATTTTAAAAAAATCATCGCAGACCTTTCTACAGACGGATGTGGATGCAATGTACTGCACCATGGTGGTATACTAATCATTCAAAGCTTCCTGTTTGCCAAAGTACAAACAGTACCTTCATGCAACACCACAAAGTCTCTATCTGTGTGGTGTTGCTGCAAGAGAAACCACACGGACAACCTGTGGTGGTAACTTAGTCTGAATCAGCACCAAGTGTTATTCACCTACAGTTGTTTTTGGTTTTTTGATGTTTTTTTGGGTTTTTTTTTTTTTAATTTTGCATGTTTTATTTGCAATTAATTCTGTATTTATTCAAAATTTATCAAAGTTTTTCAAATCAGTGTTTTTTGTGGCATAGAAGACGAAAGTGTTAACTTCATGACAACAGCAACTCTGAAACTCTGAAAATAGATGTCACTCTAAAGTGACAAAGATAACAGATACAGAGTGTGAAGATGTGTTAAGAGATTAAATTTGACCTTACCAACATAATAGTATGTGAAACACATAGTCATGAGATTTTTGGCTGGGCTGTAGTCATCCATCTGGTAACATCTGCAAAAAAAAACAAAAAAAAAAAACCAAACCCAACACACACCATTGCTTTAGAGATCAACCTGTCAAAAAATCCTGGTAGAATTCATGAAAAATGCTGTAGCTTTTTGCCCTCAGTCAAAGTCAGATATAGTTAAACCATTATAATAATGGTCTCCAATGAATTCAAACAACACAAAACCTTTGCCAAAAATTCATCTTGTCCATCATATACAGTACATAGGTTGATTACTTACGAAAGTATTTTAAAATGAATTGACACTCAGCTGCTTGTATATGACAGGCTTTACTCTGAATACAGTAAGTAAGTCTAATATAGACTATATAAAATCTAATATGTATATCAACAACAATAATAATAAATAAATCAGGCACAGATTGACTTACTCAAACAGCACGACTGCAAAAGACTGCACCAGTCTGTAGAAGGTAGCTTCACTCACACATTTAGAGTGGCAGCGCTGTGAACGCAGTACAAGAGTTATCAGCTTGTTCAGTAAAGAGTGCAAGTATAAGAATATAGACACAAAATCAGAGCATTTTACTACTATCACAAATAAACAACTTGATATATTTGAGAAATGATCTAGGAATCCACTAGAACTTTAGGTTTGATTTCCTGCATTCATGTCAATATTATTTTTTATAGTAGAATAGGTGGTCTAATTTCATGTTCCTTATTTATGAAAGGGAATATTCAACATAAAATGATAAACTGATTATTATCAACAGTTTGAAATGGTTTGAAATTCTATATCTGTGAAATGTCTCCTAAGTCAAGAAAATGAGGTAATCCCATAATACTGAACATCTGATAACTACTACTCATTTGACTTACTGGAAACTCCTGCTGTTATTATATACTACAGTCATTCATTTCATTCATTCATCATTTCCCCACACCTGTGCGCTGACATATTTGGCAAACCACTCCCTGCCTTTGCCATTCTCTCCACTGCACAGCTCTCCAAAACGAGCCTTCTCTTCCTGGTCAAAGTCCTCCCTGTGAAAACATGGTGCAAAAATTCATTATGGCCCTAATTTACAGACCCTGTGAAAAGACAAGCCTCTTCACAGCTGGTTTTGTGTACCTACAAATGTATTGGATTGATGATATAACTTCAACATCTGACAGAGAAAAGAGTTTTTGTGAACACTGCAACAACAGAGACCTGTTTGAAGAATTTAATGGATAAAAAAAATGCATAAAAATCAGTGAACTGTCAAATAAATTCTATTTTTTGGCAATGTCAAGTGTGGAGTTGCATAACAGCTCGGTAGTGTTACATATTGGTTTGGACAGCTGAGCTAACAACGTTAACAGGCAACCCAGAGAACTTTTAAGGACAAATGTTGAATCGTTCCTCTACAGAGTGATGCATAAAGGGCAGCAGGTGCTGAAGAACCAGACTTGTAAGTAGTTATGACATTACAGCTAAGGTCACAGTGTTAATCTGCTTTCAGTAGGCCACTGACCAAGAAGCTCAGTGGCCTACAGCTAGCAGATTACTTGACAGCAATACATGAATTGCCTTCAGGCAAAAATGCCCTTAAAAGTTTGAGAAGTGTCTGTGAAATAAAAAATAAGGGCACTAACAAGATACCCTGACATTTAGGAGTGCCCTTTTAGCATTTCATCTTGCTCACATTGGATTTCTTGTCAAATACTCAATGCATCAGTCGAACTACTGTCCCCTATGGGCCTCTGCTGGTGAGTCATGGGAGAGTCCCAGACAGGGTGGATGTTTCTAGCCTCTCTGGGTGACAAAATGGAACAGTGTCGATCTAAATATGACAGAATACACTGCCTGAAGAAGAGGAAATTCTTTGCACCATGTAGCTAGACAATATGCTGAGACATAATAGAAATAGAAAGGGAAATCACTGCCAACCACAAAAAATAAAACATGTCAGATGGGGAGCGTGACAGGAGAAAGTTGTCTAGTTATCAAGTAATGGGAAAGTTAAATGTTAAAAATGTAAGAAAACAAAACAAAACTGCAGCACTGTTGTGTTCTAAGGAGCCACCATCAAGGTTATTGATGCCAGAGGGTTGAACAAATAGTCTGACAGTCACAGAGCTGAGCCTGGACTCCCCGCAGGACGAGGGCCGAGGGGACCATCACGTCCATCTTAAACAATACTTGCAGCTGGGGTAGGTCTCCTGCACCCATAATGTGGTGGCTGCCATCCAGCCACACAGTGTGTCCTGCTCCAACATCAGTCAGAGGATGGAGCTAACAGCTGAGTGAGTGCAATGTCTCTATGAACTGCTCTGGACTGTTTCTATGCTGCTCTGTAACACTCTGCTTAGCACAATGCAAACTATTGCATATATTTATGCAAATGACCTGCATGTTTTGGACCAAAACTGCAAATTCCATCTGCACAAACAAAACAAGCAGTTAGGTGAAAAACAATAATTATCTTAAATAAAAAAGGTCAAAGTATCCCTTTATGTGATGACTGCTTACATGCCTATGGTTTATCATACACCCTATATGTTTACACACACACACAAAATGAAAAAACAAAATGAAACACAAAAATGAGAACTTACTTTCCATGAAACACTTTCTCCACATAAGCCTTCATGAACTGCCTCCTCTCCACTGTCTCAGCATCAGCTTCCTCCCCGCTGTGAGCGGACGAGGATGATGACCGTCTCAGCTCCCACGTATGAGAGGGCGGGTCCATGTCGTTCTCGCTGTCTGCCGACTCTGTAGCGTCACTCTCGTTTTCGCCCTCATCTTGGTGATGGTTGTGGTGGTGGTGGTGGTGGTGTGAGCTGGACTTGGTGGGTGCCATGGGCTCCGGCAGTAGGGGCTGCTGTTGAACTCCCATGGAGGACACGGGCTCTGGGGAGAAAATGTCTGTATGGTCCTGGTGTTGGCCTCCATCCACACTATGAGCTGTGGCGTCTGAGGGCAGGTCAAAGTCTATGAGGTTGTCCACTGCTACACCCTCCATGTTGGAAATAAATCCTTCCTTTTAGCTCTCCGACAGTGGTTTTACAATGAACTATTTGGTGCTCTGCGGGAACATGAGGGTTGTCACAGAGACGGGTGATAGTTGAAGTTTTCAACAGAGGTTGCTGTTGTTAGTGGGTTCTGATTTTGCAGACCCTCCCACCCTCTGGGGGTGCTGACATCAAGTGAACTCACAAACCCAATGCATCTGTGAAGAAAGGAGAAAACTAGCATTACGATCATCCCTTACATTCACATTAAAACTGTTCTAAGCAACCTAATGGAGCCAAATGGAAGTGAGAGGTAAACAAGAGTCTACAGTCACACTAGCAACTCTGTGAGGCTGTTCTGTGCTTTGAACTAAATGCCAATGTCAGTGTTAATATATTTGCTGATTAACAATTCACATAAAGTACAGCTGATCCTGATGGGAATGTCATTAATTTTGCAGATATTTGGTCATAAACCAAAATATTTTGACCTGATGGTGGCGCTAGATGAAATGTCAGAGATTCATCAAAGCTATTACAAGTCATCCTGAAGACAATATGAATGTCTGTACACAAATACATGGCAGTTGATCCAATATTTGTCCAGATATTTGAGTCTGGTCCATAGCGGTGGACCGATCACAATCCCTACGCTAAACTGGTGAAAAAGGCCCACAGCAAGCCTTTACCAAAGAGGAGAATCTAACATTGGTGAGTCCTGTTTTCTCTAGACAGAGTGCTGCTCACTGCTGTTTAGCACACAGTTTGGATTTCACTCTTAGGTTTCAATTTGTTACTTAGCAGTAGATAAAGTGTTCAGACCCGACACCATCCGGACATGTGTTCCATTTGTCCTTCCAACTGATTGTTTCACCTCCCCTCCTCACTGCAATCTGTTGCCTATCAGGAAGTAATTCAGAGGAAGGAGATGTTTGCTTATATCACCATAAAATTCAAGTCTATAGACCCTTTTCACGACAGACATTTTGATGTCACAAGACAACATAAAGTGTAGGTAATAACACTGACAAAGGCTGCGCCTCTTTGGTGTATCAGCTCCAGGGTCCTGCTATTGTACATACTAGTTCCCTGGTGTACTGCAGTGGAACAGAGCCATCATTAATGTCATTAGTTAGACCCGTGCTATTCCCATAGCCTGATAATCAGACTGAATAGACCCTTTTCACAGTACACATTTGGACATGTCACAGTAGGAAAAACACAGGTGTTACTAATAACATTATTCATGGCTGCATTCCATTTGGATAAGCCAGTTCTGGGGATATGGTACTGTGCTAGCTGTTTAACTGACGGGGCTACTGGGAATCCTACCGGAACTGAGCCATCATTACAGGACAAGTTTATCATTTTTCAAGTATGTCTTAAAACAACAGTCAAGTATCCAAATTAACACTGAAAGAGGTTTTCCTCGCTGTAATCATTCCTCCTGTTCATATTGGCTATTAAAAGATCCCCTTCAAATGTGATTTCAATGTAAGTGATGGAGGCCAAAATCCACAGTGAAGCTTCATATCAGCTTCAGATAAACTTTTAAATACATTTTTGCACAGAAGGAGGACTGTGGATTTTGTCCCTCATCACTTACATTGTCAGTGCATTATGAAGAGATCTTCTAATTGTCGGTATGAACAAGAGGAATGATTATGGCAAGAAAAACCTGTTTCAACGTTCATATGGGCACCTGACTGTTGTTTTAAGACTGACTTGAAAAACTGTGAACCTGTCCTTTAATGTTATTAGTTACACATGTGCTTTATCTGCAATTAAAAGTCAAAATGCCTGCTGTTAGAAAGCTCTACTGCCATTTCATTAGTCAATCTGATATTATGTTCATGTTTGCTGAATTCAGTTTGGGAAAGAGCGGGTTTATTTTGTTTTGTTTTTTCCTAACCAGTAATCACCTGCTGACATAATTTCTACATAACAAGGCAGCTGCAGTAGCAATTGCTGGGTCCAGTTAATGTCTTTCACACTGAACAAAGAAATCTGTTCATTTAAGAGTTGTTTTTACTGTATGTTGATTCACAATAAATCATACGGCAGCATCAGTCTCATCCACGCTTGTTGACATTTTGTAGCAATTTTTCTGTCTCTTGAACAAAGAAAATAATTTACTCATTTGTAATCCTTCCTACAAACCTCTGATTGGTTGGTTGTTTTTCCATCAACGTCAGTGAGCACAACATAAGACCTTTGATAAAACTGGAAATGTAGGTGGAAATTGAGATGCTACTCTTCCTGTTATGATAAACTATAGATTAACTGGCTCTGTAACAACCCACAAGCCAACAACCAATAACAAAAGTTTGAGCTGCGGCGCCCACGTAGCTTAGGGATTGAGATGCTTGCAATGGGCTGCAATGTCCCTACTTTGTGTCCGCCTTTGTGTTGCATCTCTCTCACCCTCATTTCCTGTGAACTCTGTCTGTATTAAAGACAAAAAAAAGACCAAAAATACAAAGTTTAAGTGAAAAAGTGTGTGGAAAAAGTGTTGAGATGACAATTTAATCTAAATATCAGTGGTCTCAATACTGGTTGACTGTGGAAATTCATGAAAGTCACTCCCTGTTCAAAGAATTCTACTTGAGCAGAGCAGGTTTTGTGCTTTACACACACAGTAATAGACCTGACATTAAAAAAGTACTTCCTAATGGGACACTCTTTTGTTTCTTTGATTAGAGGTTGTGGGAAAGAGATTTCAAGCAGCTTTATTCATCTCTGATGGTACTGAGATTATATCAGGTTCCAGTTCACAAAGGAAAAAAATCAGATAGGGAAAGAAAAAGAAAAAACATTTTAAGAGGAACAGAACACATCACAGAATTTCATTTAAGCAAATAAGGAGAATCTGCAGTTTCTCAATTAGTGAGAATAGGATGCTGTAGTCCCGCATTGTGATTCGTTTTGCTTGTGTTTATGACATCTCAAAAGACTGCCAAACATAATGACAGACATTCTAACTAGTTCCTTTTTATTCATGGGTGTGCATTGATAATCTGCAAATAAAAAGGAAGTTGAAATCATTGATTGAAAACCACAAGGACAGTAAACTCAAACTTCCTATCTGATCTGTGCAGAACGGTTTCCCACAATCAGAAACTGTCTGCTGCACTTCTGTACATCTATTGTGTAACTCAAACGCTGGTCTGATTTGAAATAAATGACCCAGTCACAGCACAGTATCATACAGCTGACTCCCACACAGGGCTTCCCAGGACTCTTCACCTCACCCCCTTACTCTCTGAGGAGGAAAACAGCAACAGCTGCCCGTCCTTCACTCTGTCCTTCAGCTAATCTGCCTCAGGTCTTCTATCACAGGGCACCATTGGGTCATCTGATTGAACACACATTTTTACTAACATTGTTTGCCAAAGTACACACACACACAGGCCAGACCAGGGGCCCTTGGGCCTATGTTTGGGCTGGAGCTCTGAAGATCTGTTGGTTATATAATGCAGTATTTAGTGAGTAACACCCAGAGTGACACATTCAAATGCAGACACACACACAGCATGAGGGCAGAGGTAAACAAAAACATTATCACATAGGCACACAAACACTCACAATCATCAAACCAGTCAAACCAGAACTTCCAAGTCCTGTTCTAGATGTAAGAAAACTTCCTCCCAAATCTTTCATTTGTAGTTATGTAAATAACTAAAAATTCTGCCCTGGAACATAATCTCTCTGAACAGTATGTCATGTTGTTCACTTCATATGTTTCAACAAGGACTGTAATGGAAAAAAAAAAACCCCATCTAATATAGTTGTTTATTAAATATTCTTTTTTTCCCCCATAAGCTCTGGACCATCACGAGTTACACATCACGGCTCGACAGATGTGCCAAAACCATGAACAAGCTGAGGGGTTGCAGTTGGCTGACACATCTGTAATGACAGCAGGACAGAGAGGACTGAACGCTGTAGATGTTTTTAGACAGCAGAGGTGACAGATGAAAAGTTGGAAAAATGGAGAGTGTTGGTGAATTTTATGCAAAAGGACAAAACCAAGATGATGACGAGAGTAACCACGCTGCCGTGCCAGTAAATATTCATGGGATTTTTTTTTTTCGTATGGTCATAAAATACTCATTGTTTAACATTATTAAAATCACAAAGGTTACAGCAAGTGCAGTAGTGGATGCTGATTTGTCCTGGAGTATGGAAAGTAAACTCCAGGAACACGTTTATTTTTTCAGGAAGAGGATGAAAGACATGCTGAATGAGAGAATGCACTGAGTCACAGAACCTGGTGGAACAGAGGCTAGTCCGGATGTGACATCACGACTCTGGCTCTCTATTACTGGTCAACTCACAACAACTACATGCCCTTCTGTAGGAAAATAGGAGTAATAATAATAGAACAATAACTGCTGCAACTGCTGTTGCGGATGACACGGTCAACTTCCTTGATAAAAAAACAACATTGTGCTGCTCTCTTAGTAGATCTGTCCAAAGCTTTACTGTTGATCATATTAGGCTACTATCTTAACAATATTTTCTTAAATAAGCTGCTTTCCGTTGGTTTTGATGGTTACAGCTGGGTCAGATCACATCTTTCTGGTAGAATTCAGACTGTTGTTGCTAAGGATTTCAAATCATCCCCAGATGGTTGATAAACGTGTTCCACAAGGATCAACATTAGCCCCCCGATTTATTTTACAACTGACAATTGCAAAATCTGTTTTTATGCTAATGATACCATCTTGTGTGCCACTGGCTCTACTGCAGACCAGGCCTTCTCCACAACCTCCAGGCCTCTTTTATTCATTTAAAGCTTGTTCTAACCTCAGATAAGTCAAAGTGTGCGCATTTCACAAGAGCATGAAGATCTAATTTTCCTCCTCCAACCATGATCTCAATGGAAACCTACCTAATACAGTATACCATGTTGTTATACTTGCTGATTTGTTTAATCATATTTAATTAGGGTATGTGTGTGTGTGATGTTGTGTGATGTATTTTTCATGTTCAAGAGGTAAAGTAAGATCTTGCCAGAAAGACGGAGTATGTGGCACAGAGTTCTACAGTCTCACTGGTGATGCTGGATGTGTGAAATGTCTTTTCCTCACAGTTCTTATCTGGAGGTCTGAGCTGAGCGAGCAGCAGAGCCCCTCAGTCGGTCCTTATTCCCTGCTGAGGATGGATGGCAGTGGTACAATCACCTGCCTGCCAGTGACGCCATTTGGCCTGATTAATGTGTCCTGTCCTCCTGTCCTGCCACTGCCACAGAAAATGCACTTAAAGACACACATACACACACAAGCAGAAAAACACTAGGAGATGCAGTATATCAGTGTTCCTTCCCTCAGAACGCAAAGGCTGCAGTATTTCTGCTTCCATGAGCAGGAAAGGAGCCCCCCACCAAACACACAGTGAAAAGCTGCCCCCGCACACACACACATACTATCCCTCACGGTAACATACGCAGAGGGAGGTGCTTCTATCGTAATGAGAAGATACTGAAAAGCTTGAGTGATCTCTGCTTGTTGCTATCAGCCGTGCAGCACAACGGCATCACAAGACTCATCCTGCACTCTTTCCTCATCTTCAGTGTGTGCTACACTTGGCATGATTCAGACAAGGAAGCCAGTACCGTTATGCAATGTGCCCCCGAGCCTCTCCCACCGCCAGGAAATATTATTCAGCACACTCGTCCACAAAAACATCAGTTGAGCAAGATATGAGTGAGGCACCGCTACTCCCAACACTTGCGGTGTTGCACAGTTCATCTATCTCTGTCACTCGGGCTTTATAAGCATTATGCAGCAAATGCAATGCAATAAATCAGCTTTTCTTCTATGTCAAATATGCTATTATAGAATATCAATTCAGCATGTGGGCAAGGTGCTTTCAAAGTCCCCTTCTCAGGCCACTAGTCCATTACCCAAAGTGCTCCCTCCAGCATTCCTGAACACAGCTCAGCCTGATGGAGATAGGAACCGATACCCAACTTGGGAGTTCCCTGACCCACAATCCTTTGGCTCCCTTGTGTAATTTGAGAGGGTTAGTTGTTCAGCATCCTCATTATTGTGTCTACCGGGATTTCTCAGTAACCAAAACAAAAACTGTGAGTACATTCTTTGTCCCGCCACTTTTGATACCTCTAGATTAATGTATTCAAAGAGCTGGCAACAACACTTCTTCCCCATTCCTCCTGGCCTCCTAAACCAGTGGAGGAAGAGGTATTAACGTTCTTTCATAACCCTTATACAGTTTTCACCTTTATTTCCCCTTAAATAGCTTAAAATCATCTAATCCCAAACAGTCTGACAGTATCACATATATTCTGTATCAACTTGTTCTAATGCTTCATTCAAACTATTGCATCCTTTTATACGCATTTCCAAAAACTTCAGCCTGACATGTTTGGTATCTCTGGAAACTTTGGGATGCTGTGCAGCATGAGTTTGTAATGCCCAGTCCACTGGTGGGTTATTGAGGTAATAATTGAGGTAATGTAGCTTTTCTTGGTCTTACATTATGGTGAACTGAATATTTTTGGCTTTTGGACTGTTGGTCGGACTAAACAAGACGTTTGAAGATGTCATCTTGTATTCTAGGATACTGGGATCAGCATTTTTCTGATGTTTTATGGATCAGTATACCACCACAACAGCAGTGAGTACAGCAGAAGTTAGTCTGCAAACAGTGATGAATGTTTATAACAGACAGTTCAGGTAATTATTTTACTGTTAACCCTTGTTTGCTCTTCCAAATATTGTATGTTTGTCTAACCTGGGGGGCTTGTTTCCAACTTGTCAGATCATCTGACTGCTTGTGTTTCTTACCCTGTTGAACCTCTTCTGTGTTCCATGTTTTCAGAACTCAGCAGTTGATAGCAGTTAATAATAACTTGTATTATTACAGACAGGAAATAAAGCTGAAAGTGAGTCCTTTCAGTCTCCAAACTGATAACAGGTCATCACACAGAGGAGATCATAGAAGGAGAAAGAGTGACACGATGATAAACAGTCCTCCAGCTGAGGTGGATCAGACTATTACAGACAGCTGGGAGTGAGTGAAGTGTTCTAGGTGCAGGCATGTGGAGTTTTAGATGAACTTTGTTGGATCAAGTCTCTTCTAGAGGAGCCAAACAGAACCACACTGTATCAGAGAGAAATGTTGCGTGTCACCTGATTACAGCCATAGCAGGGACTTTTATCAAAGCTCTTCTCACTGACAAGCAGGCACTGCTGCTGTCTGGCATAGCTTTGTATAGCAACAGCATTATTAAAGTCATATTTTCACAATAAATTCTCAAACCCCAGCACATGGACGAGTAATCACTGATTTACTGTCACCGCTATCAAATCCCTGCACTCATAATATTGTAATTGTGTCATGGGGAACAATAAACATCTTCATAATTGCAATTGTAGAGCTAGGTTCGGGTACAGAGTGGCAGAGAGTGATCACTGAACTGCACAATCTCATATCACAGGCTACAATAGACATGTGACAAGCAGAAGTGGCTGATGGCAGATAAATTGGGTGTAGCTGAGTTTGGCCGGTGTAACAGCTGTTAGGACTGCACTTACAGATACATTCCCGACAGAACAAGATTACATCTGTTTTCAGAGGACAAGCTGGACTTCTAGAAAGAAAGACAGCAGCACTTTACCTCATCAGCATGTAAGGAAATGAGTAATCCCATGCAGTAAGGTGCACTTGATCCATTACATCTATCATCAGACAGTGAAAACACGTTTTTTAAATAATATTTTTTATATATTAAGTAGAGTGGGAGCAGCAGGGGTACGGTTTTACTGCACTTCCTACTGAAGCCACTCATTAAATAACAGCACAGAGAGGTCACAGAGAGGTCAAAGAAGATATCTGTTACTAATACTGATACCATTATCTTCTCTTCACCTAGCATGTGAAGTCGCTTTGATTTTTACCAGAAAAGTCCCTCTTTCCTCTAGCAACCTAAAATGTAAGATAATAGAACATGCATCCTCACTTCACACTCATATATATACTACCATTTCAAGCCCTTCTTCCTAGGCTCGAGTGAAAGACAGTACCCAGAATGAGAACATGAAAAAGGATAGTCACAAACTTATGCAACAAAGCAATTAAACTAACACAAGACGAGGGGTGAAATGAGTGATGGATGCTATAAAAATAGGGAGGAAGTTCTCCTCCATGTGCACTCCAAGATAACACCAAACACAGTCTCCATGTCAACCCAGTGAACTGGAGCCCCAGTGATACTTTGTCAAGTCTGCCTTTCCTTAACTGGCAAATAGGTATTAAAGATCAGTAGCCTAATGTAATGGATCGAGGTGAGTGATTCAAAATTGTAATGAGTTTAAGAACATATTTGATACAGTTCTGTGCAGGGTTCAAATTGAAGGAGATTGATATTTTGAGGGAAGGGTTCACTAGTGATTTTTAATGCCCTTCAATGCATTCCATCAACATTTATCATGAGATGATTTCATTTTAAAAGGCTGGAATATGACATCCACTATCTATAGTTGTGCATTAATCTAGGTCTATGTATTATGTACCATCTGCCTGTAAACCTCCTTTCTATCAAGTGAGGAGAGAACGTCACGCCAGACTCCCTTTAAAAAATTACCTAATTTGATGTTGCACTGATTATTAATAAGCGTGCATAACCGATAAACCACAACGTGATAGCTGTTGCAAAACCAGAGGAGCTAGTCTCCAATGCGCCATATCTGGCAGCACTATAAAAAGGCACGTTATCATAAATGTTCGACACAACTCGCTACAACCGACCACAGTGCAAGAAAGATTTCGGTAGAAGAAGCTTGTTGAACTTCAATGTAAACCAATTACAAAAGTTGAAATTCCCTACAAATACAATGTGCTTAGTGGATGACACACGTGCCGAATATAAATGTGTCTCCAGACAATTAAGAAAAAGAGTTGAATTCCATTTTACTTGTTAAATATCTGTCAATCAACAAAGTCAGCTTAAATTGCCAAGTTATTGTTTGAAGTTTGGTTTACGCCACCTCCATAGAGGGCAACCAAAATCTGTCGCGAATGAATTAAAATATGTAAAGTTAAGAACATATGAAAGAGACAGATGCTGGAATCCTATAGTACAGACCGTAGCTTATTATTTTATACAAATGCTGACCAGTGAGTTCAAGTTGCTGGACTGGGCGCACTTGACAGCTCAGATAGGAAGCAGCACTGAATAAACACAGCAAAAGGCTGACGTTTCCTGTCCTGTCGGCATGGCTATGATCAGAACGGGAGTATGGAGCCATTACCAGGCAAACGGAGATACTTCACGTCAGTCAGAAAGGTTTACCTGCAAAGTGAAGCCCATAAACATTAAAACAGCTCTAATTAAGCTGGTAATACTGTTTCCAAAAGCCAAAACATCACGACAAGAGGCGAGTTAACCCTCCGCTTTAACCCTGGAACCATTCAAACAACACACACAGAAATGCTACACAGCAATGGCGTTTAGAAGTAATAAAGGAAGAAGCCTCAGATGTATTAACAGTTATTTATAAGAGGACAACAGAAGTAACAGCTGTACGTACATGAGAGGTCCTGTGCTGCTGCTCACCGCTGGTCGTGCGTCGTACGTTTTTGGTCGAGTCTCTATCCCTGATACACAGATGCGCATGCGCAAACAGAGGCGAGTACCGTGAGGGGGGAACCCAATGACGTCAGCGAACAGCACAGCCAATTAGCGCGGCCGAGAAACAGCAGCGCAGTGTAATGCCACAATACAAGCATGATGGCTAAACATGGACCCCGAATAACAAAAATTGAAGGAGAATGATATTTTGAGGGAAAGATTCAGTAGTGATTTTTATTAATGCCCTTCATACACACAACTTAACGCATTCCCTCAACATTTATCATGAGATGATTTCATTTTAAAAGGCTGGAATATGACATCCATAAACGAAACGGTGGGTTATTAAGATAAGACGATGCTTGTTCATTTTCTATTCAAACATGTTGAATAAGATAATAAATCAGTGTGAAACTCAATGTTGCTCAGTGTTGCACAATAAATGTTTTATTTTTTTTAATGTCGGAAATGTGCTTATCACTCGTCTACGTCATATGGACTAAATGTGGGGCAAGCCCAGATGTACAAAATGTTCAGAATAACGGTATTCCTTGGCACATGATGATGTATTGTCATATTTCTACATTCTTAATTTTAACAAGCCAGATTTAATAATTTACATGGTGTATAAAATTAATAGGAAAATGAATCAATACCAAATCAAATTAATCGATTGAATTCACAAATTGAATTCACAGATTTATACTAAAAGTCAGTCACTCACAGACTAAATGATTCCTGTTTAATTTCAAAAACTACAAACTGCCAGTAGAGAGACAAATGAGACTTTTTTTTTTTACTTGCAATGAAAGGATTTCCTTTTATTACAGCTATGTTACAAAATGTATGTCAACAAAAGACACTTGAATGGAATTAAAAAACTTGAAAGAGAAGCCCAGTAAGTCCTTTCTAAAACAGAGGTAAAGAGGTCCAGGTTGACAACTGGACCTACAGTATAATGCTCAGTTGGCACAAGTAATCATACTAGTTAGTTATATTGAGAATGTGTAAAAAAAAAATAAAAAAAAAAAATCTTCATCTTGAGACCTTAACAAAAATAATGTGAATGTAGTGGAGATCAGTTTGCTGCTAACAGTTCCAGCCTCTGAGGAAGGGTGACGGTAATGAAATGGACTCTGTCCTCCCTCAGTTTCTGTCTCACAGTCTGCGTCAGGCCCAGCTCCATGTACTCCTGCTTCTGCTTGTCGTACTGAGGCCAACTGACCAGCCCAGGACCGTCAGGAGAGCTGAGGATATACAGACATGGCAGTGACAGACATTAGTGGGGTCTATATATTACAAATAAAGTCATCTACATGGTGTGTTTGTCATTGCTTTAATGTGTTCAATCATTAAGGTGAAGGTTTGTACAGCTATAGCCTTTTTGTGGAAAATCTAATTTAATTGCTAATTTTTTGTATGTTTGTCCCTTACATTAAGCTTTAATGATACTATAGTTCAGTTCCTACTCACCCACTACGGACAAAGTTGGCCCAGTATGCCATCATGGTCCTACAAAGCCTTTCATCATCCTCGGTAATGGTGCCTGAAGATGAGACAGGAAGAGTTTCATTCTATGATCTGAAATGACTTCAGCATTGTTTTGTAGTCATATAGACTCCTACCTGTTCATTCATTCCACCTAAATACCCAAAATGTATTCAGTTCATATTACTTTGCCATGACAAGTACTTAATTCACGAATGAGAATAGAGAGGACCAGGAGTGTCCATCTAATCCTGTTTTAGTGCTATACAGTAGAGTACATTATATATTATAGATATCATGTTACATACAACCTACCAATAATTTTTATTTGTCCGTCCCAGAAACATCCACCAAACATGAAGCCGACATCATCTGCATGATCTGCCTTCACAAAGCTGGGTCTGGTGTGTTTGTGTATCTCAGCACGATATATAAACTCATACATGTAGACTGGGACACCCACATCTAAACACACAAGAGAGAGAAAGAAAAGTCAAGACAAGAGGTGCACAGGCTGAGCCAAAGGTCAAAGGTCACAAAGACATCAGCTTGTCCTTGCAGGCAATGACCACTGTGCACGTCAGAGTGATGCATGAACTCTATTGGGCGGGGGGTACCCTCCTCGTACCAGGTTGAAATGAGATTAAAGGAGCATCCTGTAATCTATAATCTTTACAGGCAAATGGCAGTGATATTGGCAGAATGCTCTACACAGGGCTTTGATCTATTAGTGCTCTATACTCGACACAGTCACATTGCTTCCCATTTATTCGCAGAGCTGTCAATATGCTCTCTCTGTGCCTCTCCCCTTCTGACCTGAGTGGTAACCCGCCACCTTGACGACAGGCAGCGTCATCAGGAGGTCTCCTATGATTTCAGTGAATCTGTCTCTGATCTCCTCTGGAGTTTTGGCATCTTTCAGGTATTCATCTGTGATGAGGCTGTTGGCAGAGGAGGCCTGGAACAGGAAGTGAAGTTGGACCGTCAGATCTCTCTCTGATCTTGTATTGTTTTTCTACAGAGATTCATTGACAAGGAGGATGATTTCATGACCTCTTAAGCCATTGATCATCAGCTGTGTGTACACAGCTGTGAAACTGGAAAATGAATTTGACTTAATTAGTATCCATTCATTAATACTACACTACTATTATGTGACAATATTGCAAATGTTAAAATAGATTTTGATATTTTCTCTAAATATGAAGATAAGTCATTTTAATATTTATTATAGAATTTGTCCATAGTAAATATGCTGGCTGTCGGACCCAACCAAAATTCATAAAAATTTGGTGATCCCCTGACTTTTCATTTAGCGGCATCATCGGGTCAATTTTGGTTTGTCCATCAGCCTCAGCTGTACGTTAAGTTTTGCGCAAATCAACATAGCATGCTAACACTCAAAACTAAGATGTGTTAGCATTTAGCTCAAACCACCGCTGTGCACGACTACAGCCTCACAGTTCTGCTAGCATGATCATCTTTGTCTGTCTTATGCACAGATGATTGTTATCGCAAATATGTATAAAATCATAACATTATAAAATATGCTTATGAAAGTGTTACTTTGTTTTTTCTCAGTCAGTCTATGACCCCATACTGCAAGAACACATTTACAGTTTTAAATTTAGATGTATGTGAAACTAAAGAAATGATCATTTTACAAAAACACTGACAGTCTTCCAACAGTATTCATGGTATAGGTGCTCAAATGTCCATTGCGAGATTTGGTGAAAATAAAGATTTGGTGAAAAATGCATTGTGAAAAAGGAATGTCTGCAATGTCTACATAAACTACATCGACAAAGTTTTATACCATTTTTATTGAGAGTGTTATAACTTTCTTATTGATTTGCTGCTTAAATGACAAGTGTCAATTGCAAGAATCCATTGCAACCAAGTACAAAATTACTGGCAAAACACAGAAATGTCTTGCTCAGCTTAATAATAAATAAGTCCTCAAAAAGGCATATGTGATTATCAATGACCCCACAAACTGTGTCTTCTTTTAGCTGGCGTTATCAGGAATGCTTTTTAAATCACATAGATGTAAAACAAATTGAAGTTTTTACTGTGAACAGTCAGTTTACTCTATGTAGAGACTGATGGATGCACTTGCTGTTTTTGCACTTTTTGGCATAATGTACCTTCAGGACAATGCCTGTCAGTAATGGATTAACATCTTTACAAAAACCTATTTTGTATTTCTTAATTGTTTTATGTGTGTGAATGAACAGTTTGTTTGTTTTTTATGTTCAAACACCAAATTGCCACAAATTGCCCCTTGAGGGAAGAACAGTGATGAATGATGAAGTATTTTGAAATGAACTGAAATGTTGTTATTGATACTAGGAGTTATCTGTGTCATATCATAAATCATATGGATCATAAAAATACATTCACATACATTCAAATTAAGTCTAAACTGATTACAGTATGAAACAAATATGAATATAAAAAGATTCTCTAGCTTCAATTATAATTGTTATTATAATAATAGTTAATGCTGCTTTAATATGGGCTTTTGAAAGTAGAAAAAAAAAAATATTAGTCAGACCTGTGTAGTATTCCTTGGAAGAATCATTGTTCTCATCATAAGAATTAAGAATCAAGACCCTCTTCATTGTCATTTCCCAGCACTCATACACATTGAAATGAAATTTGTCCTCTGCATTTGACCCATCTAGGAGCAGTGAGCAGCCATAGTGCAGCACTCGGGGACCAACTCCAGTTCTATTTGCCAATGCCAGTGTTCAGGGGCACTGACAGGAGTGTTAACCCTAACATACATGTCTTTGATAATACTCCACACCTTCATCCTCTTTGTCTTAAAGATTCTCATCATCAACAAACAACAACTATCAAGGAGCTCACCCCTGTAGGATTGAACATGTTCACCACTGCCAGCACAGACTCTCTGTTCATCCCGTTCTCCCAGCCAGGAGGGGCAAAGCTCTGTCACATGACATGAGAAAACACTTCAGTATTAGTTCAAGTACAAATACAGAACACTACCTCGATCCCTTTAAGAAAAGAGTGATCTGAAGTGTGACTAATGTGAGACAGCTATAGTAGGAGTAGTGTTATTGCCACAGAGACTGATAAGAGTATAATATGACCGAAGGAAGTCAGTGAGAAATGTGTGACCTGAGGCAGGATCCATCCAAACTCATGGTTGGTTATTCCCATCATCACTGGAACCTTCAGCACTTCTTTCTTCTTGAAAAGCTCCTCAGCAGTATCAGTCAGGAACACACCGTCCACCACGGCTCCCAGGTAAATTTTCATCTAAACACAACACAAAAATTACTGTTAATGATCATTAAAAAAACTTTCTAGTCTTTGTTCAGCAGCCAGGAATGCTCTCGTGCTGCCATCTTGTGGCCAGAGTCTGGAATTTTTATACAGTGGTTAAACATTTCAATTCCTTCCTTCCTGTGATTTAAATAATTAATTATCAGTTAATAATAATTTGTTCACCATCTGTGGCTATATTATATGCATGAATAAACATCACCACTGTAAAAGATTTACAGAAGGTTTCTTCCCAAAATTCGGTTGAATAACTACTTCATTTCAATTATTTCATTTTGTTACTAAAGATTTGTTGTGTGAGTTATAGTGCTGTAGAACATGCAATTTATATTTTGGGTCTAGTGTAATCCAGTGTTCTTTCATCTGTAAACATGCACAGAGGTGTTGTGGCTGTGGCTCAGGAGGTAGAGTGGATCGTCCACTAATCAGAAGATCAGCATTCGATCCCCGGCTTCTCCAGTCCGAATGTCAAAGTGCCCTTGGGCAAGATACTTAACCCCAAATTGATCCCGAAGGCTGTGCCATTGGTGTGTGTGTGAATGGGTGAATGTGGCATGTAGTGTAAATCACTTTGACTGGTCAGAAAACTAGAAAGGTGCTATATAAATACAATCCATTTACCATTTACAGAATTGAAAGACATTTTCTGACTAGTTTTGGCCTCCCAGTTTAACTTGAATGACTAAAGTGGCAGCTTCAGTCCAGTGTAAAGACAGAAGGATCCAGGAAAAGCAAGACTGAATAAAAAATGTAATAAACACAATCAAGTTAAAGCTGAATGCATGTAATACCTGCTTTATGTACGCTTCTGTATATCTTCACAAGACCATTTACCTTTTTGGTTGCATCCACTAACTCATCTTTACTTTTCCCTCTCATACACTGGACCAGTTCCTCTGTGGTGCTGCGGTCACATCCAGTCAGGTTGGCCACTATCTGGGTGTGAGAAAGAATACATACAAGTAAATGTACCATGACACAATAGTTAAAAGTACAATGGTAGATGTACTGGTACTGGTACTATAATGGTAAGTTGCTATAAAAATGTGCACAAATGGGCCATAATGTGTAATATTCAGTATCTATAGTTGCATTGTTGATCAGCAATAATGCTGAATTTGCTAAAATTTCAAGCTTTCAAAACTCTACTTTGCTCCTCATTTTCATTCTGTTCAGTGTTAAGAACAGTGTTATAAGAAAGAAACTGAAAAGACCAAACACCAGGCCACAGTAAGCTAAACCTGTTGACCTGTGGATCTTGTTCCAAGCAATCGCCAATATGTGTTGATAAAGGCATAACCCCTTTTATTAACCCCCAGAACATTCCTGATTCAATTAATCAACTAAAATAGTTTAAAGCTACACTAATCATAATGTTCATATTAACAGTAGATCAATAAGGCTTTGTTTGCTATTGACAAACCCACAGATAATCATTATCCAACTCTGCAGTTTGCTTCAGCTCTTCAGCTTTTTAATCTATTTTGGATCATTATTTTGGATTTCTGACATGAAACTCCACCCTCACCAACCAGCTGTTTTCAGAAGAAAAGTTCTGATAAACCTACTATACACTACTCGCTGTGTAGCAAACAGCAGACAGTCAATGTTAGCAACTAGCTGAAGAGCCAGATATTATTCTCAGGAGTTGGAGGCGACAGGAAGAGAGATAAAATAAGAGGTAATATTAGGTAGACACAAACACCACACCAAAGGGAACTGTGTGTTAACGTGTTTGCAACAACCTGTCTAAGGTCATATGTCAATGTTGTATTTTCATCTATTTCACTGGCCCCAAGTGGCAAAAAAAAAAAAATAAATAAAAAATGCAGCTTTAAAGATCCCCTCCAGACATGTTGTAGGACATATAAAAATAAACTGTGTCTGACATTCCCAAAAAATGTTCAGTTATAAAAATGCTTAAAATGGCATTACCTTATTAAAAATCCAGAATATGTTTCATTTCAAAAGTTGAACTGCTGGACACAAGAGGTCTCCTACTTCACTGGAAAGTCCATTCTCAGTGTTTGTGCACTGGAGGTTTCAAGTTTCTACATCATACTCGAGTAAGTTGAATATTGGAGTAGCATTGGCCCCAAACTAGTTGTGATGTCACAAATCATGCTTGTAGGCCCACCTCTTACAATCAAATTTTTAATGAGCAATGAGAAACTTTCCACTCTCAGTAGACGAATGTGAAAACATTCCTCTAGTGTCAGACAGTGAATTTCAAACATCCAACTGAAGGAACAAGGAGAAAAACATATTTTTGCCTGGAGGGGGGCTTTAACTACTGCTGCCTCTCTGAATCCGTGTTAACCTACTCAGTTTACATATTACAGTACCTTGGTGTGGCCCAGAGGATGGCTTGTAGTGTAGGTCCCAAGTGTTGCTACTCCACTTTGAAAAATTGCCCTCTGAAACAATCCTTTGGCTTGTGGAGACAGAGTCTGTTCATCAGGGAAGATACGTATGCAATCACTTGACAAATGGACACGATACATAATAAATTCAAGATTCCTTTAGACCTCTACTTAATCTCGAGAGTCATTGAGGTTGCTCTCATTTACAATGACATCAAGTTAACAATAGCACAATAAATAACAATAAGATAGTAAAACATACACACACAATACATAAATAGTTGGTAAAAAAAAAACAGGCTATTAAGTTGAAATACAGTGATTCCGGATCACGGTGCTAAATTGTTCAGTAGGTACAAGTGTATGAAGCCTCAGGGTGTGCTGAAATTTATTCCAGGTGTTTGAGGCACAAGAACTAAAGGCTAACTTTCCCATTTTAGGATGGACACGTGGAACCTGGAGAACGTGTATAAGGACTAAGGTTCCAGGTCAGTAACAATGTAACATAGGGTGGTTTTCCCAAGAAGAGCCTTATAGATAACAGAAACCAATGCTTGTTGCGTCTTTCAGACAGAGAAGACCAGCTGACCTTGTTATATAGGATACAACGATAAGTATTATAACTGTCACCTGTAATAATTCCGAGGGCTGAGTGGTATACAGAGATGCACTCAAACATATATTGCAGGTGTTAGCACAGAGGCTCTTTCCTTTTGGGTCACTTAAACACTTGTATACAGGTGTTCCTGTCATTTCACAACCAACACATGGTGCTTTACATGTTTTTTTGCTTGCAGTGATTTGTATACCTACCAGTATGGATGCACTGATGCCTCCTGCTGATTCTCCAGCAATGGTGACAGTTTGCGGGTCTCCACCGAACACCTCAATATTTTCCTGCACCCATCTCAGAGCTGCCAGCTGATCCAAGAAACCCCAATTGCCCTGAGCATGTTCGTCTCCAGTGCTTTGGGACAGGAAAAGTCGAGACATTTGCTTTAAATTCTTGGGGGACCACCATACTGTGGATCTTCTCTGTTTATTTCTGTATTTGAAACATTTCAAACAAATATGATGGGCAACACAATTTCCTACCTCAGGAATCCCAGAATGCCGAGGCGATACTGAATATTAACCATCACTATGTTTTCATAAGCAGCCAATGGAGCACCGTCATACTGAGAGGCTGCACCCATTGTCAGACCTCCTCCATGGATCCACACCATCACCTGACCAACAACACAACACAACACAACACAACACAACACAACACAACACAACACAACACAACACAAGTTACAACTGTTTGTAGTACTGTATACTGTGATGCATTCAAAGATTATACAGGACCAATATAAACTGAGATGAAAATATTTCTGTTGACTCAACTGTACTCTTCAGTCACTTGGTGTTCATTAAATACACTATATATCTAGAGTATGACATAAGCACTGATAATAGTTGAAGTGTAATCACTGTAAGCAGTTGAAATGTAAGGCCCACTAGCTATTTAAATGTCAGTCAGCTTAAGTGTAATAGCTGTAAGATTTTGAAGAATATGTTAAATAATAGGAGATTAAAGCAGTTAAAAATGACAGGAAGCACTGAAAGTTTAGAGTAGTTGTTACCTTGGTAGTGACTAATGGGGATCCAAATAAATAAAGTAGTTGAAGCATCAGTTGGTATGTAAGCATTGAAAGAATTCAAATTTCAGTTGGTGTAGGAGCAGAAAGCAGTTGAAGCATCAGATAAAGACAAAGGGATGAAAATGCTTTAAATGTAAATGTGTAATGTTGGAGGCAATGGAAATATCACTTAAAAGCACTGAAGGGAGTTTCAATCAGTAGAAGTGTAATAATTGAAAGTTGTTGAACTGTCAGTTGGTGTGAAAGTTGATGTGAAAGTGCTGAAAGTTTATGGTCATCTGTAGGCTGGTAAGCGCTGAAAGAAGTTGAAATTTTATTTAAAGTGTAAATACTGAAAGCAACTGAAGTGTCAGTTGATGCAAAATAGTTTCTTTGGGTGGATTGAATCATGTGGCAGTATTAGATGTGATTTCTGTAATAATTTCTGTTATTATTTTTCAGTCATAAAGAACTATTTTCAGCAACAAGAAGAATGATGAGGCCTACAACAGATGGTATGGTATGGCCCCCACAGAGCCCTGATCTCAACATCATGGAGTCAGTCTGGGATTACATGAAGAAGCACCTGTGATAGACTAAATGATAAATCCACAGAACATTCTTTCTCCAGGATGGTTACAACAACCTACCTGCAAGTTACCATGAAAAACTGTGTTAACGTGAACCGAGGAGAACTGCTGCAAATATTGATTTCATTTAGGTTTCTGCTGTTTACTCAACTTTGTAAGAAGTTAATTGATAAATTAAAACAATTTATGGCAATAAGCATACCCACTTTACTTTTAGTGCCTAAAACTTTTGCACAATACTATAGGTTATATAGAATTATAAAATGTTGGAACTATAGGTCCTTTCGGACTTTTATAAGACAATAGAGACAAAAAGATTTTTATAGAAATAATCATACAGAAGTCCTTTTGGATTTTATCCTTTCTTTGGGATCCTTTATATATATTAATATGCTGTCTAATTAGATAAATGGACAATTGCTACATGGAAATTTCTTGCCAACAAGTTAACCAAGCTAAACCAATATCATCTACCAACCTGTTGCAATAAAGACACCTGAATGGTCAAATCAAACATGCTGAAGCTCTGTTTGAACAAGGTTAATAAGCAGCCAACACATCTGACATCACACAATGAACAGCAGTGTATTCAGCTTCCGTATAACATTATATGCTACTTCCTCCCTTCAAAAAGTTAGTGTTTGTTGCAGGTTCCACTAGTTTGCATTTAGACTGTAACGTGACTCTATTATTTTGTCCATCTATGTATGTATATGCTGTTTCCTTAACCCACCGGCAGCTTGTCTCCTTTTGCTGCTTCCGCTGGAGTGTATACGTTCAGATACAGACAGTCTTCTGAAAGCTCTGGTGGGGTGTATTGCATTGACATGGTCTTAGAAACATTCACAACTATTTCTGGATCCTGGATACACCTGAGAGAGAGGAAGAAGAAATGAGACTCATCCAGAGAGACAACATTACCCAGATCTTATCATGTTCTGTGCCCTTTTGTGATTCATTGGTCACCAAGTCTTACATGGGGGGTTGTTGTGTGCCATCTCGCTCCCCTTCCCAGGGCTCTGCATCCTGAGGAGCTGCCAGGCGGAGGGGCCCCACAGGGGGACGGGCAAAGGGGATTCCCAGGTATTGCTTCACTCCCCTCTCTGTGCCTTTCACCGTCACATATTCTCCTCTGATTTTGCCATTTTTCAGTGAGACCACAGGGCCAACACTCCCTGCTGGAGATGTTGCATAATAACGTGGTTGTCAGTGAAGATTGATTTGAAAGTTGGCACTGTGTTGCCATTCAACAAGAACATACTTTAAGAGATGAAAGATGAGTGCAGATATGTTGACTGTGACTGATTGTCTGACTCAGTCAAGTTTCAAATCTCTGCAGCTTAGTTTTTGTACAGTTGCTGTGCTGAAATGAATGTAAGCAAATGGCTTCCTAAGAGCTTGGAAGGCCTGTGTGGTTTTGATGTGAGCACTATGCTGCAAATGGAGTTTATGGATTTGTTTGAGGACTGCAGCCACTTCACTTTATCACTTATTTCCCAATGTGTGTAAAATTTTATTTCCTTTTATTCTTCCTTATATTTATTGTGATAAGTTGTGTTTTTGGAGTTTTCCATGTCTCATGGAAACTACAGGTGTTGTGAACTGCATTTGCCCTGTGTATTTACATGATGTCATTATAAACTCTGGAGCTGTGTCCCACTTCCATACTACAAATTACTGTAATTTTAAGCAAACTGATTTTCATGAGAATTATTTCTTATGTATTAAATGAAAAAAATATAGAAAATGTATAAAAATTGTATACGATGGATACGATGGATACTGAATCCAGTATGTAGTGCAATCGGGACATAACTATGGGATTCCCTTATGTCAAATATCTACTTTGATTAAGTTTTATCATAAAATGTATGCATTGAACTTTATAATGCTGCCTCCTTTTCACCATATTTATTAACTTTATTCCTTCTTGCACCTTAGCATTGAGTTATTAGTGCAATGATCTTCCAAAAATGTAGAAAACACATTTAGAAATACCAGAGAACAGTCAACAGTAATGTAAAGTAGGTTAGCATGTGCAAAAACACAATAACTTTTTAAGATTTACACTCATTAGTCTATGCTGAGTTCACTTTTTAAAAACTCTTCACATAGTCAGCTCAATAGCAGTCTATGTGGACTAAACCGTGGTTAATGTTAACATTTTATAACTTTCTCACCGAGGACATTTTGACATGTGACAGTAGGAAAAGCACATAGTATAAAAAATCAAATGAATAATGGCTGAATTCCATTTAGCTGCTTCAGTTTCAAGGTCCTGGTATTATTCATGCTGACTCACTGTCACACTGTCATGTCTTACTGGGACACTTAAATGGAACAGAACCATCAACAATGTTATTTGTAACACCTGTACTTTTCTTACTATGACAAGTCAACATGTCTGCTGTGAAGAAGCCCTATGACACAATTCATGAATTGTTTTATCATTTAAACACAACCACCAGCTAAACTCTATGTATTTAGCCAATTTTGCACATGCTTACATACTATTTTAATAACTTATTTCGAGTTTAAATGAAAAAAAATTATATTATATATATAATAGAAAAAAATAGAAAAACAACAGCTTTTGGCTGAAGAGGACAGGGTTGACTAGAGTGGCAGTAATTGGTGACTATCCTTTGTTGCCATGTAGAAGAATATACACACATTTTTTGTCTTACATTTTTAAATGACCTTGTACGAAAAATGGGAAAAATACATTAAAGCAGATTGTTGCATTTTTTTCATGCAGTAAAGAAGTTCTATTCTTGTTTTATAATCGAAAGTTGATGTACACAAATACTACTACTACTACACAAATACTATTGTAATACTACGTGTCATTAGGTCATTGTGTCATGAGTGACAGAGTATTACTGTTGGGAGACACATTTTGCCACAGCTGTTGTAGAACACTGAATGGCTCTGGTTGCATCAGTGCAATCAATATTGTTTATAATAATAATAATGTTGGTAAAGATAACAGTTTAAAGAGTTTGAGAGTGAATTCGGTATTGCATGTAACCAGTTGAAAAAAATGACAAATCCAGGGATTACTGGGCAGATTTGGAAAATTCTTTAATCAACTAATAATTGTTTTATGAAACACTTTAAAAGGTCCAGACAAAAAGAAAATCTAAAAATCATGGTGGTGGAGCTGAAAAAAAGGCTGTTACTTGTAGTTCCTGAAAACTGAGCAAATTTTGTTTTAGCCAAATGATCATGCTTTGTCTTACCTAGTGTTATCGAAGGCTATGACTGAATTTACCCAGTATTATATCAGGTATATCTTCACTATTCTCAACACTTCATGGGCTGCTAAGACATTTGAAAACTGTACAATGAATTGTACAATGGTGCATCAGAATACCCTGCCCTAATATGAGGTAAAATTAAGTATTTTCTTACCTGGTGCTGCCTGTGCTATCGCTGTCAGCACAGGAAGCAAATTAACAATGAGCAGCGCTGTTCTCATCTTGACCAGGCTCGAAGAAAAGACAGAATGAATTACAGTGTTCTTTCAGAGAAATAGCCCTCTGCCCCCGCCCTGGCCCTCCAGTACCTCCCCTCTCTAACACACACACACACACACACACACACACGCACACACACACATGCACACACACACACACACACACATACACACACACAAACACACGCGCACACTTTGTTAATATATATATGTAAATATAAAGCATACATGCACTTTCAACTTCTAACCCCCCCCCACCCCCCCACCCCCCCCCCCCCACACACACACACACATACAAATAGCACAAACAGGCTCATTATGTCACAATAACAGCTCAGCGTTAAATACTATAATCACCATTGATTTAACCTCCAGTGCACCACAAACAGAACTCTGACCGTTAAGTCAAAAATGACAAAATCCTGCTCTTTGACCGCCAAAGCTCAAAGCTGCAAAACATCCTCTCTACAATACTGTCTATACTTTCTATACTACACTTAACACATAATGTCCTCTCACTTTTAGGTGGAGAGACACTAAATAAAATTGGTTTTAAGGGAATGAAAAGTCCAAAATTAAGTTTATTTACTGTGAAATGGAGATAAACAAGAGGAAATTAACAGCACACAGTACGCTAGTGCATTTCTGTATGTTATTACATTGCATCATGTGACAAATATATTGTATGGTTTGGTGTTTTCAAGCAAAAATAGTGTAGATAAGATTTTTGTAGTTGTTGTAGAGATTTCTAAATCGTAATGCTGACTCATGGTGATGTGTCATCATGAAAAGCTAAGCTGAGTGGTGGTCCAGAATATTTTGGCAGCTGGCTGATATTCTTTTAGCTCCCTGTTCATCACACAGAAGAGAAGAGAAGAGACCTTTAACCAACCGTTTATTGGTCCAATTTTTCATTCACAATAAACAAACACGAAGTTAAACATACCCCCCCCCCCCCCGCCCCAAAAAACCCCAACAAGATAAGAGAAAAATAAATAAATAGACAAGTGTTGTTATTGTTTTCAAAAACTGAGAATAGGTGATTTGTGTGTCTCTACACTACACAAGACATCTCCAACTCCCCAAATAGGATAAAATAAAAAAGAAGAAGAGAAGAGAAGAGAAGAGAAGAGAAGAGAAGAGAAGAGAAGAGAAGAGAAGAGAAGAGAAGCAATTGGGTTGCAGAGCCGGGCTGAGACCTGGAGACTCCAGGGTCAGGTGATAATTCTCTGTGAGTTCATGGAGTCATGAATACAGGGTGCTCTACTGCCTCAATCCTCGTGAGAAATGGTGCTATGCTCCAGCTCCTCTTTGGGAGATGTGATTGAGGAATAAATGATATCACAATAAAATGAAAGCGTGTCAAATGTTACACACAATATACTGTAGTTCAAGCATGGGCACGATGGCCTTACAGTAGACTGAAACATGGTGATTATGATGGTACATACTCCTCCAGTACATGAGCTACTTCTGCTGGGTTATTGTATTTGACAGGTAAGGTAGCAGCAATACAGGCCATTTTTGTGTCTATTGTATAGTTTAAAGCCTTCGTCAATAAGGACCGAACACATCAGATGCCATCGTCATTAAATAAAGACAGGCTGTGGTGAGCATCCTACATAAGCCTCACAGTTGATGGGCCACAGCAGTGCCATGGTTTCCTGCTTCATGGTGCTGGAGGTTGAACATTTGTTTGAGAAGTCACCCTTTAAGTGTTCAACAGCATACACGTCCTCTGCCACTGGCATCCACTTACATCTTACAAGGCTAAGGTGGAGTAGCTCACTAAGGTTTGTTTTTACTACAGGTCTTGATACCCAGTTAGCGATTCAATCCTTGTTTTTACACTGAAAACAACTCACATACTACATGCTAATAGTTCATCTTTGAGCTCTACTGAAGCAATGCACACACACATAAATAGTGATAGTTGACGCTGGATGGTCAGCTGGGCTTTGAGAAAGTGTTAGGCAATAACACATTACTTTGTAACTTAGTAAAAGCCAGTAAAAGCTTTTTGCAGTAACAGTGTAAGGGATTGCATTATCAAATTCAGTAATTAGGTTACTAATCTCAGTAACGCTCTGTTACTTTGACAACCAATACATGTTGTGACTGGCTTGCTAATGTTAGCCACTAGCAAGGCTACATACAGGAATCAGCTGGTTTAGTTCAGATTTGGAGGCTGTGAGAACAAATCAGCTTCACTGAGAGGATGAGACTTCATGCAGTCACTGGGGCTAACGTTAAGCTTGCTGTTGATGGTCAGTAAATACCTCCAAACAAGGCTGGCTGCTTGTTAAACCACAATGTCTCTTTTTACATTTCCTACACACGTTAAAGAAGATGGAACAAGTAGCTCTGAAGTTGTTTAAAAGGCACTTTTGACAGAGCTTGGCTGAGAGAGTTAATTAACAAATAAAGTAATCAATTACTTTTTCTGTTGAGTAATTAGTAAAGTAATGTCATTGCTTTGTTAAATCATTACATTTTTCAGGTAATTTGCTTAACACTGGTTGCAAAACTCCAAGAGAATTATGATGATGTGAAAACTCTGATCTGTGTTTAAATTAACCAGGGATTACTAGTGCATTTTTCACATATGAATTTGGCCCATACATATCTGAAAATAAAAATGTTTGTGTTCTTTACACCCTATGTTTAGATGTCACATCTATGTCAGATGTAAGAAATCTAAATTGCATCACATTCATCACAGTGTAAATGTAGCTTAACATATCTTTGTTAAATAAATAATTCAGAGGTGACACAACAGTGACAAAGGTGAAACCTACAGCAATAACCTCCAAAGAAATAGACAGGCAAATGACTCAGATCATGATACATTGTAAGAGTGAAAATCGCTGTTATGAATAATCTGCTCACCAGCTTTCGTCAACTCACATTTTGCAAAATTCAGATTGGGAATGCAACCCTGCAAGAAACAGAACAATAGATTGATATCATCCAAGTGCATTTCACGATCATCCACTATTAACAGCACCTGACCTGATGGTTGCACATCAGTGCACTGCAGACTGACTGAGGTTACAAACAGAGATGGTAGAAGCTAAAGGTGTTAAAGACACTTGCTGACAATCTTCAGGCATATCTGATTTGATGACACAACAGACACATCCTACCCCTATCATTTCTACACCCCAGAGGTCAGGTTTGGTAACAGTGTTTGCCTTTCTATGATCAATACAGAAACAAGGTGTTCCATGAGGCTGAGTAAACATGGTGAGCATCATGAACTTGAGCTGGGAGCAGCAGGGCTATGCAGTGGATTTACTCCATAGGCATGCTGCTACATAGGAGGCCTAGCACGTCATGACATGTCATGTTGCACAACAGTGGATTTGGGAGGGGCTTCCAAGAATATTGTACAGAAGTTATCATTAGGTCTTTTTCACAGCAGACATTTGGCTTGTCATAGCAGGAAAAGCAGAGGTGTAATTATTAACATTAATGGCTTTGTTCCATTAAGTTTCCCAGTGAGCTTTTGTAGTGAACCAGCATAAGTGATAATTCCAATTTGACTGGAGCGAGACATTAAAGCTATAGTGCCACTGCTACCCTGAAGGATGATACAAATGATTCGATTAATGCTCATTAATCTAGCACAACCAAGTCACCTGGATCATAAAATGCTCCATTGCAACCTAGCACACAGCATAAGCATCTTGATATTACATGTCAGCAGTGGTGTGTGGACTCTCTGCAGGGCAGGGGTCAAAATAAGGCTTTCAAATGTCCTGTTAGGGCACTGATAGGGCACCTGGTTAAATTTGACTCTTGGGTGATACAGTAAGTTCTGGAGAGCAGGTTTTACCAAACATCTAAGAACTGCACTTGAAATCCCCCTCCAGACATGCTTGAATATTAATTTGTGTTTGATTCGTTTTATCCACAAAGAAGTTCAATTACCTGATTAAAAATTCTTCAAATTACAGTAAATCTACTTCTTCTCGCTTAATGAGTCAAACTGATTTTATCATCATTTCTTGTGCTGGCAAATATACTGTCAGTGGAGTAGAGGACTGTTAGTAATTAAATAGCAGTTACAGGTTCAATTATAGTTCTACTTAAAAAAATCCATCAACTCTCTGCAAGAGTTACAGTAGACCAACACTGTCTATAGGAATTCCAAATATAAAGTACTACATTTAATGTGCTTGAGTTGCTCAAAATTTCCAAATTGTGTTCATGTCATAGTCTGCATTGCCTCACGTGCAATTCAACCTTGTCTGCTCTCAATATCAAAGCTGCTGTTTCTCTTGTCAAACAGAAAAAAAAGAATTTTGTTTTTCATATCTGTCATTTTTGGCAGTAGACGACTATTTCACTTGTATTAAATGTTAATAATAATATTAATAATAATATTAAATGTATGTTACTCTGTACATGTTGCACATTGTGACTAAAACCCAAAGTACATGGCAAATGGACTGCATTTATATAACGACTTTAGTTTTCTGGACACTCAAAGCAATTTAAAATACATGTCAACATCCATGCATTCATACGCTTATAGAAGAAGCTGCCATGCAAGGTGGGTGTCAGCCACAGTCATCGTCATCAGGAGCTGACACCCAGGAATTGACCAAGACCAAATAAACGACCAGTGATTTGACAAAACTAGGCAAGATTTCCAATTGACCCAGTTTGAAATCAGGGAATGACGTCATGGAAGACCAAACTCACAGTCTGGAATCTGGATTAATGACCAAACTTTCCAGTAAGCCACACAAATCTCCAAAAGAGTGGTAACTGTGTCACATTTCACAGGAGCACACACAACAAAACAAGAAAATGGGAACATTTTTTCACGAAGTCTTGGAGTGCTGATTTCTGGAAGAATGTTTCAGAGATGCTGTCGGGCATATTGTCCAAACCAGTTCCTTAATCACTTTAAGTCCTGTTACTCAATGAAACTTAGAGCTCTGTGTTAAGCAGAAGTGTCTCGGCTAGCTAACCTTACAGCTGCCAAGCTACTCATATCCTGTAGATGGAAAGCTCCCCATTCTGTCAATATACAAAGACGGCTTCTTGACTTCATAGACATAGCAAGCATGGGCTGCTAACATGCACAATGCAAAAACAGAAAATATTTCATACTGGGAACAAGCTATTACTACTTTTAAGTCTTTAATGTAGTTGATCTGTTCATCCATAAGGTCCAGGGCAGGAGGGAGGGGTTGGTGGGACTGGGGGGTGATGGGGTTGCAAAAGAGATGCTCTTATTTCTTGATTTTTGTATGTTTGTTGATCTTATGCTGGTTAATGCCTAGATGTTTGTGATTACATTGTTCTTTAACCCCTTGTGTGCTGGTTCTCTGTGTCCTCTCTCTCTCTGGTGAACCTGCTGTGGTAGCTCTGTGTAATGGGCTGCAGGTGAGCTCCTCTGATTGGCTGAGTGAATGATTGTGTAGGTTGTTCCAGGGAGCTGATTGGCTCCAGCCTAAAAGCTAGTGGCTTAAAGGCCGGCTTCCAACAGCTGCTGCAGGCTCTCCTCTCTCCACTTTCGACCAGCCAACATGTTGTTGTGTGTAGAGTATTGTAAATAGGTCTGCAAATATATATATAATAGCCAAGGTTCTGTAGGGGTGGATAGCATTTTGGTTTAATCTCTTTTAGCAGTTGGAAGTTAGGTCAATGATTTATATTTTTGTTTCCTTCCATTTGAATAGGTATTTTTAGGTTGATTAGCTTTAGTTCCTTTTTGTTTGTTGTTTCGCTGTTAACCCACCCTGAAGGTTAAAGTATGGAATAAACATTTAAAGGGCTGCAAAATTCCTTGTTGTTGGTGGTTCTTGTTCGCTGAGAAGAGGGGAGTCTTATTTTCATGTTGTATTTTCATCTCAAACTTGTAACCCCAGCCCTACACAATTATACCTAAATGTCAATAAAAAACTGATAAAAACAAAAATGCCAAAATAAATTTGAGTGTGTAACATTGCTTTCATATGAGGCAATTAGGGCTCACTGAATGGTTTGATGAGTATGAAAATGCTGTGACTCACACTCTATGCTACAGCCCACAGTCAATAGATCTCAGCCTAACTGAACACCTTTTGATTTTGGATCAATGTGTTAGACAGCATCCTCCACCACCATCATCTAAACACTAAATGAGGAAAAATCTTTCACTAGAACGTCGTTTACCCCTCCAGTACATTTCCACACACTTGGAGAATCTACGGTATGACAAGGAGAGCTGAATTTGTTCTGTAGGCTCGTAGTGGAGCAACACTTCACTGCGACACTTTATGTTTTGTTGCAAGAAATAGCCTCCACGGGATTGAGCTGTGTCAAGATGAATGGCTTTCCAGCCCTTAAAGTCAATCCTGAACCTGCCAGTATGACAGATCCCCACTCTGCTCAGAGCACAGAGCATGTGATGTGTTTTCTTCAGCTTCCTCAGAGTTTAATAGTTGGCCACTAGATGGCACCAGTGCTTTTAGCTGGTGAGAAACTATCATTGACTCCTTTAAATCTTCATGTCGTAGACAGTATTGTGATTGGAAAAGCAAATGTGAGACCCTGAGGTTGCTGGTTCAAATCCTTTGACAGAATAGAACAGTATGGGATGCATCAATGAGAGGTCAATGGCTCAGTGTTTGTTTGAATGCAATTTTGAGGTTTATTTAATATCTAGTGCACTGTTATATCTGTTATTTCAAAAAGTGATGGAGGTAAACAAATCTTTATGTATAGAGAGATTAAAATATTAGTATTGTGACAAAATATCAGATGAAACACTTAATTTCCCCTTCAACTGCCATTCCATTCAGTTTAGTGTTAATGTTAGTGACTAGAAACAAGTCTAATGAAATTTCAGCTAAACCCAGAAATCCATTAACATGTGTCCTTAAACCCTCAATTTACACCATAGTCTAATACTGTTACTGTGCTTTTGTAAGCACATTTTTTTTGCAATAACTTCAATCTGAGTCATCCATGCAGGAAACCAAAGCAGCCCGAAAGGAAATCCTGGCTAATCTAATGTCTGTATCACATTTAAGCAAGAACCAAATACAATGCAAGTACAATACAATGGAAGTGCTCATTGGCACCATGTATATTTACACAATGATAATTCTGAATAATATATGATATAAGGTTCATTGGGATGTAACACTTTTTCGGAAAATTACAAGCAAATAATTTTCATCATTTGGATAGACCTCAAATCTGTGAAAGAAATGTCCTCTAAAAGTACAAACATATCCTGTAGTGAAAACAGCCACTGTCATCTGGGGTGTTATGATAACCAAGATATTTATAATTTTATCAGCATCAAATTAATACTTCATTGGAAGTAAAACATGAAAATGATTGTATAAACATACAGACGAACAAAAAACTTGGAGGCACAAGATTTTTTCCACAAAACAACAGTACAGAGAGGCAATAAACAAACATATTACATTAAATGTTTCCTGTTTGCATTATACTCTGATTCATATATATTATTTAACATGACAAAATGATAATTGATTGGATAGGTACAATATATCATTAAGGGCTAAAACAGTCCTATGTGCCTGTGAAATACATATGATCAACTTTCTTAATATTATTGATTTTTTATGTATTTATGTCTTTTTCTTTATGTAATTATTTAGATAATCATACAACTGAAATAATGATTATAATTTATATAAATATTGTGGAGTTCCTTCTTGATTTTTTAAATTTTAATTTAATTTAATTTTAACAGCAATTAAAGAAAAATGCTGAATTACTTTACCTAGGATAAGTGTGGACCAATAGGAAATGAGTGCGGTGCCATACGTCAGACGTAAGGGGCGTTCCTGAGACGCGTCGGCTCCTCAGTAGTAAGCGAAGTTGACTGTAGCGCTCGGTCTCCGCTGGAAGTGGCTCCCTGGTTCAGAGACAGTGCGGGCGGACAAGGGGGCGGACCGGCGAGAGGAAACTTGACAGAAAACAATAGCAGTCACTCCGCTGACACCCACATAACAATTATTAATTATTAGCGTTCATATTTCTAAAGGCAGGCAACTGTGCTCCTTGACAGAAGCGCAAGCGGTTGCGGCGGAGGCGCGCCCGGCGAAGGAATAACGTTAGCAGGAAAACGGAGAGAAAGGTGAGGTGAAGGCACGTTTGGGAAGAAGAGGAGGAGGGCAGTGAAAAGTAAGCGGACTCAGCCACAGGTAGGACTCGACCACGGGAGCCCTACGTTAGCTGTCGTGGCAGAAGATATCAAAGTGCAGGCGGGTCATGCGGATTTCTCCGGTCGCTGATCGGAGCGCCGCGTCGCAGCAGTAAAACGGAGGGCAAAGAGAAAAGAAGCAGAAAACAGAAGAACCACACCGCTTCTGCGCCGCTCTGTCAGTCCGTCCAAGCGGGCTCCAGGTCACAGGGAAGAGCCACCATGTCCCGGAGAAAGCAGAGCAAACCCCGGCAGATAAAGCGTAAGGAATTTACAAGTTCATGACTTATCTGTTGTTTTGTTGTTTTGTTGTTGTGAGTAACATGCGTGCTCTGGGAAGAAGCTGCGTGTTTTGTGCGGCGCTTCTGCTCAACTGTGCGTTCACCATAAAGTTAATAAGTAGTGTGAAAGCCAACTGTAACGTCTGGCTTTCTCGACAGTAGTTTTATTGCCGTGCTATTGGTATATATCGCCTAAAAACACAATCCAGACCCGCACAGAAGACTGAATGAGTTGCAAATTCGATAATATCAGCAAAGTGAAGTTAAACTGAGTTCAGTCACAGCGATGTATCTGAACTCAGCAGTTTCTCAGAATAACCGGGTGATGTACACTTTTTCTAAGACCGTTTTTTTTTTTTTAAATTAGGCCATCAACGCGCCAATTTGGCAGCCCCCCTATCTAGACTGTGAGATAATATAAAAAAAGTTTCCATTTATTACCTTGTGAAGAATGCTTTGTCCATTGGCAGCTAAAACTGTAGCCGTGGCTTCCTGTTTAATTCTGTTGTGGAAACGTCAGTGTTCTCTGAAAGGCCGATGTGAACAGAGATAAGGCAGCGATCCGATGTGAGCCCAGATAAAGATTAAAATTGGATCTTTTTTATTTGTTTTCTGTCTGAGGCAGCGCCGAGGCCGCCGTTGCATTTCCCCCCCTGGCTTTTCACTTCTCTTTTCCAGAGATGGGGCGTCAGATAGGCCTGCCTGGCTGATCTCTCCTCCTGATAGCTGCTTACAATTGGATCTTTTTTTCATCTATCCTTTTAACTCAATAATGCATCTTAGGGCCGCTTGAAAGGCCTTGTTCTTGGTCTGGTGCTTGGCTGGTCTCCGTGCTTGACGAGTTCTTCCTGTTTATAAAACCTGTGAAGGTTTATCGCTGGTGACTGATGTTCAAAGTTGATATAAAAGCATATTAATGATGTTGTGATTAACCTCCCCCTGTGCTTTGTGAAGCCCGTTTGCACTCTGAGCTGAGGAAGAGTCTCAGTCTGAACTTAATGTCATTATATTTGAGAGTTAAGATTAAGGGAAAAGTGTGCATGTATCTGTTTGGAAGCTGAAATGGAAACAATGACATCAGCAGGTCAGTTTATTTGGTGAGTTATCACACTGAGCAAATAATAATATCTTGTCATCAGTGACAGTTCACTGTGTTCCCACAGACCTGCTGTCTGAAGGCACCATTTGGAAGTTTAGACTGTATGATATCATAAAAAGAGTTTATATATATATGACTCCACATTACTGACCAGACAAACTTGCTGAAATAATCATCGTCTGGCGGCTTTATGTGCATCTTATCTGAAGATGTTTGAGTTAAATATTTAAAAGAATAAGGTAAATATACACTACAAATAAGCTGCATGGAAGTGCAGCTCATGATGAACTTTTTACTCTAAAGCAAACCCCAAGCGTTGTTTGTGTTGTGAAGAGGAAGAGGTCAAAGGGTGCAAGGTGGATTACATCATGTTGAAAGTTGCTCACTGGTTTCTATGCAGCCTGTAAATTAGAGCTGAACAGTTCATCATTTCCCTATCAACATCGCAGTTTGATAAAGGGTGATTTCCAAAGAGCCATCATTTTATTAACATATCTAATAAACAGCGTATCAAGCTGTAGGAAGTTGATATTGCCAACTGTAATGGCAACTGTCATTTGGACACTGAAACTGGAGCAGCGACATGAAATTCAGCTATCATTCATTTCATTATCTATACCTGTGCTTTCACTATTGTGATGTGTCAAAGTGTCCTCTGTAAAAATAGCCCATATGTTCTCTGTATGCAGGTGTTTTTACTATTTATACTTGACCTAAGATACCAAAGATACATCACTCTGTGAACTCTGTTGTTTGAAAAATAGAAAGTGATCCTTGTCTTTTTGCTGATCAAAAACAGCAACAGTGGGTTTTGCTCTAGAGAAAAGATCTAGGTGATCCCTTTATGCCAATTTCAGAAAGCTTGATAGCTGTTGAGTGTAAACGACTGAGTTGTCTAAGTCTCCTTTCAAACTTCCAAGTACAAGATATTGTTTCAGCCTTTCACCGTGAACCAGTCTGTCCTGCCACCCCTTGAAGCTAACATTAACATGAGTTTTAGCAGCCAAAGTGCTGTCAACAGTATAATTAGGGGTTGTCAGCAGATATCAAACATTGGCAGAAGAGAATTTAATTTAATTTAGTCATAAAACAACATATAAAACACTTGTTTAAACAAGCATAAAAGAGTCATTATCATACCTTGCCAACTATATAGCTGTTCTTAATAAGTATAAGGCCACTTTTGAATGTCTTGATCAAATTTGAATAGAACTGAGCAATATTAAGTATTCCATTAATTTAATAAATAACCACATTTTGAATCAAAATAGCAATATTGGCCAGATAAACCCAAACACAATGTGATATTTTCCCCAAGCCGTTCAGCCCTGCTGCAAACTGTTTGATCAGTAGCGCTAGCTAAATAACCTGTTAACAAACGTAATACTTGTGGCTGCTCTTTGCAGATGATGATGAGGTATTTGTTCTGGAGGATGTAGTGAAAGTTAATGTAAGCTGCTCACTTGCTACCACAGGATGCCACTTACAGTATAGCCCTGAATTCACTGACACCATGTATCTAACCCGCCACATAGCAAAGAAAAGGTCTACAGCCTGCAACCAAGCATGTCCGCAATTAAAAATTTCACTTGATGAGGTTGTCTTGTGTGCTACTGCAAGTTGTCTTTATAGTTAGTCACTTCCTGTTTTTTTCATATCTGTTTCCATAGAGAGGCCTATCAGCTGTGAACTCCCAGCAGGCACCTACAGTAAAGCCAGCAGCGAGGCCTGGAGATGTATTCCAGACCCCGAGGCTGATAAACCCAGGCTAGACTTGGCGTGTATTAGAGAGAGAGAGAGAGAGTGTGTACATGTGTGCGTCTCAGGGGTGTCATGGCCGTCTTTATCAGTGCTTCTGGTCCACCATGCTTCCCTGTGCACCAGGCCCCGGCTGCGGCCGAGGCCAGCCAGGCTCTCAGCCCCGTGACTCTCTTGTGATTTGGCAGACATTTTGATAGGAAAGAGTGAGGAGTGATAAGGACTTTGTTCGGCTGGGGTGTGTGTGTGGGGGTTCAGCAGTGGTGGGGGCTGCTGGTGCTACCACTACCACCACCACTACTACTATTACTACTGAAGCAGTGTGTCCATCATGTTGTTTTGAGCATGCTGTTCACTGTTACTGATATGACAAATTCCAGCTGGGTCACAGTGTTGTTGGGTCGAGTTTCATAATCACACTAATATACCTCTAACTTCCTTTCTGAAAACTATTCATACCACACATTGATGAAGTTTGATAGTGTAACATTACACTATTAAAGCTTAAGCTTGATGATGGTTGTTCAGTAGTTGTTTCCAGATACACTCATTTTTTGCTATGTTATCTGAACTTTCATAAAGTCTGTTGTGGGTTTAATCTAATGTTCCTGCAGGTGTTTCACAGTAAAATCTCTCTATAGGAATTTACTGTGAAGCAGCTACCAAAGCCTAAGACATACGTTAGTAAAAGGATGCGGACGCTTTGATGATTGACACATTGTTGCATTTGAATATGTGTCACCTGAAATCGTTTGAAGCATTATTGTGACTGGTAGTGAGTATGTACAACCATGCCAAGGTTGAAGGCAGGCTGTTTTGAATTATATTTGGCTGTTGGCCAAAGAGGAAACTGACTGGTTGTCAATATCTGATCAAAATCAAAATTCCGTGTGTCATTGCAAACAGACCTTGCCTTGTACCCCAGTGGGTGGCATTTGTAAAATGCATTGTCACTCTGATCTATTGCAGCCCTGTGGCCATATCAGTAAACTAGACTGTTATTGTTCTCTTCATGAATGCAAAATGCAGGAAACTAGCAGGCGGATGAACGGATAATCAGGACACCAAACATCTGCAAAGTAATGTGTGGAAGCATTTTGGATTTGAAAAAATCCTAGATAAAGTAATGCAACTGTAATGTTACCAGGCATGCACTGATCCACTATTGCCAGATGTGACCGATCCACATTAAATCCAATTTCTTTGTCATTGTCATTAGAAAATTCAGTGGGTTTTTTTTTTGGCCTCATGTTTCCTAATAATTCCAATGAGATCCACTCATGGAGGGATTTTAAATTTGGGAAAAAAGAGAGCACTGGTATTAGTTCAGGAATCATATCAGCAGGTACCCTGAGTCGAGTAATCCAAGTCGTGCATCTATGTTACCACGACAACAAATCTGAAGTCACTTATTAGCTTGTTATTCATTGAGGCAACATGAATGAGCGGAACAACGTCACTTCTGTGATGTATTTTTAAATTTACACTGCTTGGGTTCCGTTTGAATTCACTCATAGAATTCTCATTTGTTCCAGCTGTTTGAACCTCTTTGTGAAAGTGACAGCCTTATGAAGACGTGCAGGCTACAGTGATCGCTGTACTCCCAGGAACCTCCAGTACATTATCAAGGAAAATAATGTAATCAGGGCTGGGTATTGACCACAATGTCTCCATAACACCAAGTATTGGTACTGAAGGCTAGCATTGAAGGTCTTTCTATTTTTCACAAAGTTTGGCAAAGTTCTTATACAACTGCATATTTATATTTTACAAAGTAAGGTATATTAGTTTTTGGTATCTCTATCAAAACTCATGTCACCACTTTTATTATTATTGAACATTTTCAAACAGTACTCAGCCCCAGTGATGTGTCTTTAAGTGTGCAGCTCTAGAGGAGTGTAGCTTCCCCCCCCCCCCGACTCTCTGTCCTGACATAACTTTTGTTAAAACCACCAGAAAAGCAACAATTGACAACAACATCTACCCTCCCCCCCCCCCCACCACAACAGAGCAGAACATTAAGACAACATAGCACGGATATCTTTTTTCGTTTTTTCCCCCAACAACAATGGATTAAGTCCAAGGCTTTCTGGAGGCCCATAGTAGAGGAGGAGAAGGGGGTGTTTGTGTAGCAGATAGATATTTGTCTGTGTCTCTTTGTGCGTCATCCTCCCCAACGGTTGGTGATCTTTCAGCCTGATAAGGCTCCTCTCCTTGATGGGGAGATAGGAGGCAGGCAGGCAGGCAGCCCACTGAGGCTGGATCCCTGGGCTTATATTTTGGCGGTTGAGATGGGAGACGCGATAAAACTTGGCGGCGATTGCTGCGGCTGATATCGCAGAAAGCAAAAAAGAGAGAGAGAGAGAGAGAGAGAGAGAGATGGGAGGTAGGGCAGATGGAAGGAGAGATGGAGATTGGAGGGCACATTGTAATTACATCTGGCTGTTGCATGCCATTTTCCCCCAGTGTTGTCGCGTTGTTGTCGTCGGTTTTGTTTGTGATTGGCTGGGGGTGGATCTCCAGATAATTAAAAGAAGAGAAAAGCAGAGGGAGAGCTGGGGAAAAAAAAAGTGTGGTGATAAGAGAGAGGAGAAGTGGAGGTAGATAGAATGGAGGGAGGGGGCGGGGGGGGGGGGAGATAGAGAAAGAGTGAAAAAGTGTGCAGAATACATAGCTGGTAGATGAATGTGTTGTGGTGTGTTTTTAATGGCAGCCCCAGCCAGCTCTGCCGCTCCCCCCCCCTCCCCACCCCTCTGTGAAAGATGTTTGTGGCTGATAAGGAGGCCTGCTGATGGTAGATAGATAACAGCCGGCAGATCCACACTGCTGATTGGACCTCTGCATGTGTATGTGTGTGTGAGAGAGAAGGAGAGAGAGAAAAAAAAGCTCGATTCCTATGACATGAATGCAAGAGCTCAGAGGTCAGCATGAATAATATGCTGCCTCCCACAGCTTAAAGCAAACCAGGACGCCTGCAGAGGCCAGACAAGGAAAACACCACGCTGACCTCCTCCTCCTCCTCCTCCTCCTTTTCTTCTACTTCTTCTCTTTTTTTTTTCTTTCTATAACTTCTTTAAAGCTTATAGAAGAGGTGTTTTTTAGATTTTTTTAAAAATGACTGGAGATATGTTCCAGTTGAGTGTGTTGCAGCTGTGTGAAAGGAATGTGTTACTGTGTTGTTTTTTTTTTTTTTTTTTTTTTTTTTATCAGTAGTCTGACAAGGCCCGGGTCACGTGATTGTTTTATGGACGCACAATTGAGAGATTAATTCATTCTTTGTGAGCCAAAGTGAAATAAAAACATACAAGCAAATCTAAATTCCAAGCACACACACACACACACACACACACACACACACCCAGAAGACTCATGCAGCGCCTTGGTGGCTTTCCCTTGTGTTTTTTTTTTCTTCTTTGTTCTGCTTTTAGCTTGATGTGAACTTTCGATAAGCCGCGGGGCCTGATCTCCGGTGCAGATAGAGATCGCCAAGTGTGATTAGAGTTGTTATCAGGCTGGAGCAGGCAGGAGCCGAGGCTCCACCGCAATAACAACAGGCCCAGGCAAGAGCAGCCGGGGTCCGGACCCTGGCAATCAGTTCCAGCCCTAATGGGATTAATGTTGTTGTATAATTAGATGATAGGTGTGAATGCATTTCTTTTCTCCCTCAATCTTTTCTCACTCATTCAAACCCCCCCCCTCCCCCCTCCTTCCTCCCTCCTTCTCCTTCCCTCCCTCGTCTCTCCCCTCTCTCTCTCTCTCTCTCTCTCTCCTCCCTAACAAGCATTGTCATTGATTAATTTAATTAAAATTAATACCACATATTACTCATTCCAGATTCCGTGTAAGATAGCGCAGACATGTTGGGAAATTTTGCTGTTCATCGATGATTATCTCCAGGGTGATTTTTCTTTTTAAATATTCTTCTTCTGTTTTAAAGGCGTAAAACTTGAAGAGCGTACAGTAAGCGGGAGGGAGAGAAGAAGAAGAAGAAGAAGAAGAAAGTAGCAGCATCAGCAGGATGACTCGCACTGGCTTGATTCTACTGACAGATATTAAAGTCGCTAGATGGTGACTGATTGGGTATCGGTTGTCAACGATTCTCATGCACGCAATCAGATAGCTTGGGAGGAGCGCTACGTATGACTGCAACCACTTGTACCCACATATGCATGCACATGTAGTTTGTAAAGGGGAGGTAGACAAAATACTGTGAACACATAGAAACGAGAAGTAAGTCGTCACAGCTTCAAATCAGTCCTTATTGGGTTTCTGAAAGAAAGCCTCCAATGCTTTGTAGGGCGCAAAAAGCCGCATATGGACTTCCCATACTGGTTCAATAATGTCTGCCTCATGTGACCTAGTCTTTATTGAACTCTCCTCTTCTCAATTTTTGGAATTCTTTCAGAAGTTGCGCATAAAAGCAGCAATTTTCAGTCCCTTTTTCACAGTTTCTGATCAAGATACAATGGGTGTTTTCCTGTTTTCTTTCAGCTCTTGTTAAAGGTATTGGTCTCTATGCATGAATGTGTATGTGTTCACATTGTGTCTATCTGAGCAGCGTTGATGGAGAGAGTGTGTGTGTGTGTGTGTGTGTGTGTGTGTGTGTGTGTGTGTGTGTGTGTGTGTGTGTGTGTGTGTGTGTGTGTGTGTGTGTGTGTGTGTGTGTGTGTGTGTGTGTGTGTGCATGGTCAGATACACCAAAGGGGGAAGTTGGCAGGGTTACAGAGGAAACACCGTTTGTGCTCGGTGTGTGGATGAGTTATTACCCTTTCCTGCTATTTACCCAGGGGACGGCCTCATGGTGAATTATGGTTCCACAACTCAGCGCCGTTGTAAACGGTTTCACCCTTGACCTTGGCGCTGACGACTGCGTAGATGAGGGAGGAGAGAAAACATTGCTCCGACCAACAGTAGCATAATCTACGTCCAAAGTGTTTGCTCCAGTGGTAATTACCGCTCCGCCAGCTCTTCCCAGGGAATTTGCGAGGGCTTAACTCACAGCTGACGCGCTCTCTGTGAGAGACGGACGATGTTCAGCCTGAGAAACCAAGGAATCCAGGCGTTGTTCTCCGGCTGCTGTCCAATCCATGCATGAAAACATAGGTTTGAAGGCAGCTCAAAGGGTAGAGGCTAGCTCAGGATAGCTGTGGGCCATGTGGCTCTGATCTCTGGTCAGAATGACTCTGGACACTTGAAGGACAGAGTCATCATGTGGATATATCTGTGTATGTGTATGTGTGTGTGTGTGTGTGTGTGTGTGTGTGTGTGTGTGTATATGTATGAGAGAGAGAGAGAGAGAAAGAGACAGCCAGTGTTATGACAAGGCCCCCCCAGCGGCTGTGATAAGACAGACCATTTGCGCCTACTGTGCTGAGTGTTCTGTTCAGGGGTGTTAAGGCAACCTGGGCAAACAACACCACCTGACCTGCTTTTACAGCCACACACACACACACTAACACACACACACACACACACACTAACACACACACACACATAGCTCGAAGCTGCCAAGCTTGAATTCCCACATCACCAATACGAAAGCTAACAGTTAAGAGGTCAAAGGTCAAAGGTCACAGCAGCCTGACAAGATTGAAAAACACCCCACTGTCCCTAGACAGATCATGAAGTGCTTAATACACACATTCATACACAGTGACCTTTGACCCTCTGTGCACCTGCTCCCCGTTCAGTCAGCCAGTGAATGAACAAAAAGCCCCATCATGTCCTCATGCCTCTGTTGGGTGAAAACCTTGTATCTGTTAACCTTTAGCGTTTTCTGCTTCTTGAGTATTTTAAGCAACAAGGGAGTTCTTGGTAAACCACAGATTTGCATCGAAATCCTTCAACTGAAATGAAAATACCTGAAATGTTCATAGATGATCTGGTGGCAGTATGCATGAAGGAATTTGATCAACTCAGCTGTGAGAAGTCATATACTGTTTAACATATTGAAGATAATATGAACAAAGTTAGTTAGTTGTGTTTATGCACCCACATACCCACCAAGAGTTTCCCAAGCAACGACACAAAGGTCGACTAATGTTTCAGAACGCTGTTGATTTCCGATGATATTTGGATATTTGTTTTTTGTTTTTTTTGTATAGTTACAGTGGAAACACTGTGATGAATGTTCAGTATTAACTATAAACTTCTCTGTGATTTGAATTTTATCTGAACATCTCTGTGTTGCTGGCAAAATTAATTTGGTCAGCTGTTTAGCAAGCAAGAGAATTTTCCATCTTAAACTTGGTAGAAATAGTTATGGAAACATGTTTAGTGTACATACACGAGCAGATTATATTTAATCACCGGTGAAATTTCAAAATCACAATGACTCTTATTGAATTTGACTGCAGTTCTCAGTAGCTCTCAATATACATCCAAAGTGCAGATAACAAACGTACAGAGGCGTACAGATACAGACGCACAGCTAACAAAGATAACAAGCTAAACAAAGCAAACTTCGACATATAGCCACTATATAAAGATAAGAGCCGGACAACTTACTATATACAGGCACAGATTGGTACTACATGTGCAAGGTACAGTGCTACAGTGCTGGGATAAACAGTGTATTGTGTAAGTTACTTCTTAAATAAAGAAAAGGCCTATTATTTTTCAGACCACATATTGCAGATGTTTTAGCCAAAAGTAAAGGGATGATAATCACACTCTGGGGGGATGTGGGGGAAGTGCAAGTGTCTGACCCTCACAAAGCACATAATACACAAAGCGACTGGCAGATGGTGTTTTATGACGGCTGATAGTAATTCATTTCATACAAATCTACAAATACATTGTGTTTTGACATTTTTTTTTAACATTTAAAAGGCAAAATAATTGTCACCTTTCCTCAGGATTAGTTTTTTTTGGCAAGGATAAGAACAGTCTCAGAAAACACCGTTAGATGGTTGTGCTACACAAACATCCGAGCTAGGAAGGATAGAAGGAGAAGAGGTGATAAGGATGACTCGGCGTCCGAGACAATGTGAGCAGAAAGAGGAGATGCTGGAGGAGCCTCCTGGGAGCCACCTTAACAGAGGAGGTCTAGACCGGCGGCTCCTCTCTCGCTGTCTGTCTACACACACACACACGCACACACACACACACACACACAAACACACAATCTGCTTTCATAAAAATAGCAGTTCCTCTTAGATCAACATCTTTATGGATTTAGGATCCTCAGTTACACACAGTAAAATAACCATCATTTACTGTATCTTCTGTTCTTTCAAAACATATACTCCAGTCTGCTAATTAGCTCGCTTCCTCCTCTGGGTTGTGAAAATGCAACTATTTTTTTTTATCAGTCACAGACCACCGGAAGCTCAGCCAGTTGTTGCAGTTCCGTCTGGCTGCCAACAGAGGAGGATAAAAGTCATACAGAACTTGTTATCCTTTTAGAAATCAGAGTGTTGATCTATTCGAGTACATTTAGGAACGTATAGCTGACGAAGGCCGTGTCGTTAAGCGATGACTAACGTACGACGGCACTTTTTCTCTCTCTCTCTCTCTCTCCCCGTCTTTCAGTATCTCTCTCTCTCTCTCACGTCTCAGTGTGTACATTATGAGTCATGTGAGCCAGTAGTGTTGCAGTGATCCAGGCCTTTGGATTGCTTTGTGCTTGTGTAAACCGTGGTGCTCTGGCTCCCTGACTGATAAGTGAGCTGCCAATCAGCCCTGCTGTATGTGTGTTTATATGAGTGTGTGTGTGTGTGTGTGTGAGTGTGCGTGCTGGCCTTACAGTATGCTCATAGACTGTACAGGATATGCCACAGGTGGAGAGGAGAGAAGAATTCATTCTGTCCTTCAGTGTTCACTGTAAATATACAGTATGTGTATGTTTTATTGGAGAGCTGATGATTATATGATATCACTACCGTCATTATAGGTCACAGTGTTGCAGCAATGTGAAACTCAGTGTTGTGAGCGTGACATTCAAATGTAGCTTGTGAAGACCTATTAGAAGCAGAGAGCGCAGACTTGTTATTGTTGGTTAATCAGATCAATCTTGTGGTTGCAAGATAAATCTGAGGGGTCATAAGATGATAACCAGGATTGTGTTGTTTTTGTTTTTTCTTGTAGATGTTTTTTTATTTATTAAAAAATAGTTTTTTCTCTTCAGGCTTCTTCACTCGTTCACATGAAACATTCTTCTTTAAAGGGTCACAAGTAGGGCTGCACCTAACAATTATTTGATCTGCTTTATATGCTTGTTTTTGTCCTATAGATTGTCTAAGAGCTATCTGTCTTGTCTGTATGTGGTGCAGGCTCTGTTTGTATCTGCGTATTTTCACTGCTTTTATTGTTGTATTTTCGGTGCTTTTATTTTTTAACATTTGTGCTTTCAGCTTTTATTTTTTAACATTTGTGCTTTCAGCTATCGCCTGCCCAGGGACTACAGATGAAAATGAGCTTTTCTGGCTAACTCTGGTGTATTTTCAGAAATGTTATTAATATGCACTGTCCCTGTCAAAAAAAGTTATAAAATAAAAAAAATAAAAATTGAAGGTAATTTCACAGATTTTTCTATGGCTCCAGAGGAGCTTAGTGAAGTCTGACAAATTAACCCTGTATGAAGTCATGCTGATGTCAGCGGTGTTATTTTGGCTTTGTTATGGAGACTACAAATTTATAACCCTCGGTTTAACACTGCATAATAAAGTGTGGGTGGTGGAGACTGAATGACGTGTTTATTTACCAGGCGCTGGAATGTCTGATATGTGATTGGTTGCAAATGTAGGATCCAGTGTTTTTGGAGCGTCAGCCATGCTAGGGAGTAAAGTTTCAGTTCTGACCACTCCTTTTTTAAAAATCTGTCTCTTGTGAGTTCCCAAACTTTATGAATGAGTGCAATATTACTGGAGTACCCCTTTAAATATTTGATATTATATACATTTAGTTTCAGAGGCTTGTCCAACCTCACAAGATTAAATCTAGCTGGAAACATTTGAAGTAGTATAGTCAAATTTCAAAATAGTCAATATCACAGTACAAGATTGTGGGTATCAGCAATGAAAAGCTCTATATCAAACTCTTTTCAATAGAAATCATTCCATCCGATCTTTATATGTTTTGGTTAACACCGTTGGGGAAAAACACCTTTGTGCAACATCTTGACACATTGTTTCATCTTCTCTCTCGATAAAGACAGATAAAGCTTGAGCGATCCGTCCAACTAACTTAATGCAATCTTCCAGATTAATGAAGGCCTGCTGTAACATCATTTATTATGGGCGTGTTGATCTAATATAACTTAACAGCCCGGAGAGACAGGAAGTCAGACCGTAAACACTCCCCCCCAGCGTGTAGACGTGACAACAGGCTGCAACACGTTTTCACTGCCATATATTATGTTAAATAACTAAAGCTCCTATTGTTATTATGATTTCTGCTCTCTAAAGCATCACCCTGCCACCCTCCACCTCCAGCTATTCCACCGATTCATCCTTTCTTCTTTTTTTTCTCTCCCTTTTTAAATAATCACCTCTCCCTTTCCTCTCAAACCTTCAGTTTTTTTTTTAACTGCACTCTCTCTATCTCTACCCTTCCACCTCCACTTCTCTATCACCCTTTCTTTCATTCTATCTATCTACTCCCCCCCTCCCCACCTCCCTCCTCTCTCTCTCTCTCTCTCTCTCTCTCTCTCTGTCTCCAGCCAGACCCCTAGCCTTGGCGAACCAGGTCTTGGCGGTATGATAATGTGGAAAGTTGAACTGGCCCCATTACAGCGAGGCTGATGGTAGGGCCGATAAGGCCGTTGATAATGGGTGCAGATAGCGCTGACACAGCGGTCCAATAGCCTAGCCCTGCCCCCCCCCTCCCTCACCCCCTCACCCCTCCACCCCCCCACCCCCCATTATCATTCCTGCCCACCGATGGGCTCCCAGAACGCTATCTCCTCTCCATTTCCACTCCTGCGACAGATAAGAATGGAAATACTGACTTCATAGCTGACTGATTAAAGTGTCTGCCTTTCTTGATAATACACAGATAAATTATGTTTTTTTTCTTCTTCTTCTTCTTCTTCTTCTCTCCCTCTCTCTCTCTATCAAGAAAAGGGTGGGGCGCAACAGAAAGAAGAAAAACCCTCTCCTCTTTTCATTTCTCTTTTCTTTTGTGGAGTTTTTTTTTTTTTTTTTTGGAGGAGGAGGGAGATGAAGTGCGGAGAGGAAGGGGAGAGGGAGGGTGGGGGGGGGATTGAGAGATTCTGTAGTGGTCATACGATTGGAGGGAGTGTATGGAGATGTGTTATATTTGCAGATCCTATGGGCAGTGTATAGACGTGTGAAACCAGTGCGGCACAAAGATCATAGCAGAACAGCCATCAGTACCAGCCTGACTATAAAGAAAACTTGTATTACTGGCTTTTCGAGTCATTATAAAGGCAACACGAGTGGCTGGAGGAGGGGTGGGTGGGGTGGGGGGGGCAGAGAGACATAGAGATGGAGCGATAGAGAGAGAGTAGGGGCAGACAGGCCTATTTGCAGCCCAGTGAACTCCCACTGCAGCTACAGCCGTTTCCAGGTTGACTTTTTATCACTGATCGCTCCAGTTTGATACCAGGAAAGATCCCTGATGGATATGCTCCCTGCATCCAAATCCTCTAACCCATTTGCTTTTATCCCCCAACTCACCCCCCCCCACACACACACACACACACACAACACCAGCAACCTCTATCTCCCTCCCCTCTCTTATCTTTAGCTCTCCAGCTCTCTGTCTGTCCAACTGAACTTCTGTCCTCCTTCCTTCCTTCCTCCTCCTCCTCTCACCTCTTCCTCCCTCCTTTCCATCAGGAGAAATTCCCCCTCTGCAACGTCACTCCTCTTCTTCATACACGGTGACGGTGATGACGGCGTCTGTCCGTTCAAAGTTGTTGGATGTGAGTTTAGATGCATTGCAGCTACTTTTTTTCTGTTAATAATTTCAATGGAAATGTTACAAACAGACAACAAATAGCAGTAGTTAATCATAAACCCTTAACTCGACAGTCTTCCTCTCACTGGCCAATGGCACCAGTATGCCAGAGGTGGATGGTGTTTCTAGTCTTACTGGTGTTATGGGGACCCAGGTACTCATAACTCTCCTCAACTTTATATTTAAGCTACACAATGATCCACTCAGGCTTTTAAGCTTGGCTTTAAGGGTAAGGAGTGCTTATAGTGTGGAATCCTGAAAATGGTAACCAAGGGGTTAAATAAAACAAGTGTACAAGGTTTAAAGTTTGACTAACCTCTAAATGTGAAAAGTCCTATTAACTGTAGCGGCAGTCAGCTAGTCAAACTGCCATCTGCTCTCTATGCTGCTCATCAGCTACGTGCTCTTGTGTCCTGCGGATGCTTTGTAGCTAAAATCATCTATACGGTGACTCATAATGAAAGTAAAGCGTACTACTGCAACACTCGACTAATAACACGAACCCCTTGCAGAATAATAAAATCCTAGAATAACATCCTCACAAGCACAGGCCTCAAAATACAGCAGAGAGGTGAATGAACGTGTCTCTAACACAGCTTTTGAAAAGATCTCTTTTTTTTTTTTGCCTTTTATCATATAGTTTTCAGTAGAGGTTGACAGGAAATACGGGGAGACAGAAAGGTTCAAAAATGAAATGCCTGCAATAGTTGACCTCATAAACTGGCAAATGAATACGGCCATCAAAATCTCCAGGGAGTCCAAGGTGAGGTTTATAATGATATAAAAGCAGCCAATTACATTTGATGAGCTGGAAGCAATTCATTTTTTGGCATATTTGCTTGATAAATGATTTTTCAAAACAAGTGTATTGTGCTTTGATTGTTGAATACTACAGCTGAGCTACAGGATGTCAGTCAGTATTGGGGGTGTAAATGGATGTAAATTTAAAGAAATGAACCTTTATTTAAATCCCAGTTAAGGTCAGACACGTCTGTGCGGGGAGATCAGCACATACCAGCAACTTCCTCAAAATTCACAATCTTTGAGCCAAAGTTTAGTGCATTATCATCTCTCACATTTTTACCCATAATTCACTTTGATTGTAGTTGATTTTGTTATTTTTGATGCTTCCAAAAAAGCACAACAGCTGCGTCTATCATAATAAAACACATATAAATCTCACATTAAGGACATTTATTCATATATGGTGCTGGAACATGAGGGACGTACACCTGCCACTTTGCCATTTTACTCACCTCAACTTGTTTTCCCAACTTCAGATCAATTCGTCCTGACACAGCGGTGTTTTTCCACATGTATTATCAGTACGTTAACAGTCTGGTCAGCTTGTCATCCAGTCTACCAGCAGTGGTGTCAGTCAGTCATCCCTCCAGTGAGCCAGTCAGATGTTGTGTTCTCCAGCAGGGAGCAGCGGGATGGAACAACATGCGGTTTGTCCGGGCCACACTAGCTGACCTTGATAGATTAGACCCAGAGAGGCTTTTCTGTCTGACACACAGCAATGATAAGTCTGTGTGAAATAGTTTTTTCCTCTAGTCATAAATATGGCTGCGGTGTAGGCTAGGACAAGATCGTGTGTGTGTGTGTGTGTGTGTGTGTGTGTGTGTGTGTGTGTGTGTATGTGTCAGTCTGACTCTACCAACCAATCTTCCTGTCTGTGTCTGCTAATAAGCAACTCCCCTCCTACCTCACTAGATCAGCTATCTAAATATATTTTCTTTTCTAGCCCACAGTCTGCTCTGCTTATATGTAGCCATCTTTTCTCAACAGCGCGCACACACACTCCCGCTGCTGCTTTATACACATTAAGCAGAATGAGGATGCAGAAAATCAGCAAAAAGGTTAATTAGATACCAAAATCCTGACTTTACTTTTTAAGGGCAGCGCTCCTTTTTTGTCTTGTGAGTCCACAAAGAACAGGGAGTGGAAGGCTGAGAAAGAAAGAAAGAAAATAGAAGAAAAAAACGAAACTGTGATAAAAAGCCCAGATAAGAGAATGACTGTGTTGTGTAGGAGTTGATATCAATGTTATCTATCTGTCTTTTTTTCACTCTGCGAGCCCTTCTGTTGTTTTTTAGCCCTTATCTTGCTGCACCAAAATGCCAGGAACAAAAAGGGGAGAAAGAAAGAAATTACCGTGTGGATTATTCATGGGGGTTGCCTGATAAAATGTTGATGCTGAAATTAAGACCAATACATGGGTGTTTTTTTTTTTTTGATTCTGCAAGAGTATTTTCATTATGATATTTATGTTTTTCTGTAGGCTAATTTGTTTCGAAAGGTTTTTGCATTGTGTGCAAGCTGTGCGTTTATAATGTCTTGCTGTTGCTTGCTATTAGCAGATTAGACCTAATTTAACTCTTTGTGCCCTCCCTGACACCAATTCATTACATGCACACCCTCTGTCCCCACAAACACACACACACACACACACACACACACACACACACACACACACACACACATTCTGGTGGGTTCAGATAAGCTCAGTCCTCAATCTTTCGCTAATAGAGAGGCACAAACCAGCGGCAGACAGGTTTGAGTTTCCACAATGATGGGCCGAAACGTCGCCACCAGAATGGGCCTCTGTGATTGGCCACTTTGTGGCACGGAGCCGTCCGGTGGCGTCCCAACAGAAGACATGAAGACAGGCAGGTCAACAGCTTGACCCGACTTTACATCTGAATCCCTAATTGCTCCTGTGCTTAACACAATAGCTCTGAATTCCCAACTGACTCTCTCTCTCTCTCTCTCTCTCTCTGTGTGTGTGTGTGTGTGTACTCACCCAGTTGTACAATGGCAGTTCACACATCCTCCCATGGGTGTAGTGTTCAGTATAATTTAGCACAGTAAATCAAAGTGTTCCATTTTATTTATTTAATGTTGACCCAGGACAAATTTTATGTTAGTAATCCACCCCACCTATCAGACTGAATCACCAAGTGTAGCTACACTAAAAAAACTGTCCAATTTGTACTAACTGAGGCGCTGAGGAGTTAAAGGAATAGTTCAACATTTTAGGGAAATACACTTATCTGCTTTATTTTTGAGAGTGAAATGAGATGATCTATACCACTCTCATATCTCTGCATTAAATATGGAGCCATGAGGCACGTAGCTTAGCTTAGCATAAAGACTGGAAGCAAGGAGAAATGGCTAGTCTGGCTCTGTCCAAAGTCCTTTTGTTCAAACTGTACACAAACAGACATTTTTGGAAACGACAGTTTGTGGTTTTAGGGGGAGTTACCTGCTGAAACTATTTGTTGGTGATAAGCGTAGCCTATTTCCCAAACTACTCCTTTAATTATTTAGCCAAATTAAATCCTGGTGTTGGGTATGAACCACAGCAGAGCTGCAATTTTAGATTATTTTCTTTATTGATTGATCTATCCATTATTTTTTCAATTAATCGTTTAGTCCGTAAAATGTCAGAAAGTAGTGAAAAATGAAATCACTGTTTCCCACAGTGCAACGTCTGAACAAATGTTCAAATATTCAGTTGACTGTGATACACAACAGAGACAATAAGGACATGTTTGCTTGATGAATAACTTCAAGCCCCTATGAAATTAGCATCGGACATCCATTGTTTACTTCCTTTAAAGGTGAGGTGCATCTTCAGTAGTGACCTCATGCTGCACTTCAAGACTAAACTCTGTAAAGTCATCGCAGATCAGTCGTGTCCGTTACACACTGGATAGAGCCCTCACTGACATGTTTAATCAGAAAGCAGCTAGCTTCCATAATGTGAATTACAGACATTTTTTTCACTCTGATTTAAAACTTCTGCTCGTAGTTATTGTCTATACGATGCGATACAAGTGCAGTGTCCGCGATCAACTTCAGCTCTGTGTGACCAATATAAACATAGATACAGGGCCTGTTTAGCCTAGCTTAACACAAAGACCGGAAGCAGGATGAAACTGCTAGCCTAGCTCTGACAAAACTGAACAAAATACAGCTTCCAACTCTTCTAAAGCTGTGTGCAGAGCACCTCCTGCTACTGTGAGTATTACCAGAGATGCTCAGTTAGCATAATGAGAGAATTAGCAATAACAGTTCCAATGCAAAACTGCTTCCACAACTATAATGTCTTGTTTTTAAAATTTCTATCTCTTTATGTATGAAAGAAAAAGAACTGTGCATATACAGTAACAGCTTTGGAGTTGTTGGAAGGCATTTTGTTTTTCACTTTTAACCTAGCAAGGCTATCAACTAACAGTTCCCCACTGCTTCCTCTGTTTGTGCTAAGCTAGGCTTAACACATTGTGAATTTTCACAGTTGCAGCAGTTACCTCTCGCTGCCTTTTGGACCTGCCTGCTGAAACTTTACACCAAAAGTCATTGCTCATTTGCATGAGCAGTGCTTGATATTTTATAGTAATTTTATACAATAATAGCTCACCCTTTTTTATCATGATGGAGTACACCTGTAGAAATAGGCTGGAAAAATCCATAAATGAAATGAGAGAATACTGTAGGAAGATTAATGATATGAAATAAAGAATGATAAACCATTAATTGAATGTCTTTGGAATGATATTTTATTAGGGTATATTTCTTATTTTCTAAGGTTAGATTTTATGAGGTTATTTCCACTGAGATTAGGATCTCTTTTAGAAAAAGGGGTTTTATTAAGAGGTAAACTGTCTGTCCGGGCAGAGAGAGACAGAGTGTTAGAGAGCCAGTGAGTCTGAAACAGACACAGAGAGGGAGAGAAAGTGGTCCTTGTGTTTCACACTTGACCCTGTTTTTAACCGCAGGTCACCTGGCGCGCTACCTTCTGCCCCCCTCCCAACCCCTCATACTAGCTCAGGTTACCTCTAGTGTGTGTGTATACCTGTGTGGCGTTTAACCACCCCCTCATATATACACATGCACAGTTTAGCTTTTAGAACTAAATAACATTTTCTCCATTTAAATAATATTAAAATGGTAAATTATTTGCTCTTAATTAGTTTGAACTTGTGCTATGCAACCAAATAGTATTAACAACATTCCAAATTTGCGAGCCTATGTTTCCACAAATGATTGCGGAGGCAGGATAAGGACATATCGGACATCAGCTGTAATTTCCTCCAGCTCATCGCGGTTTCCTTGCCCTTACCTCTTTGTGCCTCTTTGCCCCCATCCCTCCACCTCCCCTTCTATCACCAGCGAGTCTTCTTGTCTGTGTATTAGTATTAGCAGCAGCAGCAGTGTCCCCTGAAGTAAAACAATCTGCTGTAATCTATCAGCGTGTTATCGGCCCTATCTGAGAGCTGAGAAAGCCGGGGCCGGGGCTGTGGCGCCGCTCTCCGGAGCTGATAAAGTTTCAGAGTTCAGCGATGATGAATGTTAAGAAACTACACCCTCGTTACCGACGATGTGGACTTGGCAAAGCAGAGCAATAGGGAGGGGCGCGTTGAGGTGGAAAATGGAGAAAAAGGGAAAAAGGAGGAGGGCGGCGACGGTGATGGGGAGACAGAGAGGAAAAAGAGGTCTTCTTGGCATCAGTCGTGGGTCGGGGGGTCAGGCCCTGGTGGGTGTTTCTTTTTTTTCAAACACACACACACCACGTCTATTCTTCTCTGGGTTTCTCTGTTCCTGGAACAGGGCTCACTTTCCTCTTTTTACCTCCTTGAATAGTTTGTGTGAATGTTATGATGTATTAACCTTTAGTTTTCACTCTTTTTGAAAATATCAAACATGTATATGTGTGTTCCAACACCAGCTACATGATGCTTTCATTTAGTGAAATTATCAGATGGCATCTCTTTAAGGTTGAGCCATTCAATCAAATGAAAATATCCTCTGTATCATTTTACACATTCTCCATAATTTTTGGGGGGGGAAATTTGGGGATCCCACTAGAATTTGAAATAAAGACGGAGAGTTTTGGAGTTTTGTTGTATTGGAACTTTTTATAGGGTTAAAAATGTAAAACTAAAGCTGAATGGACCTGAAAAGTACAAGCAAATGACCTCAGTGTTTGAAATCTTGCTTTTACACTTTTTGTAGCAAACTGACCGACTCATAATTTTTCCAAGAACTTCTCTGAAAAATTCCTCACCTATGGGTGAAGATGTAGTTACCTGCCTTAACCGCCCCCCCCCTCCCCCTTTCTTCTGCTTAAGGGTTACCCGCAGGCCTTAACTGTGTCGTGTCAGTGTCAAAGTTCTCATCAGCCGCCAACTCTGCAGTCCATCCGTCCCCATGAACACATCGACAGCTTCTATCTCGAAACCATCGGACCATCAGGCCTCAAAGTCCCCCCCGATTACGATGCAGGTGATAAGAGAGGTGGTTCACAAAAGCAGTGGTACAAATGACTGATAAAGCATTAGCTAGTTAGTTGACTGATGATTAGTGGGGCCATATCTTTAACTCTAATGCCATTTAAAAACATGGGAGTTGTTTTTTATTTTTAAGGTGATGTGCATTTGGAGAAACAAAGTGTTATTGACTTGTTGGATCCAAACTGGAAGGTTGTAAGAGAATCAGGAATACTAGTGAGTTATCTGAAATAGTTTGTAGAAGGTCAGGGATATATAACTGGCACTGACATTTCCTACAAACTTTCTGCTTCTTTCAAATATTTTAAGGACACATACTCAAACAAGTCGGACCTTTCTCTAACTGAGAGTCACGTCAAACATTTAATCCACCACATCTGCCAACACCTGGTCAAAACAAGAGGCAACGTTGAAAGTTCTGTGAACATGAATCATGTTAGTAGATGTGCTGCCCCGGGGCACTCAGCACCCTACTAGCGCCTTGGTTCCTACTGAGGATGTGAAACTTTTAAAATGGGTCACAAAGATAAAGTTTCATTTAAAAAAAAAAAATTCTCAGTAATTTCCTAAAAAAAGCTGGGCATTGTAGTTTTTAGCAAATGTTACTCAAACCACAGGAAATAGTGCATTTGTTAGGTACTATTTTCAGCGGCAAATTAATACACATTTGGCGCTCTAGTGAAAGATATAATTAAAGCTAACGTTAGAAGAAGAAGAAGTGATTTATTGCTGGATGTAGGGATGCAACACCAGATGTGTTCGACGCAGTAGAAGGCTGTAGTTGTACCCTTTATCAATGAACGTGAAGCTGTTGAGAAACACATAAGCTCAGGCAGTTTCCCCCCAAAAATAGTGTTTTTGACAGCTGTGTCTTTCTTGTATACATCATCGTCTCAATCCAATATTTGACTCCCACGCATACACACATTCACACACAAAGGGAAAGTGATGTGCTTCTCAGTTCTTAAGTGCACAAAAGGAGAATAAAAATGTGCAAAAGAGAGAATGGGGGGGAACCATTGTGATTGTGACAAAGTTCATGAGCGTATAATAGCAGTTAATGCGTGGCGGGGTGCGGGCAGCTTTGTTCGCCAAAGTGCCGAGCTCTTAATAGAATCTGATAGATAGACGCCTGTCTCCTCAGGCCTGTTGGGGTGGGGTGTGTGTGTGTGTGGGGGGGGGGGGCCTCCACTCATCAAGCCAATAGTCACTCTCCCCCTCTCTCCCTTACTCCTCTCCTTGTCTTACTGTCATTCTATGAAGGAATAATTTGTCAATAATTGGCCGTGTCATTCTTGTCAAGACGGTTTGATAAAGCGGCGGCTCTTCGGGGGCCGGGCCGGAAAATATCTCAAAAAATGGGGGAAGCGGGGAAAAGGCAGCATGTGGCAGCAGATCTGAGGCAGCGATAGAGCCATTAAGCGCTTTAGAAGTATTTTAGCTGAATTCACACAAAGCAAAAATAGATAAATAAATAATGAAAGGGGAAAAAGTAGAACATCAACTGTCAGGGAAGTGATACAGACTTTAAGAAATCATTTGGGAGGGTGAAAGATAAAAGATTATCCCTCTTTTCTGCCAACTTATTGCCTCCTCAGCCATCGCTGAGGCTAATTCGCTTACTCAAGCAATCATGCGGACATACTGTGTCCCCGTATGTGTGTGTGTGTGTACGTGTGTGTGTGTGTACCGCAGCCACATTGCCTTCAAAGTGCTGCTGGGAACTGCTTATACCAGCAGCAATATGTATAAACTTATGTGTGTGTGTGCGTGTATGTGTGTGGTGTATGTTGCTTGTGTGAATCTGATCCTGCCTCCGTCCACATCACTCAGCAGTGTATGGCATCCATTATCTGCTCCACTGTAAGGGGCAGGAATTTTCCAGAGATATCCCAGAATGCGTATTATCTCTAAAATATCTCTGGATGGCTGACACTCATCTGATTGGCTAAATCCGCCTCGGCAGGCACATTCCTCCTCTGACCCCCCCCCCCCACCCCCCAACAACCCCAACCCCAATGACTGCAATGTCGGGAGACCCGTCCTTATTCTGGAGCTTAGGCCCGTGTGAGAAATAATAGAATCTGGTCATCCCCAGAGAAACAAAACGCGGAAAAGATATTTGAAACAGTATGCTAAAAATAAAATAAAACAATTGATGTAAAATTAAAGGGTCAGTTCACCCTGTAGTGGTATCTAGCCATACTGATATGGTTTAACTTGTCTATGTGAAGACATATCTGTATGTAGGAATCTTATCTCCACACAATACAGTGGAAGTGAATGGAATTCAATTTTTTTTTTTGATAATTTACACTAAAAAATGAAACAGCAACATTTCTTTCTAGAAAGGGCATCCTGGCTACTCTGTATAGTCCATAGAACGGGTTGTAAACAGTTAATATATGGCCTATTTTTCATTAGGATGTAGTTCCTGTTAAAAGTGTTCACTGTGAAGTGACACAATACTGTAGTGATTCATTGAAATGCAAATGTGTTTCAATGAAGTTGGGGAACTTGCGAAAGGCACATATCAAAAAACAAAACAAAAATAACACAGTGGTTAAAAATTGAAGAACCGGAGGTGGAGATGTCCCAAGTATTAGTTGCAAGTATGGGTCAAGCTCTAAAAACAGTGGCTCCTACATTTCCCATAATGCAGCTCAGTAGTATTTCTTTATTAGCCAGGTAAAAGCCCATATTTTTTTCAAACTCCACACCCACAGTTTGTAACGTAAGATTTCTGTTATAAATTTGTAGTCTCCAAATTCCTTAAAATGTTGAAAAGACCATGAATGTGTTAATTACTTTCAGTGCTATGTCTTTCAAATTGTGAGCTAATGTACATGTTGGAAACAGGTTGCAAACTGTAAAGCATAAAAACCAAGGCAAGTCTTACTGGTAGAATGGACACGTTTCGCCTGCTTCTGTATGTACAGATAACACTGGTAATGTCTATAATTAGTTTGGTGTGGACCTACTGTACATAAAGACATCCTGTAGCGCCTTGTTAGCCTGCTGTAATCCACCAGTGGAGGTAAAAGGGAGATTTCCCTTTTTAGTATAGGGAAGGAGTGTCCCCCCCTGCTGTTATCAGTTGAGCGATCTGAACGATAACAGTCGGTCAGGCTCTGCTTTGCTTTTTGGCTGCCCAGCCTCAACAAACCCACACTGACCTTTCAGTCAACTGGTCCCGCTTTGCATACCTACTCGCCGTTTCCCTGGCATGCAAATGGAGGGAGATACAGAGCAGGCTTCCTAGGAGTGGGGAAGGCCTCGCTCTGAGACTCAATGTAGGGAAGAAGGAAAAACATCACCAGAAGAAAGTGTATACTGTTGGAATAGGTGATAATTAACTTGGTTATGGGGCGGGACATGAAGGGTTAACAGATGTGGTGGTTTTGCAGGCTGTTACTGTCACTGAATTTATCAGCTGCGCAAGGAGCAGACTGTATCTTCAGTTTCCCACATCCAATAAATAGGAACAATCATGCTATCTTGTCAGCTAGAATATCTGAAAATGAATTTTGACCACCATCTACTAATCAGGTGAGCCACCGCACTGGTTTAATGGCAGGGGGAATTATGAAGCCATTATCAAGCTTTAAAATGAAAGCAGAAAAACTCATGCTAACATGTTAGCACTTAACAAATTAAAATGCAATATCCACTCTGGTTTTAGTGTTGGTTTGGTCCAGCAGCTCCTTACTAGGTCTTGCCTTGTGGTATGCTTGGCAGCTGGTTTCTGACTATGTGTGTGTGCTGTTTGGTGCTGGACAGATAGTGTACAGTGGGTTTCAGATCTTTTTTTTTTTTTGCTGAAAACAGCTGCTGCCTGCTGCTGGAAACCAGGTTGTTGAGAGTATAAATTGTGGTCCATATAAGGGCTGTACAATATTGCAAAAAACTGACTTGCCGAGGTAGTTGGTGTTACTGGTGTTACATGGTGTTCATGCATACACCGCCCCATACCATCATTTTGCTTTTTTTATAGAAATAGAACCCATTTAATTCATTTTTGTGTATCAGCACCCATCTCAGAGTAGCAGAGGGAGACGTCCGTCCTCCCTCCCGCTCTCTGCTGTAGACACACGTAGCTGTTAATGAGCAGCTGCTCTCATGTCTCCCCCGGGCTCGGTGCTGGTTTTTGGCAGAAACTCTCCCGCTCTCTGCCTTGCTCAGCCTGCTCTCTGTGAGTCTCTCTCAAGATGGCAGGCGGGTTGCTCTGGTTCCGGTTCTAAGCGGCAGTCAGCAGCGTGAAACCCGCCATCACAAACTCTTAAGTAGAAGAAGGGGAAGATCTATAATGTTAAGGATCAAAGTAAGCAGTCTACAGATGCTGAGCTTCATCCAATCAACTTTCAGTTTCATGTATATGACTCTTGACACTGGCATGTAGAGAGAGAACATGTGGAGAGGTATTAGGGAAAGACAACATGTTTCTTAATAAACTTAACAAATGGACTTTTGTGTGGCAGTTGTGTTATTTACATGTAATCTAACGATGTTCAGATGTATGCTTAACCTGCGGGGTGGAAGACAAACAGGCCTCTTGGCGTGGGCGAGGATGGTAAAACTCTCAAACTCAAGCAACAGACAGATTTATCTATATGTCGGCAAGATGTAAGTACAAATGGATCTGGATACTGCAAGTTTTGTTAGTGTGTGTGTGTTAAGTGTTTCTTATATTAGGCCAGTAACTGTTTAACTTTTAACCAGCACCGGGACGAGGTGCGGCTGATAACGGGAATACACACGCTCAAAAGCCGCCTGGCGTAACTGAACGCCTGCCTCTAGCAGGTGATATTACGTGTGACAGTAGCTGCATTGTGTACATGTCTACAAGCAGGTGATACACAGACTCTGCATGCACAGTGATCAGTTCACTATAAGCTCTGGTGAAAGGGTGCACTTGATCAGTTTATCAAACACCACAACCTGAAAATGAGCACTGCCTGATTGGTTGTTTGATAAATGGATGAAGTAGACCTCTTCACCAGAACACACTGGGAACTGATCAAACTCTGTGTATTCAAGAACCCTTCAATCAGACTAAATCATTTAATATCAGATGGATTTTTCTTGTAGATTCGTCATGGAATATGAGAATCTTGCATGATTTCCTTTTGTATCAAGCAGCAAAAAAAGTTACTTCATGCATCCTGTAATGTGACTATTTCACATACGCACATTGCGATGTCGATGCTAAAATGATAAATTGTGCAACCCTGGTCCATATAACTAAAACAATGAGCTAAAGTGAATACTTACACCGTTAGAACATGAGATTTCACTCCTTTGTTCATGCATAGTCACTACATGTCTTCATCTAAGCATATCATTATCATATTGTATATTTTCAGAATTAGTTTCTAGCTTTTTGCACGTTTTAACAAATATCTGTATGATGTCTGTGTAGTATAAGAAGCCAATATTCATGAATTTAGTCTATATTGTGTTTCTTTTTCATGCTGCTTTAGACTGATTTTAATTTAGTGAGAGGATGGATGGTGTAAATCAGTGGGAGAAACAAAAATTGACACTGTTATAGAATAGCACGTTTAAATGATTAATTAGCTCTTCCCATGCTGCCCATTCAGATCTTACTATAGGGTAACACCAAATGCACATCTGTCCTGCGTCAGTCGTTACAGGAGACACAATCCTCCTGCAACACTTTAAAAAAAGGGGCCACACGCTGCACTAGCAATCTTAGTTTAATGCTTCAGATGGTTCTGTAACTTTATATCTCTGAAGAGTATTTTCCAAAACATCACTTTATAGCTGCTATCGGTAAATTTCACTACTTATATGATGTTATTTTGTTAGAAGTGTTTCATCATATTCACACCTGAATGTATCTCGCACTATCTTTGCGATGACTGTTTGATTTTCCAGTAAGGGGAAATTTGTCAGACATCCTTCAAGAACGTCATTCAGTTTCTCATTTCAAGTTTCTCTGATTAAGAGGTTAGTCCTCCTGCCCACCACTCTAAAACCACAGTGTGGCGTTTTAAAGTGAGGAGGAGGTAACCCTGGAATCCAGCATTCATTATTCATCGACAGATAGCACTCCCACAGCAAGGGCCCTCAGAACGGAGGGCCACGTTGGGCAAAAGCCGAGTGGGTGTGGGAGAGGGGTAACGTTAATATTCCCTTTCCTCAGAGTGCGGCTCTCGGAGAAAAGGGAGACATCTATCGCTCTCATCCTGCTGCTTTTATTTCACTTTCAGCTCATCTTAAATTTCCATTATTCACCACAAAAAGCCAAGCCAAGCCTTTTCACAATGACTGTTTGACACTGATGGTGGCCCCTCCTCCTCAACACACACACACACACACACATACACACACACACACCTCAGAGGACCATGTGGAGGACTATTATTAATCATGCTCCTATCAGTTCCTCACATCTTCGGCGCTATTTGCTGTTTAATCACTAAAATAATACGAAGGGGAGGGCGGCGGTGCCGGGGTGGGGGTGTCCGGTTGCCATGGTGACCAAATGGAAAAGGTCAGGCGTAGTTTATCTTATCAGTGATAGGGAATGGTTACTAATTACAGATAGGTACTACCAGCGCTCGGTCCACCGGGCCCTGCCTTAAAACACTATCAGCAATCCACACCGGCCTGATATTAAAATTATCTCCTAAGTCATCCACACACACACACACACACACACACACACACACACACACGTACACGCTTCGGCTAGGCAAGGCACTACTCTGAAGCCTCAAAAGACATAAGACCAGATAGGGCCAGGCTTGACATGATGCTATCAAGGGTTTCAACTAATGACCAGATACTGAGTCTACCATGAGTTAATCTAGTCGACAGAGAGTCTGCAGCTGGATGGTGCAGGTTCAAACCCTGTAGTGGCAGAAGTGCCTTTGTGCAACACACTAAATCTGTTGTTGTGTAGCTGACCCTGACCTCTGTGTAAGCTGCTGTAGGCATGGGTCATTGTGGAAGTCCTCCCTGGTGGTGTATTCAAAGATGCTGAGGCATTAAGATTTCAGTCAGTTGTAAAAAAAAAAAAAAAAGCCTAGAAAAGAAGATAGAAGTAGAAAACAAACAGGAGGAGAACATGGATGTTTATGAGGGGAATGATGTCATTTTTCTGCATGAATAAGGCTGCTGTGCATGTCCTCGAATGAACCCGAAGAAAGAGTTTTCTTACTGATGATTAGAGCTGAAACAGTTAACAACAAACTGATTAGTTAACTGACCGCACATTCATTCATTCTAATCTTTTCAGTCCTAGTTTCTCAATTGTTCTATGTTTCATATTACTGTAGGTTGAATATTTTTGGTTTTGGACTGTTGGTGGGACAAAACAAACGGTTTGGAGACATCACATCGGGCTCTGGGAAATTGTGAAGGACACACAGGAAGTCACTATTTTCTAGTTTAATAGATCAAATGAATGGAAAAAAAAAATCAAAAGATGAATCAATAATGGAAACAACATCTAGTTGCAACCTCAGTGGTTATCAAAGTTCAGATCTCTACAAGTAGATTTTCAAAGCGTTAAGAAATCAACACACACCAACATCTTCCTGTCAAGTTAATGCAGTGATGTTTGTATTTAACATGTTTAAAAGAGAGAAAACCACTGGGTTTGCATGCATCAGGGTGTACAAGCTCCTCTTAAATATGCCTGCTGTGGTAATAAACATCTGCTCTCAGTCACAGAGGAGACTGTCATTATAAGTATAGCAAATAAACCTCTCCCACGAGTAATTGCTCTGGTCCAAAGATTATTTACATGGCAGGTGGTAAAGGCAGCAGTGGAGCATGCAGCAGTGGACACTTTATAAAAACAGGGAGCACGTACACTTCTAGTGTATCATCACATTTAAGACACCGGAAGCAGCAACAGTTTGGTATTTTTGCTTGATAAGTTACTTAAATGACTAATCAAATATTAATGTTTCTTTGGACTGAGTAATATATTAATCATCCAGTTGTTTCAGCACTCACTCTTTGAAACACAGGGCTGAATTTAGCATTTAGCAACATATGACTGAAACTCTTCCAGGATGTTTGTGAATCAACTACACTTCGTCGTGCTGGATAAGCCGGGCTTCGCAAACTCTGGGTTCAGTCTAACTAAAAAAACAAGAGTGAATTGGAGCAGGCTTCTCTCTGCATGTGTTTTTGTTAAAGCTGCAATTAGTGCTGAAATAACTGGTTGAATAGCAAATTGACTCATTTGAGTCATTTCAACAGTTGAGTAATCTGGAACCAGCTTCTCCAGTGAGAGGATGTTCTGCTTTACTCTATTTTTTTATCACTATAAACATATCTTTAGGTGCTGTACCGATGAACAAAACAAGATTATGAATAAGTAAACAAGGCCCAAGCTGTGTTACATATACAGCGAGCTTCAAAACTCTATAAATGTTAACCAAAAACATTAACCAAAAAGCAACATTTCAACGTGTCAGCAGAGGTGCTCCTCTATTGATTATAGATTATTTGGATACTGGATGTCATCTTTGATAGATTCTTCAAACATGGAAGTGACAGTTGCAGCTCAAGTGTATGTGTGTGTGTGTATTTGCATGTGTGTTTTTTTTTTTATGTGCACAAGTGAGAAAGAGAGTGTTTTTCTGTGTGCCTGCCTGTGTTGTGTGTATGTGTGTGTGTGTGTGTGTGTGTGTGTGATCTTGTCTCTGCACCCTTCCATTTATCATCTTTGACATTTGGCTGTACTCCCCCTCTATCTGACCATCATCTGAGGAAAGCACATTTTTCCCATCAGAAATCCCGTTGTGACTTTTTGCGTTGGAGGGGGGGTGGGTGCGAGGGGGGTCGCTGATACTTCCTTTGGCGAGGCAGAGAGATACATAGATGTGAGCGAGCGCATCTTTTCTTGGCTCTGCTCCCTCTGTGCGTGTGTGTGTGTGTGTGTGTGTGCGTGTGCATGTATAAAAGTAAATGTGTACGTCTGAGCTTGCATATTTGTGTGCGTGTGTTCAATCAGGAGTAATTATGGATTTGGCTTTTGCACAAACACACACACACACACACAGACACGCGCACACTCTCTCTTAACATGGATGTTATCAGGGCAGCAAGGGCTCCAGTGATGCCCTGCCTCTTGAAAATACCCCCTTTCTTTGCTGCTGCCAGCCATGCAGCGGGTTATATTTAACCAGCTATCTCCTTTACATCCCCTCTCCATGCTCCACAGGGCTATCGCACCAACACTGCTGCCACCATCTCACTTTATTTTTATTTTTATTTTAAGCCTTGTGACAGGAGGTGGAGATAACAGATGCAAAGCCAAGTTGTGAGTGGCACCCCCTCCCCTCCACCACCACCACCCATCTTCTCTCTTTCTGCTCTCTCTCCAACAAAAAGACTGCTCCCCTCCATCTTTCCATCTCTCTTTCCCCTTGTTTTTTCTTTTGCTTTGCTTGTCTGTCTCTTTATCTGTATCACTTCTCTGCACTTTTATCTCCCCCCCCCCACCCCCCACCCCCTCTTTTCTCTCTCTCTCTCTCTCTCTTTCTCTCGTGGTATTTCTCTTTACTTCTCAGAGAGGGTTTCCTGGTAGAAGCTTCCTCTTCTTGGCAATGGGAGAGGCAGATGTACAGTATAGGCAGTCATAGATCACACAGATGTACGAGGCTGGGATTCTGTCATGTGGAACGATGGCATATTGAATTTTTTTGGTGGCTTGATTCGTGCTTATTTATACAGCCGCCTCATGGAACACTTGAGTTGAAGTGCAGTTTGAGCGTTCAAACTAGTTCAACTCCCAATGTCCGCACAATGTAATTATTGCAAGTAATTATGTACCGACTCTTAAAGGACTAGTGCAACATTTTTGGATATTTGCTGAATTGCTTTCTTTCGAAGTGTGAGATGAGAAGATCGACATCTGCTACCTGACCCAAATGCAGACGGTCCCCACAAAGTATTGGGTTTTGTTGCGTAAAGCCTCGAACCTCGAAAAGCTAAAGGTCAATAATGGATTAATTAAAGCAAAAAACAAAACAAAAAAAACCCCCACAAATTTGAAATTTCATGTCACTGTGAGCCAGGGTTGGTAGACCAAAACTAAAATCTGTGCTTATCCACCATATCTTGCAATTCTAGCTGGAGACACTGCACAGAGGGTGGACAGATAAACAGTTATCAACATGAATCATTTCATAAACCACAAATTGTTGTTTTTACATTTCTATTAGTGTATGGATTAAACAAACAAGATACAACATATTAATGAGTCCGCTTTAGAGGTGTGGGCAGGGGTATTTTTCACTTTTGGACAGGGTTCCCCCTGCTTCCTGTCATGAGATTGATATCAGTCCTCTCATCTCACTCTGAGAAAGACAGCACATGAGTGTATTTCCCAAAATGTTGAACTAACACTCCACTAAAAGAAGGAATCTCTATCTGTCTCTATGTATTTTTGTATGTATGTATGTCCTTCAGGTATCTCTTGAACTGTTCATCCAACTGACTTCACACTTGGCGGGTATATGACTGTGGACCCAAGGGAGTGCAGTGTTGAATTTGGTGCAATTTGGACAAGCGATATGTTTAATATTAATAAACTTTGAATAAACCAGCGCTGAATGAGCTGCTATGCTCTGTGCAGGGACAGGGCTGACGTTCAGGGCTCTGCCGACCGACTTGAGCATGTCAGGGAGAGACCGGAGACGAGGCGTGACACGAGTCAGAGAAAAGTGCTCTAAAGAGAGCAGCGAGTGACTGTACAGGAGGTGTTCAGGTACATTGTTTAGCATAGGTTAACCGCGTTTTGGAAGAGCTTAGAGCCCAATACACAGTGACTGTGGTTATGCATAAAATGAAGGAAATACTCCCACGGGCAGTTCAAAACCAGTTTGTCTCATATGTTCTGAGACTGTGGCAATTGTGAAGCACTACCACAGACAAAGCACAAATCTTTGGAGCAAATACACCCACTCAAATCCAAACTGAAATCATAGAAAATAGGAATCTAAGAGCCCAATATGATCGATCAACTTTATTTTAGGATGCCCATTATTTTATTTTTCAATGCAGCCCTTATTTCTCTAGAAATGAGAAAATAATATTTATTTTCTTTTAAGAGTATTTATAACATCTGTGTATAATAGAATGTTAGTATCTTTCATGTTGTATGTACTCATTCACACCTCACATCAACTGCACTAATTCCTCTATGTGTTGAAACAAATCAGAGCAATCAGAGACTGAACTAGTTTCTTTAAATTATAGAAAACCCTATCATATTTGCAGGTTTTGGGATATTTTTATATATGTGATTTAGTTTTAGTTATTTGAATGCACAGCAGTTATTCTTCTCTGATGTGTAGTACATTTCTTAAAAGAAAAAAAGACATTATGTTTATATTATTGTGAATGTCATTCTCATGCTAACTGACATCATAATGATCAGAAGGATGAGAGGGATTGATGATATATTTTTAGACATGCCAGCTGACAGCAGATACATAAACTGTAAACCAGCACAGGAAATGTTTTGATCAGATTTTTAAAATGATTTATGCCCCATAATTAATGGAAGAAACACTGAAGCAGGAAAAGCTGAGTCAAAAGAGTGTTCCTGTTGAGTTCTGTTTCTGGTGTGATGAAGACTTTGAAGACAGGATGATGTCTCAGACCCTGCTGCAGATTAGAACTAAGACAAGAAACACAAGCCTAAATCACTTTTGTATTAGCTAAGAAAGCTGATAATAGTAAGTGTTACTAGAAGTGTGCCCTGTTGATTTTATTGATTACACTTAAAGTGTAAGCTTAATACAGTCATTAAGATTTATCTCCATAAATATAATCAAAGATAATTGATTCAAATAGAACTGTTTTGCACTGTATTGAAATGTAATTTGTCAGGTCAACAATCAGGTAAATGTTCAGTTTTAAAGGGAATCATGCACTCATGTAACAGTCAGTCAGTGTGAAATTAATCTAGTCTTAACCAAAATAGTTGCATATAAGCTATTATATATTTCTGACAGTAGATCAAGTTTTGGATTTAACTCACCTATATATGATATTTTCTTCAATACATATACATTTGACAATTTTCATGCCACCCCAAATACTAGAAAATAGCAGTTTTACTCACATGCAGAAACCATAGAACACTTTAACTTGAAGGATGACATAACAGTTAGAAGGTCATGCAACTGACGACAGCAACAGTTCCAGTCAGCACTGTCAATATATCAATTCAAATGGCATCATATCACTTATAATACAGATGGATCGCACAGGCTGGAGCAGATGCCATTAACCCTAGTTCAGTCTGCTCTGTGCACTACACACACACACACACACACACACACACACACACACACACACACACACACACAACAACAACAACAATCCCCAGGGCAGTTCTTGTTGCACTCTCAGTCATGTTTTTGTCTCTGTTTGCTGGAGCTGTTTCTCCTCCCTCCCTCACAGTGTTTAGTCTCTGGGACCAGCAGAAACATATGTACATATATGTGTGTGTGTGTGTGTGTGTGTGTGTGTGTGTGTGTGTGTGTGATCCCCCTGTGTAGCTTTGCAGTTGACTTGAGGTTTCAGGGTTGACACTCGGATAAAGAGCAAAAGCGAAGGCCGCCGTGCTTGAGAGGGCGAGGAGGAGGATCATTTATTGAAAAAGTGGAGGAAGATGAGTAACTGGAAGCAGGCAGAGGAAGGAGAAATGTAGTGAGTGAAAGTGGAGAGGAAGAAAGAGGACATGAACAAGCAGGCAAACTCAACTTCTCATCGGTGTCAGTGTTTTCTGTGTTAACAGCGTTTCTGTGTGGAGCGTCTGCAGCAGGGCAGCGTGGAGGACAGGAGTCCTGCTTCATGTCAAAGAGGTGGTGTGCAGGGGTGCTCAGACAGGGAGGACCACAGAGGAGGGAGTCTCTCTGCATACCATTATAATCTCATCTGCCTCCCCCCCCTTTATTCAGGGTTGAGATCAAGGAGTAGGGATTGCAATCAGGCTTATTTTATCACACACACACACACACACACACACAGTAAAGGAACAGTCAAATACACACAAACAGATTGTCCAACATGCACATGTAGAGAAATGTCTCTCATGTTGCACATCCCTCTGTACATTAAAGTCTCTGATCTACCTTGATCTGATGTCTCCTGCAGTTTTTAGCTTTCCTGTCTGTCTGTGTTCTGTTAATGTGATGCAGCATTTCACACACAGCCTTGTTAGAAATACAGCCTGTTAAATTACATTCAAAGGCAAAGTATCAAGGTTTTACTGTGAAAGGCTACGTTGTGCATTTTCTCCTCACATAGCTAATTGATAGCTGTCATGTGATCACCTAATTGTGGGTGGAGTTGTCATTTTTCTTGTTTTGTTTTGTTTTTTTTTGTTCAAATGTTGCCTGATGAAGAGCTTCAGGTCAAAATCTCAGTGTGCAGACAGCCTCTTCTTTTCCTGCAATAATGAGCAGCCGAAGAAGAAGAGAATTTCACAAACACACATTTCTGACAGCTATGATATCTGTCACTAAGCCTCCATCGCTGGCAGTCGGTAAATCAAACCAAATCAAAATAAAAAGCCAATTTTAACACTATTACAATTGATTCATATAATTGAAGGAGCACTATACACTGTTCGTTTGTGTTAACACAAGGAAAGTAGCAAATTTAGTTTTTTTTGGAGCCATGTTTCTGACCATTATGACAGTTATTGGTTAAATTGCTACATAAAAGAAAAAGTGGAGCAGATTATTTGAAGACTAACTCACCATTTCTTTCAAAGTTTATGGTAATTAAGCCACTTAATGAATGATAAATGAAATATTTACAGTATAAATGAGCCCTTATTTTTTTTTTTTTTTACTCAACTGCTCTGAATTACTCTACTAAACTGATGGCTAGAAACCTCGTGTCTCCAGCATGTTCACTTTTCAGGCACTTACACAAGCAGCCTTGTCTTAGCACGACTTAACCTGCCTGCTTATGAAAAGCTTTCATAATTCCCTCATTTGAAAGTATCCCTGAATATATGAAAAATTCAACTTTTCAGCCAGCCTGTGCATGTGTGTTTTGCATAGTCACACCTGTACATGTATAGTAAGAATCAGAGCAGTGATGAAGTGTGTCTACAGCACAGTAGACCTTGTGAATGAATCCCATCAATAAATTTCATAGCCAAAACCATGTCGGATACGGGAATGACCTTATTTCACCAAACAGTGCGTGTTTGTCTGTGTGTAGCAGTGTGTGAAAATTCTCACCGTTTTACTCAAGGCCGAGTCTCTTTTTATCAAGACAGAGAGAGAGAGAGAGAGAGAGAGAGAGGGCAGAGATATGGAAAGAAACACTGTCTCTGATATGATTTGAGGATGGAGTGATGATGGTTAGACTTCACATACTGGATGACCTTGTGTGTGTGTGTGTGTGTGTGTGTGTGTGTGTGTGTGTGTGTGTGTGTGTGTGTCTAGAGAAACCAGTGAGCTCTTCTTGACCTTTCCTTGACCCCTCCATGAAACCTTTTTTGTTATTTTAACTTTTAAATTCTGCAACGTGTGATTACATTACGCTGATAATTCTGTGTGTGTGTGTGTGTGTGTGTGCACCATTGTTCTCTGTGTGTGTCGGTTCCCACCAGTTATGTTATTTCTAGAGTATCACAAGAATATCCTACAGTTTCGAGATGAGTCGTGGAATTGTTTAGCAGTGGGAACCCTCTGTGTGTGTGTGTGTATTTGTATGTATCAACCTTGTATCCCTGCTCCACTCAGTGGCCTTGCCTGGCTGTTTTTTGTGGGGAAGGGAGGGGTAAAAGGGGGGTGGGGGGATGGTTGTAGATATGAAGGGATTCAATAAGTAGTTGAATCAACCCCTCCTCCCTCTGTGGATCTTAGGACGGTGGGAAAGTTCAAATCTGCTGCTATTTTCTATCTTTTATCAGCCGGGCTTATCGGCTGGCTTTCTCGTCTGCATGCCTGGCTTCAATAGTCCAGGGTCTCAGCTCAGGCTGCATGGTAACTGCTCTCTATCTCCCTCCCTTCCAACAAACTCCACCCCTCCTCTCTTTTTAATTTTTTTTTTTATTGAAACACCACCTGTTGTTACCCCCTTTCCTCCAAACCATAACCACACATGGCAAAGAGAATATTTGGTATTGGCAAGCTCATGTTTTCAAGATTGTTTGTCATATAACCTGCTAAGAGAAGCAGATGGAGTCCTAGATGTAATACATTTAAAACAACTGAATATGTCTTAGGATAAGCAGAAATAAAACACAGTCAATTTTAGATCAGATTCTCTAAATGTGGGGGGTCATGAGAATTAAAAATGTCAGAAAATGGTGAAAAATGTTGATCACTGTTTCCCAAAACCCAAGATGATGTCCTCAAATGTCTTGTTTTGTCCCGACCAACAGTCCATAACCCAAAGATATCAAGTTTACTGTCATAGAGGACTAAAAAACAGAAAATATTCACGTTTTACAAGCTGAGATCAGAGAATTTAGAAATTTTCTTCTTTAAAAAAAGACTAAAAACAATGAATCAATTATCAAATTGTTCGCGATTAATTTGCTTTTAACACACAACTAATCGTTGAATTGACTAATCGTTGCAGCTCTAAGCCCAAGCTCTCCAATCTGAACGTTGTACTTTTCAATTCAGGTTCATTGGACTGTATGTGTTTGATTCAGCGGTCATACTGAATCATAAGCCCTGTACTCAACAGTCCATTCGGGAGCTGGCCAGATAATAGACACTGTAGCAATCTGTTGCTTTGTTCAGACTGATATTAGCATTTTATTGGGACCACTGCACTGGAACAGAAAGGGTCTGATTGCAGACGGTTCCGGCAATAAATCAAAGGATCTTTTGGCAAAAAGGTTGAACTTGTCTCAACTTTTTCCACAACACACTGCAGCCTCATCCAACAACTCATTGTGCACCACGCTGTGTGTGGTAGTTCACTTTGTAACGCGAATGGATTCAATCTGCCGTTGACCTCACATTTGTTAAAACTGAGGATAAAATGATTGAAACAAGAGCGTTTCTCCCGAGCAGCCCGTTTGTTTAACACAGTGCTGCGTGGTGTAAACGGCTGGTCGTCATGTCGAACACGCAGGTTAATGTGAAAGCTGTGAAGACTCGGCGGCAACAACACAACACTGAAAAAGTATTCACGGCAAATGAAGGGTTTGATCAGAGTGAATTAACATCCGCGACATGAAAGCTGGTATTTTCATAAATGCGCATCAGAGAGACATACACAAACCGTTATCATTACGCACACATGTTGGCTTTTCATTAACTTTTCACTGGCTCATTTTCGATGTATTTAAACTGCAGACTGCTGCTCCTCTGTGATGTATGTGGGAGTGAGGCGTCCTTGAAGAAAATGAAACAGTCTGTCAGGGTGAGTGCGTCTGAAGTGCTGCCAGAGAAGAAACGGTTGTGAAACAGAATACCAGAGGAAAGACTTGATCCAACACATCACCAGGTGTCTCCACGCTGCGCGCTATGCAAAGTAAATGTAGGAGAGGCTTCAGAGAGAAAATAAAAAGCAGAATACTTGGTTTGAAACTCCATCCTCACCAACTTATCAGCCAGATCTAACTTACAGTACTAACAACAAACTTATTCAGCCGTATTCGTCCGTTGATTGGTGTACAGTTATATCTCGTTTCTTCGCTCCAAAGTCTGGAGAACGGTCCTCTGTTACATGACAGCTGTGTATTAAGTGCAGCCAAAATTGCAGTGAGCTGTATGAAAACAAAGAAGAGAGGCAGAACAGATGTAGCGTTCAGAGATGGAGAGAGGTGACTTTATATTAGTCAGAAGAGTCTGATAGAATCTCTCTGTCAAAGGTGATGAAATCAGCTGAAATGCAACATTTCCAAAACGTTATCGACAGCATCTCAGTAATGTGGTTCCGTTTTTGTCACATTGTTGTTGAAACGTTGTGTGTGGTGTTCCTCGATGGTAACGTGATCGTTTTCTGTTAATTGGCATGGTCTTTGTGTGCACACGGTGCCTTGGAGATATTTTTGAAAAGGGAAACATAATCATGATGGGCCCATGTTAATGTTAAGATACCTCCCCTCTGTATATGCACATTATTTAAACATACTGTATGTACAGATGAACATAGATAGGGTCACAACTAAAGGTTATTTAAATATTCAGCCTTTTTTTTTTCATTTGATTTATCATTTAGGTCAGTAAAAAGTCAGAAAATTATAGGAGGAAAAAAAGACCATTACAGTTTCTCAGAGACGCAAGCGACGTCTTCAAATAGCTTGTTATGTCCTAGAAAAAGTCCAACATCCAAATTTATTCTATCAGCACACAAGACTAAGAAAACCAGCCAATATTTACAGTCATGAAGCTAAAACCAGTGAGTTTTTGTTTTTTGCATTTTTGTTTAAAAAATTGCTTTGAATGATGAATCAATTATGAAAAATGTATCTCAAAAGACACAGATAATAGATGTTTTGAAATAATGCTGTTTTTTTGCATTACAGCTGGTTTAGTAGCCCTTCCAAGAACATTCTCCAGCAGCATGAAACAGTTTATATATTTAAAATGCAGCCAGTAATTATTTGTCAATTTCACTTATATTTGTCTGATTGTTTGATTAGTTGTTGAAAAGTAAATGTTATAACCAGCGATCATCTCAAGTAGAGCTGCAACTAATATTTTTTATTCATTATATATTTCCTGGAGCCCAAGATGATGTCAGATGTCTTACATTTACTAAATTATTAAGTCAAGGAAAATCAGTAAATCTTCACATTTGAGAAACAACAGACTGTTTGGATGTTTTTACTTCAAAATGACTTGAGCTCTGTAGATTAATCGACTAATTGTTTCAGGTCTAATCACAAGTTACCAGAGTTCAAGTTATGTCAAAGAATTAAAACAAACCCAAATATTCATATATTTACAAATGAAACAAACAATAGAAAGGTAGCAAACCTCACATTGGAAGAATTTTAGGATGTCATAAATAATCACAGTAGCAACAAATGTGTATTAATCCCCAGCTGAAAATAGTCCCCAACAAATGCACTGTTTCCTCCTGTTTGAGCAACATTTGTTAAGAACTACAGTGACCAGCTGTTCAAGGAAATTGCTGAGCCTTTTTTTTTAAATGAAACTTTAAAAAAAAGGCTTCAAACTTTTAAAAAAAAGGCCTCAGTGATTGGGGCTGAATACCACAGACAGGGTAGGGAAGTGATGGACTAACACTTTGTTTCTTGGTTGATGATAAGACAAATACGGAGCCACTACCCTCACCTCAGAATCAAAGGTGTGTGTGTGTGTTCAGTCCTCTGTATTTGTGTGAGTGTGTGTACAATATTAGTCTGGCTGCAGCTGTAACACGGCGGGACCGCTATCAGGCCTGAAGCAACACGGTGTTCCAACATGGAAAGCAGCAGCAGGGAGATTTATTTCAGTGGGTTCGGGGCCGGTGAATAGTCCTCCTGAGAGGCGCCGGACTATCAGATAGGCCCGCTGTGAAGAGGCTGCTGATCCTCTCCTCCAGGGCTAGTTTTTCTCTCCGGGGGGCATGAAGGATACCCCGCCACTGGACCATCCATCACGGCCGGCGCTGATGCAAGGCACTGTGGGTATCCATGGCGATATAGGGGCGGTATCGCCGCTATCTCACTACCTGCCCTCCTCATGCCCAAGAAGCAAATATCTCCTCAGAGGAGAGGAAGGAGAAGGAAAATAATTGTTGCCCCCACGTGGTGTCAAGCCTCTCTCTCTCTCTCTCTGGTTTTGTTTCGATTACACTCCATCCCTCCATCTTCTGGCCAGCTCTATCACTTTCTATCTCTCCCTCTCTGTCTCTGTGTCGCTCTCCCAAGGTTCAGCCTGCGTCCCACCCCACCGTCTCCCCAGGACCTTTATCAGGGAGATGGCTCTGCTCATTAAGGAGTTAATTTTCTCACTGCTATCTCTGATTAGTATAGTCAACCTAAAGCACTGTGAATTCTTTAAATTTTCTTCCTTGTTATCAAAAAAAAAAAAGGAAGAGGGAGAAAAAAGATGGGAATAGGGGGGATATTTAATCGTTTAAGTAGTCTTCCTGGGGAACCAGATTTCTCTCTCCCTCTTTCTTTTTTTTTTTTTTCTCTTCCCAGCAATGTAAAGAAATCTCTCTCAAAGCCGGCCCAGCTCAGTAATTCAGTTTTTAAAGCATGAGGATGGAGGGAAGGGGGGGAGGGTGGGAGTGGGGGGGGGGTGGTGGAACGGGGGGAGGGCATTGGCGGCGGTTGCGGGAGAGGGAGGGAAGAGAGAGAGAGAGAGAGAGAGAGAGAGGGAAAAAAACGACTTGATGAAATTCCGCTATCAGCTCCGAACCAATATGCAAAATATCTCGCTGGAAATCAAATAGCTATTATGTTTTCATTTCCACGTCGGCGTATTTGCTTAATGAAGAGGAGACAGATCAGACCGGCAGAGAGAGTCTGCAGGAGCCGATAACCGCCAACGGCTCCCAGCTATCCACACAGAGTGACGCTCCCAGTCACTACGCTTTTTCACTGAAAAAAAAAAAAAAAAAAAAAAAAGAGGAGGAGGAGGAGGAAGGGATGGAGGGGAGGGAGAGTAAAAGAGAGAGGAAAGGAAGGAAGGTGATGGAGTATAAGGGATGGAGAGAGAGAGAGCAAGAGTGATATTGAAAGGGGATGGAGAGGAAGAAAGAGAGGTGGCGGCAGTGGTGGGTGGGGTGGGGTGGGTGGAGGGGGGTAAGAGGAGATGAGGAACAGAGAGATAATGACGGAAAGAGAGGAGGAAGTGAGAATATAAAGGAGAGACGGCAGGTTGGGAAGAAGAGAGATGAGGGATGAGAGAAGAGACGGAGACTGAGAGAATTCTATGTTTTTCATGTAGAGGCATACAGAGCTGAGAGAATGCCTTGAATTCTTCTGAACTCCAGGCCTTGAAAGGTCTTACATACTAGTCAGTTTAAAGAACGAGGTTTCAAATAGTCAATCAATCTCGCAAAAATGGTGTTTTTTTTTTAACATGTTCATTTATTTTCAGACCTTTTGATGTTTGGTGTCCTGCTGCGTTCAAGTGCATCAGCTCGCCCGTTTTATCACTGCGGTGTCAAGTCAATATCATTAGTCTTACAGTATGTTTTGCTTCCGCCTCTCATTTCTTGCGTATTTATTTCTCTTTTCAGACAGGCTGTTTCTCCACACTGCTGGCGGGAGCTTTTTAATTCTTGCAGGTGTGGCGGCAAAACCTGCTGTGGCATAGAATTAAAATGTTCCTCTGTGACGTGAAGAATGAGCTGCCGTTGCTGTCATCACATAAAAAACACTTTAACATAAAATTCGGAGCCTCCCTTATCAGCTGGCAGGCCCGTGTGAACGCAAAATCCAGCTGTTCCTTAACTGATGCTGCCATATAGTCAAATTATAATGCAGTTATAGTAGTAAGAAGAAGGCTGCTGTTCATAGTCTTCATATGGCATTCAGCAGATACTCTTACATATTACAGTTTAAAACTGATCATTTGATCATCATACATAATCTAATTACAACTGCAATGATTAATTCTAATAATTTTCTTATTCGTTTAAGTGAATTTTCTAGCAAAATTGCCTAAATGTTTATGCTTCTCAGATGTGAGCATGTGCTGCTTTTCCTTGTGTTTCTGGACTGTTGGTTGATGATCAACTATGTCTCGAGGAAACTGTGATGGACATTTTTTATCATTTTCTGACATTTTATTTTAGAGAATATACTGTATATGCAGATTAATCAATAATGAAAATAATCTATAGTTGCAGCACTAAATGATAAATAATAAATCAGCCTCCATCATATCTGAAGTCGACCCCTCTGAACATATGCAATTTTTAGTAAAAGGCCATAAGTGTTTGTTTATTGCTGCAGGTTAAAGGTGCCCTGTGGAGTTTTTTTTTATAAACAAACAATATTTCACTAAAACTCATTCCTTCCACATATAAAACATTTACAAAGCAATTTAAAAAAAAAAAAAAGTTTGGATCCTGCATTGTTTACTAGCTTGCAGTCTCTGCCTTTGCTACCACATTGCTGCATGTCTTGGCACGTTACAGCCACCTGTTGTTCATTGGAATGAAATCATTGGCAGGAATGTGTGTCACATGGTGCGCATGTGTATCCTCACGCAGACAAACAAACCCGCTCCGTACTACTACTGTAGGACAACAACTTTACAGGAAACCTTCTGAGGATGACATGGTTGTCTGTGGGTTGAAAACTTGTTCAAAAGCCACCACATAAACTCAAAAAGGACATGTCCAAGCAGGGCTGAGGACTTCTTGCTTGTAGATACTTCAAGATGTTTCTCCTCTCATCCAAGGAGCTTTTTATTTATTGATCATATTAATATCTTGATCCCTCTCAACCTTTGTCGAGAGTATTTTGCACACACATAAGAAAAAGAAAAAAAACAGTAACAATATGTTTGGACTATAATGTGACAAATTGTACACATGTCACTGTCAATTATTGAAAGACACTCCCACAGGATAATAATTGTCCCACACCTGTGCACACAGAATGGGAGGAGTATTAAATATTTAAGATCATTGTTGTCAGAATTGTTTAAAATACTCTTGATGAAGGTCCACAGGGACCAAAATGTTAGTATGATCAATAAATAGTGATGCTGAGCAAGACATCTCTGACATTTATTAGACAAAATGATTAATGAAAAAGACAAATTGACTAACCCTAACCCTAACCCAAGCCCTAAATCTAACCCCAACCATAACCCTGACCTTAACCCTAACCCTGACCCCAACCCCAACCCTAACCCTAATCCTAAACCTAACCCTAAACCTAACCCCAATCGTAACCCTAGCCCTGACCCTAACTCTAACCCTTTTGTTCCAACTCTTCTGTAACATGTGGAAATGATAAATGCAGTGGAAGTATAATCTGTTTTTTTTTGGGCTCAGTGACATTATTAATACAATGTGACATTTCAGACAGTTGAGAACTCTTATATCCTGTATCATTTAAATGTTGAACCTCTTATTCTGTTTTGATTCAGCCTGCAGGCCATAACAGCCAGCCATCACCTGTCCCGCCCACCCCCACTGCACTCTGGGTATTTTATCATCACATTAGATGTGAAGATGTGCGGGATGGTCAATAAGTCCCGGGGATTTCAGATCTGTCGAAAAAATCTATTGCTTTGCTTGAGTTTGTCATCCCCAGAATAATCAATGTGAAGTCGTTAGCAGCTCAGATCCTAAAGGCTGAGGAGAAAAAGCTGATTTTTATTGAAGCTGAATATAACGGATCGATATCATGGGGTTTGTGGAGGGGCCCCTCTTGTGTGAGGGTTGGTGGTAGAGAACGCTAGCCATGGAGCTGTGATAAGAGCCCATGCAGCGTTGAGGGAAATGTTTAAAGTGCAAAGTTGATTAAAAGTATTTCCTCAGTGGTGGGTAATTCTCCTCACTCTGATCAATAAGTGGCTGCTCTCCAGTGCGTGACTCGGTGTCAGGTACCTCAGTTCCTCTCTAGAGAGAGAGCTCACACATCCTCCTCTCCTTCCCATCCTCTCCTCCTTTCTTTCTCTAAATTCTCTTTCTTCTCAAGTCTCAAGTGATTTTCTGATACAAGCACGCCTCTCCCTCTCTCTCCCTGTGCTTCTCTTGCTTTCAGGTCTAATGTATTTTTTTGTGTGGCGGGTTATTAGCGTGAGAGCGGCGAGGCTTGCGTCTGTTTAATCAGGCTTGTTGAGCATGCAGGTTTGATGTGTGTTGTCTCTGTGTTTAATCAGCGAGCTGCTCGCTGCAGGTTTGATGTGGACGGAGAGTTAATAAAGCAGTATCTTTGGTGCCTTCATCAGCTGCAGCACTTTGTTCTGCCTCTCCTCGCGCCTCCAAGACAGACAGCTGCAGTCTCTGCGCTGCAGCTCAAGTACTCCTCTTCTACAACATCTGTCTTGGTCTCATCTTAGTGCCCACTGTGTTTTTCCTCAAGAAACAGGGACTCGTAACTTTATTTCAAGACCAGACCTCTATCATTCTGTCCTCAATTTAAATTCTGTTAACCAGAAATACCTTAATAATGTCCTCTGTTGCTGTAAAATGTTAGCAGAGGAAATGAGTGTGAGCTTGTGTACAGTCGGGCCTTTAAATCGGACTCCTTACGTCCAGGTCTTGAGTTTGATCTCACATAGGTCTGGCTATTGAATGGAATGTACGGAAAAAGTGAATTTGCTAACGCCTGAGATCAGTCTGCTTGTTTTGTCTGGTCACCAGTTTAAGATGAGAGAGATTCAGTTTGTTATCACATAAGACAAAAAAAAGCAGAACATCCTCGGAAAACCTGAGAATTTTTAACATTTTAGCATAAAAACAATTTGAACAATTTATCAAACATCCAAACAGCTGTTGTTATCCGTTATTTATTCCTTTTCATTTCTAGTTGATTGACATGAAATCAATCAGTTAGTTTCCATTATTAATTTATCATTGCCTCAAGACATGCATCAAGTAAGAATATAAAAAAATAACTGCTTAATGCTTTTCAAGTTATCAGCTGATCATCAGGCGTTGACAGCTGTTGTGATTTGATCAGACGGGCCTCATTTCAATCTCTGCTACATTTGATTTTGTTAAGGTAGATTTTTAAACAGGTTTGTCATATTTTGGTCTTTATTGTTATATTCTGAAGCTTCTGAAAAATGATCAAAACTCGGGTTTTGTATCGATAATGCAAAATTTCAAATGACATTGCTTTAGTTTGCTATTACATTAGATGTATTTGGGATTTTTAGCTGCTGTTCAGACAAAATAATCAAGTCAAGTCATCTTTTTTGTCTTTTTTTTCCTCCAAATTATTTACTAAAAGACAAATAAAAACAGTAACTGATAGACTAATCAATGATGAAAACAGCTTCTTTCTCAGCATGATTTTGAAGTCCTGACTACACCGTCGGTCTTCAATCAGACATACATTACATTCTTCAAAAAAACATGAACTGCTGTGAAATATTTCTGGACTTTCATTCTTCAACATCTCACAGAAAGTTTTATCCGCTGGAGAATGTGAAGTTTTTAAGTGGAAGCTTTAGGCTCTTTTTCATGAACAGTTTAGATTCTCCCTCTTCAGTTCACAACCTAGAAAGTTGAGCGGTGCTGTTGGATAAGTCTCAACTTAATTGATGTCCCTCCTACAGAGATACACATGTGGGCTATGTCTTTTTTTTAATTTTTTTTTTTTTATTATTATTTCTCCATCTCTTGAATGAGCTCAGTCCAATTTTCCTGTCGGATATATCACGGCGTAACAATTAATAAGGCTTTAACTTTTAAACTGGCAAATGAAGTAGAATGTGCAGCGCTTTATCACAGAGGCCCCCGCTATCCTTTCTGCCAACTATCCGAGACAGGAAGAGAAGGAGAAAGAGAGAATATTTCTCCTTGGATAAAAGAGGGGAGCTGAAACTTTTTCCGCGCCATTTGATGTCTGAAAGCAGTGATGCAGCGATTGATTCATTAAACCAGAGCCGTAATGAGGAAAGAAATCATAATTCAAACTTACATTTTAAACACGAAATATAATTGGAATTTTATACAGAGAAGTCCCTTTGTACAATTATGATTAAAGGAAAATTAATTGTATGAAAATGTCCTCACAGATACTGAAAATTAGATCTAGCAAAGCTCGGGCAGCATGGACCGAATTCTAAAAATATTGTGTACAGGATCGATCTTTTTTTTTTTTTTTTTTTTTTTCTTATGAAGGTCCAAATCTAGCTGTGTTAATTTTATCTGAAATTAGAGTGAACCATGCAGGCGTGGAAGTTGAAATTAGCCTAAAGATGTTTCATTTACAAAGACAGAAACACTTTGTCAGCCGGTGATTGTTTCCAAGCATTATCTCTGCCTGCTTTTAATTGCTTTGGAAGTGAAATTAACAGAATTAGAAAAATTGCCTCTCCCTTTTTCTACAAGCTTCTTTATTCACGGGTATTGTTGTGTGCTTTGTATAGATTATAGACTCCTTTGTTCCAGCATTGTAAATATATACGCCCCTAGTCACGGCTTTAGCTCCGAAACAATCCCTCTATTGGTTTCGACACAACCTAATGAAAATTAATTTACAACCTGTCTGGATTTAGGGAGAAAGGCGGGAAAAAAAAAAATCTTTTCTCTCAGTATTAATTTCACTTATTCAAAAACAATGTGCCCACCCTCCTTGACTTTCCAATATATCATCATTATGCATGTGTGTTGTTTTCTCCCCTGACAGTCTGCGCTGTATTAACCATTTCTGTCTCACTCCAGCACTCCCTAATCCTCTATCATAGTATCCTCTCGGGAGCTGAGAATGCAGCATGTCATCGAACGTAATAGAAAGCGAATCAGCGAGCCTGGATACACTAATAACTATAACTCAGCGCTCTTTAGATACAGACAAACAGCAAAGGTTTAGAGCTCTTAATGTAGCGTTTAAAGCAGACTGATAGGTTCATCTTATAGAGGGAGTGTTATTAATGAAGCAGTTTAAAAAAAAAAAAAAAAAAGTCACATTAAATCCATATTAACTGACTCCATTTTTTTAAGGATATAATCTTCAAACAGGCTAAAATAGATCAAAAGTACTGTATAATTACTATGGTCAGCAGGGATTATGAAACTGTAATTGATACAGATCAGCCCTGCACTAATCACTCTTTTAGCTACAATTTTAGGTATACTGTAATTTGGCTTTAAGGTCCCCCTTGGCTTCTGCTATTAATCTTCTGGATTAGACCGTTCAGTGTGTCCAATTATTGAAACCGTTTTTTGAAGGAGTCCAGTTATATATTTATATATTTATATATATATAAATCAGTGTGTTTAGGGTATTTTTCCTCCCTCCTACATACAATCATAAGTAGCTTGTTTAACAATCTCACTTCCTTTATTTTTCACCTCTCCTGCACTACTCTGTTTAGGCTCAAGGCTCATGGGAAGCCAATTAAACTCAAATCCTTCTGCTTCTACAGAGCTGCAGTGTAATATTATTCTCTCAGTACACAGAGAGAGAGAGAGATCTCTAGAGTGCTTTACTTTATCACACTTTTTGGAGATGCTCTTATTATTCATGTGCATTTTGTGTAGCAACCACCTGATCTGTTTTGAATGTGGGTCACTTTACTGTACAGTTGCAATAGTATAGAATATTTATATTATTATATAATTATGATAATATATCTTCATAGGAGAAGTTCCTGACTAATGCTGCACATAATAAACACTTAAATATCCTTATAGTAGCTTCTAGTGTGTTATGTATACTGCTTATAAATGCTAAATAGGAGGACTTAAAGTGTTACCAAATATAATAAAGTATATAAAAAGTGCAATTAAGCTTTAAATAAACTATTTAAATACTGTTTCTGCTGCAAATGTGTCTCCATCCACCCATCTATCCCTCACATGTATCTCCAGACTCAGTAAATGTAAGCAGTGTCAGTACAGTTTCAGTGGTTCACCGTCCTCCCTCGTCCTCCCGCAGGTTCCCTCGGGGATCTTGACGGCAGCGAGGAGAACACACCGGACAACCTCAGCCTATCAGGTGAGGAGGGAGGAGCGTCGGACCCAGACGATTCCGGGGAAGGCGACAGCTCCAGCCCGCCGCCGTACACGCCGCTGTACAACGAAGGTGAGAGACGGAAGATGATTTTGTGAGGAATCAGCTGGAAAAAAAAGAAGGGAATGAGCCGCAGATGTAGGCCTCGTTCCAGTCTGATTGCTTGATCATAAAAGTATCATCTACTGAATTTAAATATTTTGTCCTTGCACTCCTCATGAAGACTGTCCCTGTGCCTCTGAAGCAATGTTTTTAAGCTTTAAAATATATTCATTTACATAATGTCTACTGTTAAAATCCATACAGATCACCTGAAAGTCTGCTAGAATGTGGCTTGTTTGTGACACCGGCCTGATACTTCACATTGTCCCTATAAAGGTTCACTCACACCAGCATTTATAATAACATTTCAGAAATCAATTCACTTCAATGGAATCACTGTAGTGAAGATGAAGTTACACAATGTTCTACTTTGGCATTTGAAATGTAAAATAACTGCACTGTTAACCAATCACAACACATCCTGACAGATCTGAGCTTTTATAATGGTTATTTAACCTGCCAGAGCTTCAATGAACAATCGCTTTATTCTCCATTCATTGATTAATCATTTGCTCTATAAAATGTCAGAAAGATCACGTCAACAGTCTATAAAAATACTCAGTAGAGCTGAAACCATTAGTTAACTGATCAATCAGCCAATTAGCAGACTATTAACCGGCAAGTATTTTGATAATCAATAATCAATTCTGTCGTCTTTCAAGAAAAAATATGTTCCAGCTTCTTAAATATGAGAATCAGCTGTTTTTCTACACATATAACAGTCATTCAGATATCTTTTGTTGGTGTTACAAAACAAGCTCATTGAAACAACTCAATTTTTAACATTTGGTCGACCAAACAATAAATTGATTAATCAAGAATATTATTGGATAATGAAAGTGATCATTAGTTGCATCCCTAATATTCAGTTTACTGTCATAGACCTCTCATCAAACCAGCAGATAGTTTTTTTTAGCATTTTTGCTTAAAAATGAGTTAAACTCCTGATCATTTATCATTCCAATGATTTCCTTTTTTTGGTTTGTTTTTTTGTTTTTTATCTACATACATCTGTAATACTGGACATAGATTATCATAACATACTTGTCTATCCATTCACATGACAATCAACTACCTGACAAGGGCTCTTCTTTGCTCCTCAACTTATTCAAGTTAAACTGTAAAGACTCTAGACTCTAGAGTATAAAGTGTGGCACAGAGTGGATGGTAGAAATACTTAACCTTGAATGACCTGAGTGCTTAAATAGTCACCACATCAACAAAAGCATCATTCACCACCCATCAGTCCCACTGTGCCACTGTTTAAATGTTACTGTGCATTTATACCAGATAATACTCAGACCTAACAGTTTTCACTAGAACTACTTTCCAGCAAAGAAATACTTCCTACAGCGTGCATCAGCAGTGAACAGCTCTTCTACTCAAATGATCCAGATGTCTAGTTTACCGGCAGTTAATTGTGGTTACAGCAAGATACAATATCAAGACTTGAAGTAATTCTCTCATCTACTAACGTCTACCTGTTATCTGTCAGCAGACAGTTAACATCACCCAGACACAACAACAAAAAAAAAAAAAGACTGTACAGCCATTATGAGGTTGCAGCTTTCCACATGTACCACTCTTTTATCTCTATTGTGTCTAAACGAATAAAAAAAAAAAAAAAATTCTGTGGCTTCAATCTTGGCTCCGGTGAATCTGCCCCCTCGTGCACCTCTTATCCCGAGCCTCCCCCCCCCCCTTGTACCGCGTGATAACAGAGTTTTCAGTCATATTCTTTTCACTTATTCAAGATTTCACTAGCTGTGTTTTTTTAATCTCAAAAATTCCTGCTCTTGTGAAATTTTTGGGGCTGGAAGTGATAAGCGTCTGTTGGTTGGCTTGGTTTGATAAACCCATGGAAATTCTGTCAGGTGCTAATCGAGACGAGATTAGAGATTAGCTAGAGGTGTGTGTGTGTGTGTGTGTGTGTGTGTGTGTGTGTGTGTGTGTGTGTGTGTGTGTGTGAGGTGAGGGGTCGGTTATGTGTGTATTAGACTGTATAAGAAGAAGAAGAAGATGATGAGAGAGCTCAGGCATACTGCGCAAGTTTGTCTGTCGATAGCAAACTCACCTGGAGTCTTTGTTTCTTTTTTTTTCGTGTGTATGTGTTTTAGCCTTTTGCACCCTCCCTCCCTCCCCCCTCCTTCTCCCAACACACAAACACACACCCCTCCCCATCACACTGTTGATTTACTCCTCTCTCTCTCTTCTCTGGGGTTCCTCGGTTGCCCGGCGCTGCCATTATCAGTTCTCTGTAAATCAGCCATGTTTGACGAACCTGCTCTTTCAACCTGGGATCAATACCAGGTCTTTATCTGGCCAGCGCTGGCTAATAAAGGCAAGGCCTCTTATCCACCATCTGGAAGAGAGAGAGAGAGAGAGAGAGAGAGAGAGAGACACACACACACACACACACACACACACACACACACACACACACACGCTGGCGATAACTGCCCTCGATAACTTTAGCAAGAAAAACACATTCTACCAGTAACAGGACCAAGCACTGTGTTCTCTCTATAACACCCCCCTCCTCAACCTGACACAGAGAGCCACTTTATTAATGCTGATACAATGGGAGCGACACACACACACACACACACACACACACACACACACACACACACACACACACACACACTGAACTTTATTGAGGAAGACTTCAGCATGCGTTCAGTACGTCTGTCTCTGTTGTGGTGAGTTTTTTTCTTTTTTTTCTTCTTCTCTCTTCTCAGAATCGCTCTACAGTTGCAGCAATCCGTCAAAAGAAGTGAAGTTCCTTTTTTCATAACAAGGCAATCATACTTCTACATCACAGGAAACCTGATAAAATCCACTTCTTGCCTGATTAGTCAGTATGTTACCTCATTTTGACCTCTAATTGTCGTGCCCTCATTTGGGCCAATTTTTTTTTTTTTTTTTTTTTTTTTGGTTAAAGCCTCTGGAAATTTGGCTTGAAATAGTAAAAAATGCATATATGATATCAACAGTTGTGTGTGTCTGATTGAGCATCCACATAAAATGGGAGTGAAAATAAATGTTCAGAACTATTAGAGAAGTTCAGGCCTAGTAGTCGTGGCAGATCATGTTTTTTTTTTTTGACACCTGCACAGAAGCTAATGACTGTGTTTCCACTTCTAACTCAATATACCACGTTTATTACATCTACCATTATCACTAAAGGATGATTACAGAATGATTACAGCACATGCCACATAACCACAACATCCCTGGCTCCAATCCACCTTGGGACCTCTGTTGCACGCCATGGCCCTTTCTAATACTCTTACTTCAGGTTTATATGCTGCAGCACATTAACAGTGTATCAGGCTGCAAGGTTTGACTACTGTGGCTGAACGGATCCAGCGTAGACTCATGACTGCGGCTGCTGCGAACATTCTCTCTACACTGCTGCCGGTGTAGACAGATCACCGTCGGATCAACATGGAGACTGCATGAGCACATATGTAAAGGAAAGATACAAAAGACAAGACGCCGAATTAAAGTCAGAAAAGAAGCAAAAGAGAAATGTGTAGAAGTTTGGAGGAGAGATTGTTGGGTGACTTTGCCCTGCAGGTGTGACAGGGGAAGTTCAGCTTATCAGATTGATGGAGACTGTCTCACTATACGGGAGGAGGTGGTGAGGGGGGGAGGGAAGAGAGAGAGGGGGGGGAGAGAGAGGGCGAGAAGGAGGGGAGGGGAGTTTGGCAGAAAAGTGTCTGTCGACTCCTCCTGATACCTGCCTCCCTGTCTGAGATGATATGGGAGATAATATTGATAATATTAAACGCAATAACTGTGTCTCCAGCTCCCCTCCCTCGCTTCAGCCCCTGCAGGATAAAATCAATGTGCCATTCAATGTGATTTATAGCTGAAAATAATGGCACTGTTTAGGCAGGGGGGAGGTGTGTGTATGTGTGTGTGTGTGTGTGGGGGGGGGGGTTTGCTTGCTTTAGTGTGTGTACAGTATGTCGCCATGTATGAGTGTTTGCGTGCGGAGGAGGTTGAAAGGTGGACGTGATGTGAAGATGGATGGTGTGTGTATGTGTGCATCTGCTTCTCTCTCTTTGTGTGTGTGTGTGTGTGTGTGTGTTTTGATTTATTTGACGATGCAGATCCAATCTCTCAGCTGTTACATTAATAACGGCGGAGTGTGAGGGCGTCACGTGGTCGTGGGGCGTTTATGGCCGGTATCGATCGGGCTCTATCGCTGTTTATCGGAGCGGGAATGCAAGGGTAAACACGGCCTTTGTGCAGACAGCTGAGGTGTTATCGGGGTGGAGGCTGAAGACGGGGCGGGATTCGGGGAAGAGGGGGGGGAGAGAGAGTGAACAAAACAGGACAAGAGAGGACGGAGATAGGGAGGAAGGACAGAGCGAGGGAGGAGGAAGTGTGGAGAGAAGGGCAGAAGTTAGGAGGTGGTGGGGAGGGGTTTGGATAAAGGACAGAAAAGACGGGAAGAGAAAGTGAAGTAATCGCATTTTGAATTTAGGGTGTTATAAAGATAATGACTTTTATAACCCTGTGCATTCTCACAGCAGATATGATACTCATATTTCCTCCAACGACTTGATCTCATACTTGACTTGATCACTAAATTAATATAAGCAGAAATTACAATTTCTAAAGTCAGGTTTGACTGACATGTATGTGTACTTATCACTACATTTTACATCAGTGTCAAAAAAGTTTTCTATCAAACCATTTTAATACAAACAGTATTTTTACTAAATTATAACAAGCTCTGATGTTAAATTCTTAAAAGTCCTCCACTCAAACCTCCTTTTCTTCTTCTTCCTCCAGTTGGACGATGTTCTCTGTGCACAGTGACGTATTTGCAGAGTTTGTTTCCACATTCATCAGCTGAAGCGCTCACCTTAAATCAGTGTACCTACAAGCATGATTTGTGACATCACAACTAGTTTGGGGCCAATCCTGGTCCAGTATTCAATTTAACACAAACACTGAGAATAGACTTTACAGTGAAGTGTCCAGCAGGAAAACTTTTGATTTTGATGCCATTTTAAGAATTTTTAACTAGTTGAATGAACTTTTTTGTGGAAAGACCATATCAGACAGAGTATTTTTATATGTTTTAAAACATGTCTGGAGGCAGTTTAGTTAACATCTGCACTGTGCAGCTACAGGTAAGTTGCTTTGTGTTGGTTAAAGACAATATTATATGGATCTATCAATTTAAGGCGACAACACATTTTGCATATTTAATGCAAAATTCTCTGGAAATATGTGTTCAACACTATTTTCAAAGTAGAATGATGTTGGTACAGATGTGGTGTATGAAAGTGCTGAAACCACTCCTTCCTTCATTCATTCACCATTCTCTGCAGAATTACAACTCAATAGTTTACTTAATAGTGAGCAGTAAATTGGGATTTCAAGACACGTATGAATCATCCTCACTATTATATTACTCATTTTTACATCTATCCAAGATGGACATATTCTTATCCTAAAAGTCTCTGGCTTTTGTTCCAAGTCTGATACAACAAACTCTCTTAACTGCACAAGTGTGATGAATGTCACCTGTTTATGATGATTCATGACATTTGATCATTAGCATAATTCATCCTCCTAAAACATCCAAGTAAGGCAACCTGTTCTTCTCCGTTTGTGTCAACTTTTATTCCCAAAAATCTTCCCAAAAACGTGAATTTGACACTACGGAGTTTCAAGCCCAGCTGTCAGCAAACAAAAACATGACAAATGTATCAGTGTCAGCAGTCACATCAGAGGAGATATATAAAATATAAAGAATAAGCGGAAATGCTTCGAAAGGAAGTGAGATGCTGAAAATTGCATATTTTGTTCATATCTCAGAAAACTAAAAGCGAGGACTTTGATGAATGCTAGAAATTCTCTTGAATCTTTAGTACAAACTTAAGTTTAAGAACTTATCTGTCTGGACATGTGCTTCCTGCATGTGTGATATCTTGTGTCATATTTGTCCATGTATGATGTCTGTCTGTGTAATGCTGCTTAGAACTATGAACTAAGTTACCCCGCTGTAACAAAAACAAATTCCACAGACTCTCATCATATGGCCATTAAAGTGAAGTGATTAATCACCTAATAGGCTATACAGTGTGACATTTGGTGGATGCACTTTACAGCGTTTGTGCTTTCCTTTGTATCCTCCAACACAAGACCAACCAATCATTTATTTGCAACAAGAAGGGAAAGTCATTGTTATCAGGAGCAGCCTTTGAGATCCTTAAAAAGTTCCCATACCCATCAACTGAAATGCCTGTCTTATTGTTTAATTTTGCCACAACTGCAGTGAGAATTATTAGTAAGATGAATTCACTAAATATTATTAAGATTGATAGTGAGATGTTTGTGATCCAGCTCCATGCAGTCAGCTTTTGAGTCACCCTAACCCTTGGCCCGTTGATGATGCAAGACTCAGAGAACAAGAAGAGAGAGATCTTCAGCTCAGATAGCCTGAGGTGCCGTGATGTAACTATTAATCTAATCTAACTAATCATGAGTCCCGCTAATAGAGAGGGACACTGCACTGTGATGAACCCGCTGATAACAGCTGCACAGGCAAAGTTCAGGGTTCACATATCGTATGCATGCATGGATGAACGTATACACAGGATCGAAGCACACACACACACACACACACACAGGTCCGGCCACGTGCAGACACACACACAGGGATGTCTTTGATCAGCGAGCAGGAGGCTGTGTAATCAGCTTGATCAATGGCGGGGATATCAATGCTGATTAGAGGGAACACAGGCAGCCTCAGTCTCTGCTGAAGGTGACAGGCCGAGGGGAGGAGGAGATGCACAGATAGAGTGATGAGACCTCCCTACATTCAGTGGAGGGGGGGGGGGGGGGGGGGGGGGATGGTGGGCGTTGATGAAGAGAGAATGAAAAAGCTGTGGAAGACAGGTGGAGAGAGCAAAAACAAAACTTAAAAAAAAAAGAAGTGAAGGCAGAGAGAGTAAAGACGTCGTCTCTGATGAGTCTTTGATTCTCCAGAGTTGCAGAGAGAATCAAAGGGTCCGTCTCTGCGTGGCGAGGTGTTGTGTTACACAGCTCGGGGAGTCATTTCACCGCTGCCTTTGATCAACAGACAGGAACAGCCACTGCCCCAGACACAGGCACGCAGACAAACACCGATGCGAAGCTTCGAAGGCCGATATTAAAGTTTCAGGTTGACTCGACAGTCGTTCGACTACGACGATTTAAACGTGACTGTGTGTGTGTTTTGTTTTGTGTGTCCAGAGCCCAGTACGCAAGACTTTCGAGGAGGCCCCGATGACGAAGACGAGGACGGGGAGGAGCAAGGGCCGACTCACAGTGGTGGGGAGGAGGAGGAAGACGGGGAGGAAGAGGAGGACGTGTTACAGTGGAGGGGTCCAGGTTAGTACATATGCAGCCAGTAAACATGTCATCAGTGTAGTGTAGTTTTCATAACACTGATGACCAGATATTCAAGTTCAATGTCAAACAAACGGAAACCAAACTTTCACAGTATTTGAAAGGGCATGACTAATATTCATATTGAAAGTGTTATTTGTCTGATTATTTTGAACTACTGCACAAATTTTCTCTTTCACTCAAAGTTTATTCCGGTGTTGTTTACATACTTGAGGGGACTGAAGATGTAACACAGTACTCGCATAACAGGCCTTCTTTGGTCGGGGATATTAACATTTTACTTTATTTTGTTAAAGCTTTTATAGATTTTCTTCACATTTACTTCTTGCTTTATTAAACTCGTTTCATCTTAAAGGTTAAATCTGATAATATTTTATATTTTTTTATTGTCAACAACTACCGTATAAAGACCGAAACCAACAATGAAATGATCTACTAAGTGCTGTCTGATATCTTATTCCTCTGTGTCATAGAGCTCCATTATTGTCCAAAAAATGCATAAAAGCACATCAGTGAGTCACACTGTTGCACCGGGTGACATGTTCTTCATTACCATGGACACACACACACTGTAGTTTATTTTGATTCAATCCCACACACATTGCCCTGCTGCCAGACATACTCACTAGAACACCAAATATGTATTCTTCCACTGCGGAAAATAGTCCTGAACAAATTTCCTCCTCATTTAGTCATGTTTGTTAAAAACTACAGCGACCAGCTGTTTTAGGAAATGAATGTATGAAAATATACACCTTACCGGTAGGAATCAATGGGCTTGGAGCTCACATACAGGGTGGGAGAAAGTATTGAGAGACAGTGTAAGTTTAGGGAAAAGAAAAAAAAAACAGAATATAGCCAGTCTCATCCTCTTATTAAAGAATGAACTTAAGCTTAAGTCAAATCTCTCATACTTTGTCTTTCAAAGTTTCTCTCACCTGAAATAAATGCCATTACACTTTTTGTAAAGTATAACATTAACCACCAGCAAGAACAGAGGTGCTACATCACACAGCGAAGAGCATAATCAGTGAGAAATGTAGTCACTTACTAGCTACAGTAAAACCGAACAAGAGACAAATGTGCTAGGATGACAGAGATTGATCAATAACCTTCTCTCCTCGGTAACTAATCGGAAACGGTTCAGTCAGGTGATGATGTGTGAGGAAGAAGTCTGCTCCCCCCCAACCTCCACACCGTTATATTTAACATCACTAGACAAAGAGCACTGAGTGTTGGTGTTCCATGCAAACTGTGTGCCGTCTATACTCCAACCAGCATACCATCATTTCAGCTCTTACTGTAACATGCACTCAAGAGGACCCTAGCAGCTCTATATGCTGTGTGTGTGTGTGTGAGAGATGTTCCTCCGTCTTGTTAGCGTACATGTTGCCTCTTCCAAGTGTCTTTCGGGGTCCGTGGTGTTGTCCTCCCCCCCCGTAGGAGATGTGAATGTGACAGGGCCAGGGGAAATTTATTCAACTCGTAAGAAAAACACACACACACACACACCACGCGGCTAAGAGGAGATAACAAGTAAATCGCCATAATTTTATTATTTATTTCCTCTCTTATCAAGGTTTGTTTGGTTATTTATTTCTCTCTGTCTGTTGTCTTCAATGAGTTAAACAATGCAAGAAGATTACCGCACTATCTGGCATTATTTCCTTTTCAAGCTGCGCACGTTTTATGTACGTCTGTGCACGTGCGTCTACACGGCGCGGAGCGTGTGTGTGTTGGCGAGTGTTTACGTGTGTGCACGTGTATTTTAATTCCTCTGGTGGGGAAGAGAGGATGTGTTCATTATCGTCCTGTCCCAGCCTTGTCCCTTTAACAGTAATTGGAGCGATATTAATTGCTGCGCGGTGGCTGGTTGATGGTAGCACCATGATGCTGCACTGATAGGGCCCTTCGCTTTTTTTTTTTTTTTTCTCTCTCTTCCTCTCCTCCTCACAAACTAACTGGCGGGTGAGCGAGGGGGAGGGATGGAAGGGGGGAGTGAGGGAGGGAGGGGGGGGAGAGAGAGTAAGGGAGAGAGATAGCCCCTCTATCAGCTCCGGAGCAGGCGCTGTCTTTATCAGGAGCACGATTGGCAAAAAGGAAACTTTGACCGGTCTGAATTTTTCTCTTATCGTCAAGCCCCCCCCTCCCTCCCTCTTCCACCTCCCCTCTCTCCCTCCTTCCCTCCCTCCCTCCCTCCCTTCCTCCATCCATCCACCTTCTCCTCCTCTGGTCTCTCCATCACCGCTAACAACCCCACTAACAGCCCCACTCCCGCCTCCCCTCCTTTCCTTCTCCCCCCCTCAACAACATACATCTCCCTCTTTTTCACCCCATCTTTTTCATTGTTTCTTCTTTTCATTTCCTCCCCGTCCGGCATGTCATAGTGGAGACTGGAGTCACTGGTTAATGTGCTCTTGTTCACACAAAATGTTCAACATGTATCAGACATTTCCCATAAACAGATGAGAGAGAAAGTATGGAAATAAACAGGCTTTTATCTCCTCTGGGAGAGTTGGCATTCTACTCGTTTCTCACTGTTGTTGATTTTAGACACTCGCTTCCGGGACCAGAATTTCTTAGCTTTTAATCTTATGGGGGGTTTTTCAGTTTGGTCGTTTTGAGGCCAGTGATGTCAGTGGTCCAGTAGTGTCACTACAACATATAACATACAACACCTTGTTTGTTTCACATGCTGTTTATAGTTTGTTTTTGTGTATTATGTGTTTATGATGGAATCAAATCTGCAACTTACATCCTTACCTCACTGAAAAGAACAGAAAAACATTAGAAGATTGGTTTAAGAGAAATACATCTTCACATTTAGTACAATCATCCCTGGTATGTTAGCAACAGTAGTGCTTATTAGCTAGCTGGTTAACCTATTACTTGACTTACAAACATTTTAACCAACCAGCTGTTCAGGTGTGAGGATTTGCTATTTTTCTGTTTTATATCATCACAGATCTTTGGAATTTGGACTGTTACTCAGATAAAATGAGCAACTTCAGTCACTTTGGGTTCTGACAACTTGTGATCTCCATTTTTAACTATTTTCCAATCTTTCTAGAATGATCATTAAATCGATAAAGATAATCGTCAGATTAATCAATCATAAAAATAAGCGTTAAATAACAGCAGCTTTGGGGATTTTTGATAGATGATGATAGTAGATGGTAACAAGAAGAACATGTTTTCAGGCACTCTTGGGCAGATCAAGGTGAAACGGGTTATGAAAAGCCTTTATTTAGTCGAACAAAACAGTTTGAAATGTCAAAGAGTGCCTGAAGAATCTTTTCTTTTCTTGTGTGAACAGCTTTTTGATCTTCAAGAGCACCTTAAAGTCAGGAAGACACTGTGTTGATTAAGTGTGATTCAACACTGAATTTGTCTCCTCAGACTAATTTTTGGACTTTGGTTGTTGATGATTTTCTTGGGGAGAGGGTCACATGGCTGCTGTCAAAAGATCTGTGTTGAGTAGACTCTGTAGTGAGTTTGTTAAACACTATTGGAGCAGTAGAGTATTTACATGTCGTGGCTACTGTAGTCTGTAGACAGAAAGACCATATTGTCTGCATCTTCCAGCCATCTGCAGACTCATATATTTTTTATTTTTCTCCTTGCTTTCCATTAATAGTAACACTGCCATTCTTAAATTTTTGAGATTGTGTAAAGTTGAATTTGTTTAATTAAACTTTATTGGAATTGTCTCTGGACAAAATCTATAGGAGGTTCCACGTTCACATCCAGTGTGAGCTCCCACGTCACGACCAGTCAATAGTTCCATATAGTGTGAGCACAGAAATGCCGTGTAGAAAGATGAATATGTCTAGAGTGAGTGAACACATTGTTCAAGATGAATAAAAACACAGTGTCTGCCCAGCTTAATGTTCCACTGCATGTGAAACTAATTGAGCATCCTTTTAGTAGATATATAGACTTTGCTATAGCCTCGGGTTCACAATGCAACACAATGATAAATTAGATTTATGATGGGTGTGTCTTTTCCTTCCTTTCACCCTTTTACAGAAGTTTTGGTGACATAATCAGTGTTCCTGTAAGTCTGTAGAAACTCTGTGTGGCTCCAAGAGAGAACAGAGAGAAGCTCATAGTGTTACTCACCTCTCCACGTTGTCCACATTTACAATCTCTTCTCTTTTTCAGCTTACTTCTATACCTTGTCTATACCATATGTTTCTCTTTCCTTCCTTACCATGTCTTTTTTTTTTTTTGTGCTTCACTAGCACAGACAGTCACAATGCCTTTTTCTAGTGTTCACCTCTTTCCATCCATCTATCTGGAACCCTTCTCTAGTTGTTTGTGTAAATATGTGACAGTCTCTGTCATGTCTTAAGGCGCTGAGGTCCTAAGGCTGACCTGACAGACTGTATTATAAATGCATAAATTAAAAATTTCAAAGGTAAAAAAAAAAAAACCCCTGATTTCATTTAGTTGAAATACAATAATTCCTAGATAGGAAAATGTCCCTTTCTGTTCTAAGCTTATGATGATAATCTCTTAATTTATTCAAATAATTTATTCAAATAATTCTTTGTGGCAGTCATTATTACTGTTCAGACAGACTGATATTAACATACAACAGAGAAAACAACAACAGAACATTTTTAATTCATCCTCTCGCTCAGTGTTTTTTTTCTTGCTTAAAGATAATACAATTCATTACTGGACAACATTTTTCAATCGACATATTTGACATTGTCTCCTCAGTGTGTAATGAGTTGTTTATATGTCAATCTGAATAAATTCCTTAGTCATAGATGATAGTCAAGGCAGTCCTTTTGGTGTTTTTCCCCTGTTTTTTTTTTTTTTTTTTTTTTTTTTTTTACCATTTTCTGCCAACAGCAGCTATCAAAATGTTGGCTTTGTGGCTTCCATTGATATGAAAAAAACATTAAAATTAAAGAGATGATAAACTTGGAATGGATTAGAGGCTTCAGCAATTTTCAGTTTCTTTTCTCCGATGTGTACTTGGTTTTAAAACAATCAAGTCTCTCTCTCTCTCTCTCTCTCTCTCTCTCTGTGTGTGTGTGTCCAGTCAGTTTGATGAGGGTGTGGTGGTGGCATGGAGTCTAGGAGAAGTCTAGGTGGGAGCCGGTCCCTATCAGGGATGGCATGATATGCTAAAGCCGTCTTTTTTAATCTACAGTGTGTCCATACTGCATGATATGCAAAATAAATTATGAAGAGAAGAAAAAAGAAACTATCTTTTGAATGACCTTGCAGGCTGGAGGGTTCGATATTTTCTCCCTCGCTGCTTAAAATTCTTGATATGCAAATGGGTGTCACAGTAATCCCTTGTCATTTGCTAGCTGGCTGGCTGGCGGTCCCCACACATTCTCTCCTTATAAATCCATTGTCAGTGGCCAAAGAGAATCTATAACTAAACAGAGAAAGTGTTTTATATCCATTTCAATTTTAAAAGTGATGGACAAAATAACTGAAACATCCAGCAGTTCATGAGTATGGATTTTATCTAATGAGATAAAAGACAAGTCTACATTACATCCCATCAGGTTCAACGGGTGTTTGGAGCTCCTGATCGGGATGCTAAATGATAGAGACGAGTGTGTGAGGGCATTATCATCTTGGTAGCATCATGACAGGACAGCACATACACCCTAGGGTGACCATCCATCGTCCTGTAAAAGGGAGTCATATTTGTTGGCTAGTTTCCTCCCTTTGTTAAACAAACGCCATCATCATGCTGAGTTCAGTGTAGAAGTGATTGGGCTTTGAGAGTCTTGTGCTCATAATAAACAACTAGTTTTATAATCAAATAAAAAACCATTTGACGTTATAGCTTATAAAGTCATTTTTCAACAAAAAATACCCAGAATTCCCCAGTTCCAGCTTCTTTTCAGGTGTGAGGATTTGCTCCTTTGTCTAATGTGAGAATAAATGTATCATTTTTAGATTTTACACAGTCAGACAGAAAAAAACAAGCAATTTCAACCAACCTGGACATCAAGAAATGATCTAGAACATTTTTTCACTTTTTTTTTTTTGACATTATATAGACAGACAAATACTGTAAATAATCAGCAGCCCTACACTTAACACCAGGTTATGAATCTTTGTGCACTTTATGATTTCCATAAACATAAGCTCACTGAAGCTTTTTCTGAAGTGTTGTATCCCTGTTGTCAGGTTTCATTTATTACCACTTTGTCAAATGATTAAACAACCCATCTCAGAGAGCTGCAGTGGACAATTATTTAGTATCATTCAGTAATCTGCTGATTATTCCTCCATTCATTGATCAGCCGTTTGATCTATGAAATATCAGGAAATAGTGATAAATTACCATCAGAGTTTCCTAAAGGTCCAGGTGTTCAAATGTTGGATCAACACACCAAAACCTAAAGATATACAACTCTTACTGTCACATAAGACAAAGAAAAGCAGACAATAAGCTGGAATTAGGGGATGCTGGGTAATTTTGCTTTAAAAATGATTTAAACAACTAATGGTTTTTCAAATAGTTATCAATTAATTTTCTGTTAATCTATCAATCAATGAATCAATCATTTTCAGTTTTTGTAACTGATTTGTTTTGAGTTCAGGGAGCTACTCTGTGGTTTCTGCAGTTCTTTTGGGAAATACATCTACAAGAGGTAGATGGGTAGTAGTGGAGCACCTGGCTGAATTCCTCCTCAATGTGTGTGTGTGTGTGTGTGTGTGTGTGTGTGTGTGTGTGTGTGTGACATGGATGACAAAGAAGGCCCTCTTCCGGCTGTCCACTCACACCCTCTGACAACTTGTCTACTCCAGTGGCCCTGAGAAGGCAGCCAAGCGAGGAGAGTGTTTTCCTGCTTGCCCAGCACTCCGTACTCCTTATCCTCCCCAACAGAGTAATTTAAATTACCTCCAATAAAGCATTATAATGGCAGGCGTAATAATGGTTATTATTATTTACCAGGCACTGTGTGTGTGTGTGTGTGTGTGTGTGTGTGTGTGTGTGTGTGTGTGTGTGTGTGTAGTGGGTGGGTGTTGGGTTATCATACAGTAGTTAATTATAATGGAGCATGAAGGCACACTATATGCGTAATTATCACTGCAGAGAGTCTAATTTATTTGGGGTGAGGGAAGGAAGATGTTGGCGGTGTCACATTTGCATACTGTGCACAGCAACTTTTCCCCCCCGTTTGAAATCACCATGAACAGCACAAGGTGCACCCTCATCACTTTGTCTACATGTGATAAGACCTTTTGTTTCTCTCCATCTAGTCTTGGATGGCTGAGTGCAGCATTTGAAGGATAAGATGTTTGTGTAAAGGATTCCAGTTTTCTGCACTGCTGCTGGTTTGTTCATTTCTTTGTGGCAATATTCATCCAGAAACGCCTAAACCTAATATGCCCTGTTGTTCTTCCCAGGGAAACAGGACAACAGCATTTCTTCTTCTCTTGGCGAACAAACATACACTTTTAACATCATAGGTATCAGATTTTTGCACTTTCAGTGAAACCTGGAATATTTATCTACTCACTTTTTGATAAAGTTTGTGTTTTCCTGACACGTTTGCAGTGTTTAAGGTTAAATATCTGTGTGTGTGTGTTAAATTTTATGTGTGTTATCTGTTATCTGGTAGACCAGGAGCATAGACAGTTAACTCCTAGCGTTGAGAAGAGATGTTATCTCTCAGACTGGCCGAGGTTAAAGGGGGTGAACTTTGGATAGAGCGATGAAGTGTAGTGAAGTGAAGAGAGGTTGTAAGGAGGAGAGGCAGAAGACGGTATGAGAGACAGGTAAGAAGAATGTGAGACTGAGAGAAGCGGCATGGAATAAAGAATATTGAGTTTGCGGTACAGAGATAACTAATGAAGGGTGAAAGAGGGGTGAAGGTTTAAGGATCAATGAGAGAGAGAGATGAGGGGTGAGAGATTTTAAGAGGTGCAATTCAGATAGTGAAATTAGAGGTGAGGGATGGGAAGTGGGTAAGGTTAAGATATAGAAGGATGAGGAAGATATAATATGAAGAAATGACAGTGAGGCCATCATGTTGGCTCTGTGGACTAAGGTACTCAAAGCATCACAGCTTTGAGTTCACTGTAGTTTAAACACTTTTCAATGCTCTCCTTGAAGGATCATTTCAATATAAAAACAGGTTTTATTTTCAGAATTCTGACCATTATTTAAATCTGTTATAAAAATATTGTACTCACCAGTAATAAGTAATAACTGAAATCTGGGATCATGGTAACATCACTACAACAATGTCAGGTGATCAGACAGCTGTTTACCCAGATTATCTAAACCACGTTATTTGGAGGTAAATCAAAATTGCACTTGAAATGTCAGTAAAAATACCTGATGCAAGCAGTAAAATTAACCCTGACTGGATCAGCGATACAATCAGATACAGGCTTTGAGAGTGAAGGAGGATGAGATGGAGGACTAAGGAATGAGACCAATTGAAGGTGGGAAGGTAAGGAATTGGATGACAAGAACTGCCCAGTAGCTAGTATTGGATAACAATACGAAATAGGTAATATTGGCCACATCTAACCCCTCATTGCCAAATATACAGAGCTGACCCACATCCATCCATCTCTCACACACATGGGCATACTGTACTCTCACTTCTGTCTCTTCTGTAACCTTCCTCCATATCTCCAGCCAGCAGACTCCCATGTCTCTCAGGAGAATGTGTCCCTGCAAGCTCCCTGTCAATTCCACCCATCAATCAAAACGCTGTGGGATGATGATTGGTTGTCGTGTGTCCAGAGGGCTTGTCTTGTCAGCGGGGTTCAGACACCTCAGAGTAGACTGCAGTTTGAAGGGACTTTGTGGAGGCCTGTTTTTGTCCCATCAACACACAGTACAGGAACAGTGTTGTATGTGGGTCATACACAGCCATATGAAGCTACAGCCAGCACACAGTTAGCTTAGCTTAGCATTAAGACTAGAATCAGGAGGAAATGGCTAGCCTGGCTCTGTGAAACTAAAACCAGTTCCACTAACCAGCATCTCTAAAGCACTAGTTAACATGTGAAATGTCATTTGAGTAATCCAAACAAAAACTCAAGTGTAAGAACAAGAAGTTGGGGTTTAACAGGGGTTTACATACTGGAGTATTTTGTGTCCGGATGCAGTGACTTTGTCATCACCGTGAGGTTGCCAAGTGACCAGCAGAGACTCCACATACTTGAGAGTGAAGTCTTCTCTTCTCACTCTTGGCAAGAAAGCAAATTCCCAAAATGTCAAACTGTTCCTTTAATTGTAGTTGATCTGGTAGCAGTGGAAGCCCAATTAGAAAAAAGTTCTGGAGAACATTGTTGTAAAAAGTAAAACTTTGATACAGAAATAAAATATTTCTTCTTTTTTTTAGCACTTGTTCCTTTGGTCCTCATTCCTGCTTCAGTTCAGTAGTAGTTTATGGCTTTGTTAGCTAGTTAACTAGCCAGAAGGCTAATTTAGCAAAGTGCAGTAACTGATGTGAAAGATAACATACAACTATTAGCCCCTAGCAGTTTTCTCCACAGCAGGTGTAGAGCTGTTGGCTCAGTAAGTATGCGGAGGAATATTATAACATGTAAATACAGTATATCACTTTTTATTATACAATGCGTCATGATACAGTAGCATTCTATCATATCATATTTTTAGGGCTGCCCACTGGGATCTTAACTGCAGCTGTTATTCTAACTACTTACACTTTAGTAATCTGTCTTTAATGAGGGTGTAACATTTAAAGAAGTAATATATCTGGCATGAGGTTGTTGTGATGAGCTCTTCTTAGTGGCATCATGACAATAACAAAGCAATGGACACGCACATAACCAATTACAAATTATGTTATTACAAAACTTCTATTTGAAAAAATAAGACTTTATGGTGTTTGTGTATAATGGTTTACATGATGCAGTGCTAAAATAAAACTGTTAAACAGTAAATGCTTCTATGTTTTGTTTATTATTTGGCATATTTTAGTCTCATGAATAAATTCATCCACTTTTGTGCCTTTGGTCACCTCCACTGCAGCACAAAGTAACAAATATATAATTACAGCAACCTAAAACAGCTCAGGATCAATTTTTTCAGTACTAACGAACAGGAGAACATGTATGCAGTGAAAAGTTTACTTATAAACTTAGTGGCAGGAACTCATGAGGAGCACTCAAAGCCAGTATCGCCCTCTGCCTCCATCTCCCACTCCTGATCTACACCACATATTCTGACTGACACACACACTGTCACACATCTCCTCTCTCCAGCCTGTCTGTGATGTGTCACTGCCCTACTCCATCCCTGATGATTGATAGGCGCAGGGCTCTAATCTAAAGGGACATTTCTCCATGCTGTCCAGCTGCTATCAGCCCAGCAGCTCCCATACACCCCATGGCAGACCTAGCACTGGTGGCAGAACAGGACACTGGCATCTGATTACCAGCCCATCAGATTCCTGGCTTCTCCTGCAGCCACCACACCACATCCTGTATATCTTACAATGTTACAGTTTCATTTGGCAGATGCTTTTATCTAAAGCAACATACACATGAGAGTTAATACAACACAAGCAAGGATCTAGTCAGGAGAGAACAACGCAAGTAAGTGCCATAAAGCTAAGTTCAGGTCCTATAGGACATAGGTGCCAACAGGCAGTGCATAGAGAGCATAGACATTAATAATATTTTTCTATTTTTTTTACAAGTTCATCAGGTATAGAGGGGTACGCAAAAGAGCTTGGTCTTTAGCTTTTTCCTAAAGGTTGAGAGGGACTCTGCAGATCGAACAGACTTTGGTAACTCGTTCCACCACCGAGGAACTACAGAAGAGAAGAGTCTAGCTAGTGACTTAGGGCCCTTGTGGTGGTGGTACCAGGCGCCTTTCATTGGCAGAGCATAGTGAGCAGGAGGGAGTGTAGACCCGAATGAGGGAGTTCAGGTAGGTGGGAGCTGTTTTAGTTGCTGTTTGGTAAGCGAGTGTCAGGGTTTTGAATTTGATGCAGGCAGCAACTGGGATCCAGTGGAGGGATATTAACAGTGTAGTGAGATGTGCTGTTTTGGGCTGGTTGAAGACCAGACGCGCCGCCGCATTCTGGATCATCTGCAGAGGTCTGAACGTACATGCAGGGAAGCCTGCCAGTAAGGAGTTGCAGTAGTCAATGCATTATATTATGAGAGCATGTACCAGTGTGCTGCATGCTCAGACAGGTAGGGTCTAAACCTTCTGATGTTAAACAGGGAAAATCAACATGATCAAGCAATCGAGGCCAGGGTTAGTCGGTCATTAATCGTAACACCCAAGTTTTGGGCAGACTCTGTGGGCATGAGTTGGGCTGATTCGAGCTGGATACTGATCTGTTGTACAGAGGGACTGGCTGGGATGACAAGGAGTTAAGTCTTAAAGAGGTTAAGCTGATGGTGGCGTTCCTTCATCCATGCCAGGGTATTGGTGAGGCAGGACGAGATCCGTGTTGAGATTGTAAGGCCTTTTGATGGGAACGGAAGAGTGGATGATTGCACCAAGTGATGTGGTGTATATATGTATGTGTGCATACATAACCTTCCTCTCACAGAAAAACACACTTGTGCACATGTTTTTATTGAACTTGCCAGGGTGCTCCTTTACCTACATCCGACCCTTTACCCTGATATGACTCTCTGTTCAGTAGCTACAACAGAATGTATGTTACTGTACAGTCTGATATGATAAATTAAAACTAAGATAAATGTGGATAAAGTAAAGTCATGGGGTATAAATGCAATACTAATGACTGAAAAGTATCATAGGAATATTTTTCAACATCATAGTGATGGTAGTAGCGCTGCAACTATTGATTATTTTCATTATCGATTAATTTGTTGATGATTTTCTTAATTAATCGATTAGTTGTTTGGTTTGATTTTTTTCCTGACCAACAGTCCACAACGCAAAGATAATCAGTTTATTGGCATAGAAACCAGAAAATATTCACATTTCAGAAACAAGAACCAGAGAATTTGGATATTTTTTCTTAAATAATGACTCAAAGCGATCAATCGATTATCAAAAAAGTTGGCAATTATTTTAATAGTTGGCAGCTAATCGACTAATTGTTGCAGCTCTTGATGGTAGACATTTTTACAAAGATGTTGACTTAACATTATGTTGTGTTTTAGGTGAAGCAGATATGTTGAGTTAAAAAAAAAACGGTAAGCACCCTTCACTTAATTTACTGCAACAGCAGAGAATATACACCCAGATAAGTGTTGTTAGTGGGATCAGAAATAAAAGAGGCTGAATCATTTATTCTCAGTTTCCTTGTTAAAGCTTCCTTTACCCTTCAGGTGTTACCATTCAACAAACATATTACAGCAAGATGGTTTAGTGAGCAGTATTTGTGTACTCTTAACTTTAAGTACTAAACACATATCACATCAGAAATGTTCTACATCCCCTTTAGAGATATTATAGGAATGTACACCCGGTCTGAAATTATAAAGTGGTTGTTTCATTTCTCATTTCTCCCCAACACTATTTTTGTTTTGAAGCAGTCCTGCTGAATAATATAAAACATATTTTGCTACCTTCATGACATTGTATATCATAGCCTTGTTATTCTTCTTCATACAGTGTAGAATTGGTTAAATGAACTGCTTTATAAAATGAGATACTAAGGCAGTGCTGGGCATGTTTCCTTATTTGAAGCTGATTGAGCGTCTCTCAGATTCCTGTCAGAAGCTGGAGGTAAATATTAGTTTGTCTGGAGGCCGATGGAGCTCAGTTGTGGGCTGACTTTTACATATAAAGTTCTGTTGTAGTGAGGTTAGTGATCTCTACCCAGGTTTTTATTTTTATTTAGCCCCACCTCTGCACATGCACATATGACACCGCCATATGTGTCATGAAACCGAAGGTCTAACTCTCTCCCTTCTTATCTGTTTGGCCTCCTTTACCATAAAATATACAGCATGTTCTGTGCATTTTACTGTCATCAGACTATTTATAGTTTTACATTTCAAAAATGTTAAAGCTATAATCCTAATTCCAATCATAATCATGAAGTCAAGTCCTAACCCTACACTGACCCCTTTTTAGCAGTGACAACCAACAAAAACTCAAGTTTTGCTCATTTTCTTTGCCCTTGAGATGATGCTTGCACCCTGTAAGAATAGATGCATAGGGGGGGAAAAGCACATGCACACATTTCTCTGCTTTCTGCTCATTTTCCCCCATCCTCACAGTATCTGTCTTATCATGTTCTGTCTCTCTCTCTCTTTCTGCCCTCTACAGTATCTTTGCCTCACCAGTTTCCTTCCCTTATTAGACAAGAATCACTTGTTGGCCAAGTCTGAGGGGACATGGTGCATCTACTGTAAAACAGTGGTAGAAAACTTGAATTATTTTGTCAAATGTGTTATTGCCCTTTTGGCTATGAGATCAACTGCTAACAGCCTGCACTATAATATTTCACTTGTATTTTCCCCCCACACTTCTCTCCTTAGAACTTTGAATCTAATTTTGGTTTTTCAACATAACAATCTGACCTGTAACTCACAATTAAAAGAGAGACGTTTGGGTTACAGTAGTTTTATGGAGGAAAAATAACCATAAAGGTATAACCAGTCTTATATTTCATATGTATTGTTTAATTGTATTGTTTTTAGATGAAGCTGACAGTGTTTGGAAATTAATTCTTTCACATATTCAGAACAGTAGGCCCTCTTTGGTTCACTTTATTGAATCCAGCAGCAATATAAACCCAGATATATGTTGGAGGTCTGAACAGAAATTAAAAAAAAATCCTCAAATCTTCTCAGTTTCCAAGCCAAAGCTTCCTTTACCCTTCAGTGGTTACTATTAAACAGCCAGATGTTTAATGTACAGTATTTGTGTACTCTTTCTAGATATGAAGGCTGACTACAAAGTCAGAAAAAAAAGAATCTTATGTTTAACAGCCGCCCTCATGTTCCCTCTGTTTGTTCGCTTCACTCACTGCTCTCTTCTTGGTCTTGTCTGTTTAATTGGTGAACCTCTAAATGACCCTGAGTGTGTCGAGCAAGTCTATCACTCTTTAACTTTTCCTACGTCTCCCTCCCCGGCCGGCGCTGCCGATACCGGCCTGATTGAAACGTCCTTTTTCGCGGGAGCCAGAAGGAGTTGTTAAAGCAGACATGAATTAATGATTGAATTAATTATCGGAGTCACATACCGTACAATTAATTTTGTGGCTTTGCCTCAGTCTTTTTTCCTCTCCCCGTCTGTGCGTAGAGAATGTCAAGAAACATTTTCTAATTAATTTATGTGTGATTATCAGGGTTAGTTTCTGGAAGGTCTCCACTTTCAATTTGTGACAGGCTACAGCAGAGGAGAGAGGGAAGGCTGGGAGAGATGGAGGTAGGAGTGTGAATAAGAGAGCGGCTGTGCTCGTAAAGTACGTGCCCTCACACACACACACACACACACACACACACACACACACACACACACACACACACACTCTCAGTGAGGTTTGTATGGACTTACATTTTCTTGTTCTCTCTTAAACACACAGTTTCACAATAGAATTTCACCCAAGAATTCCTTTTTCTTCGTTGTGACTCCAATCGGTGATGTTTTGCTTTGAACCTACACATGAATAATGCACAAATCACATTTTTCGACTGTTTTCTTTTAAACATAAAGACAGAATACAGAGTATACTTTCTATAGGTGTGTTTGACATTGTCTTGGTTGTAAGATTTGTGGAATTCATAACACTGTCAGGATAGTTTTAGAAAGTCTACTGTAGTTTAATATGATACTTTCATGAGAGTTATTAGTTGCTGTAGTCATTCCTTCTCTATTTAGGCCATGGCGAAGGCCAAAAATCCAGAAAAAACCATTCTAGTGTTATGCTGAAGCTAATATGAGGCTTCACACTAGAAACACAATAACATATTTTTAATTTTGTACAAAAAAGACTAACTTTGGAAGATACCAACTTCATTTGCATAATATGACTTTAGCATGAGCAGTGATCATTTGCATATGGCTGAACAGACAAAGAAAATGTTCTGCAAACAGAAACTCAGTCCTAACCCAAAAAATTTCCAAGGAACAAAGCTAACAGTTTGAAGCCTTGCCAGAGGTTGTATTGTTCATTACATTCCATAGTATCAAAGAGCTAGATGGAAGGAACGACATACTTATTATTTGGCCACTCTTTCCAGTAGCAGGTCTGAACAGGCAAAATTTGCCCTGAGGATGACACAAAAAGAACGATCACTGGATCAAAGTGGGATTACCAAGCAGGTAACAAGACTGGTCCCAGACTTCTGAATCAACGCTCACATTTTCTCAGCAGTTCAAATATGTCTAGCCAATTGATGGTTTTACCAATGGCTGGAGAATAAGTCGATCAATCAGAGCTTTTTATGTGGTGTTAAAAATGGGGATGTCATCTTCCTACATGGCTAGCAAGCTAGCAACCATTACTGTACCTCAGCTCTGACTGGAAATGACGTCGGTTGGATGGATACTCCTCTACTGATTTGTCAAATATCAGATGACACAATGTCAGGCTGAGTGAATGGCTGTTCAGGCTTCAAGACTTCATTATGTTAGATATATGATCGTATTTTTCTTATTTCTAAATAAATGTGTTTAATCAAATTTGCCACATAGCAAATCTGGGCACAAACTGTACACCTTGCACGTAGAGTGGGATCAACGGAGGTTAATAGAGGCAGCTGTTTTTGCCTGGGAGCCATTTGCCAATTGCCCATTATGATCAAGTGTTAATTAGCTTGGGACCATACTCAACACATTTCATGACCCTCTGCCTACTGTGTTACATCATATCTTGCGTATGAAGCTAACATTGTGACCGGGGGGTGACACTAGAATGAAGTTCATCAAGAGTTCAAAATCTTAAGGGTTCATCCATTTGCTCCTCAGTCTGAATGTGCTCAGCAAACGTCATGGCAATCTGCAGTAGAGTTTGATATTTAAGTTACACATAATGTAGACTTAATCCTGGTGCTAGAGGAAATGTGTGGGTGAAAGCAACAGGATTCATTCTCTTGTAGTAGCTGTGGAGATATCTTTCTCTGGACAAAGGTACTGGATAGACTGACACCATTGTTCTTGGGCTGTGCCATTAGTGGGACCCCAAATAGGTCATAGCATCACCCACCTTCTTTACAAACCCAGTAACAAAAAGTACTAACACTGACCAAACTGGTTTAAGATTGTATACCAGTGTGTTAGATGCGTGCTGTTTTCTACGCATGTTGTCTTGTGACTGGTTGGGTTATGCCGGACTCTCTCTTTCTCACACACCAGCATACAGAGGTGCTTTTTTTTTATCAGCAATAAATGAAACTGCCCACGACCAGTCAGGTGATTGAACTCCAAAATGAAGTTTTCGCATGTGAATGTCAGTATTCTTTGCATTTGTTTGTCTTCAGTGAGGAGGAGGGGGAGGAGGAGGAGGAGGCGGAGGAAGGGGGGAGGGGGAGAGAGGGCTCATCTCATCAACAGTAGCCTTGTCACTTGTTCTGTTTTCACCCCCTTCGTCCTCTGAACGGAAAAAAATGCTTTTAGTTTTTTTTCCCTCATTTTATCTTTCTTCGCATATTTGTGAATTTGCATGTTTGCTTCTTGCTCTTTTCTGGTGGTGTATGTATTTTGTAGATAAAAGTTCAGCAGTGCAGTTAAGAGAAATTAGTTGGGTAAACAGTGGTAAATGTCAATGATAAAGTTCTGTTGAAGCTCATCTGATTAGCAGGGCTACGCAGGTGTCTTATCTTGCCTGTGCAACAGAGGGTAAAATGGAAATGATTGCGTGGTCCTGAGCAGTAGATGCCTATCCCAGAAATGTCTATCTGCCGCTGAGCCGAGCCTGCCGGACTCCAGGGACCCAGGGGTGCTGCATGGAGGATCATGGAGAGAAAGACAAGACAGAGAAAAGGAAACGTAATCAGGTCTTGCTTGTTGTTAGATTGAGGGCTTTTATCAGCCAACATTATAAATGATGTGAGTGGTCATTAATGTAAAAAGACAGGTATCTGCAGAATTCATAAATCAAAATTTTAGACTTTTCAAGAGCTTGACATGTAAAAGCAAAAAATAGCAACAAAGGTGGTAAATCGAGCAATTTCTGCTTTAACAATGGTAACCACGATAACAAGGACAACACAAAATTAAATGTTTAGTGATTTAGTGCTTAGTAAAGGTTCAGATGTGTTCAGGAGACAAATGGGAACCGTAATTGGGATGAACACATTTTACGACTTTCCAAACTCTTATATCCCTGAAACCCTTAATTTCATTTCAGTTTCATTTTTATATATATATATATTTTTTTTTTTTTACATGGAATTGTGTCACGTGACAGGGGTCGCTCATAGTGACAAACCAACTGAGAATTACCCCACAATTTTTATGGTCTTACATTAACTTTATGGTCTAGTCTCACTGCTCTCCTGTATCTGCTGGATGTGTAAAGGATGCAACTAACACAACCATAACAAATTTATGAGATGATATTATATCAGGGCTGTGTGTCAGCCAGCTGGATTTGGAGTTCTTCTGCCAACAGTGTCCAAAAATCAATTCATGCAGCTTTACAAACACAGTGGATTGCTCTTTCAACTATACTATTCATTATTTAATTCTCTATTTATTATTATGATATCTACATCATTTTAAGTACCAGGTAAAGTTATTTGATAATTATTGCGCATTCTTATTGATAATTTGTGCACATTAATTACCAGAACAGAATATATGTTTAAAAGATGTTAAGTAAAACACAATCTTGTGTCATCAAAGCCAAAATCTGTAGTACATCCTTGTATCTCAGTCCAAAAGGTTCTGAACTAAAGTGGCTCATTTAGGTCATCCATGGCTTGGCTTTTTTTTTTTTTTTAGCAGTTTTTGTTGCATAGCATTACAGAATTCAATTTGTGCAACTGGCAACCAATGTTGACCGGCAGGAGTGTTGATTGGTCTCCAGTGTAACATCAAAACTGGGACAAGGACAAATGGAATCAATCTTTTTCATAAAGAGAACAAATGAAGTAATTTAAGGGTACCACTGTTAATTTGAGGAAAGAAATTACAAATGTCTATATGTCTATAGTATGTAGTAGTTCATAATATATAGTAGCAATGTCAATAGTTTTTACACGTTACTGCATGTGTTTATATGAACTTTTCTGTGTATATAGTACATATGTATAGATTACTTTGTAATATCTTCTTTCACTTTGGTGCTACATGGTCCCATATCCCTTCTGTGATCATTAAATAAAGTGCATAATTGAATATGTAAGTGTGGGGATTTGTAATGTGTTGAGTGTTTTCAGGAGAAAGCCCTTGTATACAGACAGATAGAATTGGATTTGACATCATGTAAACATACAATACAGGCCCTCATCTTTCCTAATAATGCCAGAACTGCATTATTTGTCCTGTGTTTCCCATGAGAACTAGAGGGAGAACAGGAGAGAGAGGCGTTGGGATTTGTCATTCAGCAGAGGTTAAACCCCACCTATTAGTGTGGGGTCGGAGTAGCACGCAGATAAAGATTTCCTGTTGTACGGTGTCAAAAAATCAATAGCTCCGCCGCGATGTGCTCATTTGATATCAACAATAGTCTTTTTTTTAAAAATCAATTAGGCCGGATAGAGGAGAACATCAGTGTTGGGTTACACCTTTCTCTTTTTTTCCCCCCTCATTCCTCATTGATATCCAATCAGGCAGGTTGTTGTTAAGGATGCTTGTTCTCATTTGATGACAACATATAATGCCTCGATGCTTGGTTTTTGCATATGTAACTCCCTGCACACTGAGGCTACACAGTGTTAGACTGAATTCTTTGTTTTATTCTTCTCAAAATGAATAAAGAACATAATGCATAGTGGTTAGTAATGTAACTTGAAGTCTGACTTCAGGAATGAAAAGGTGTTCAATAAAAAGGCCTTAAAAACAGGTATTTCTGCAGACAGCTGTACAACTTGTGTGTATTCAACCTAAACAGAAAGTTTTACTTACCTCAAACATAAACGTAGGCCTGGTAAGCCAAAATGGTCTTTCTTTCTGTTTTATTTGACAAATGAACTACTGCTTCAACCAACGATAATTTTCATTATCGATTAATCAGTCTGTTATATGTTTCAATCAAGCTTTTGGTCTATAAAATGTCAGAAAACTGTCAGCTGTCATATTTTGTCTTCATTTTGCTTGGTTTGTACAACCAAAAGTCCAACACCTAAAAATATTCATTTTACAATGATGTCTACCATCAGTAGGATTAATGTGATCTGACAAAGACAAAATGTTACCTACAGTGACTTGACAGAGCAACTGAGAGGCAATGCAAGAACACTACCAAAAACAAAGCATTGAATTTATGCTAATTTCAAGAATTAGTCAGTACCTACAGTATTTTATCTCATATCTATGTTGTGTAATGTACAGTATAGAAAAAAGTTGTTCACATACATACAGTATAACAGCATTTTGGACAAAATACTGAAAAATGATTTTAAGAAAATAAAATAAAACTGGGCCCAAGCTACTTCCATGTGGGACTCCACATAACTTAAATTTGCTGTCAAAGAAGTACTCACACAAAAGATATAGCTAAAACAAAAACTGGGCTCTCCCAGAAAAATGTCTATTTGTAAAGATAAAAACGAGTCCTTGGAAACCATTCTCATCACAATAAATAAGATTGGACTGAAAACAAACTTCTGATACCCAATAACAAGAAGTGAGAGATTCTTAAAAGGCCTACAGTTAGAGCCAGAAAATCATCTTTTCTGTCTTTCGGTGAGGGTCTAGTTTTGGATTCTTTCCAAAGTTTTGGACAGTTCCTACTAGCATTCATTAATAATATGACATATCAGTTGAGATAACAGCCCACCTGCAAGTTTAATTAATTTTCCTTCCAAGTTACCTGGAGATGTATCATCTTAGAACGCAACAATTAATCTGCATGATTAAGGATGGAATAACATTTTTGTCCCTCATGTTATTTCCAAAAGGGCTGCATGTTAAGTGGACATCTTCAATCATTCTTTTAGTTGATAATATAAATATTTAGCAATTATGACTTAATTATGAAAGTGACCTTTCACTATAATTTAAACGGTTACAACCCAATTCCTTAACTTTTAGCGGACATATCTTTCTGGGCGTGTGTTTCATTCATGTGCTACTTTTCAAGCTTTATCTCTCTGAAACATGAAAGATCAACTCATCAGTAAGCTATGATGCAGTGTTACATTCACTGACCTTTTACAGAATTGAGCATGTCCATCCAGTAACTTTATCAAGATATCCATCAACTTTGCAAACTTGGCATTATTCACAAATGAATCAGTGGTTAATCGTATACAATGTGTTGATATACGATCCCATGTTATGTTTTAGGGATATTTGCCTTTTGAGTTTAAAAAGCTCCTAACAGTGTGTAGGATTTAGTGGCATCCAGCAGTGGGGTTGCAGATGGCAACCAACTGAATACCCCTGCCCTCCCCCTCCCCTTCCAAGTATTTAGGAGAACCTATGGCGGCCGCGATACTCGCAAATATCGCAAAAGGCCCTCTCTAGAGCCAGTGTTTGGTTTGTCTGTTCTGGGCTACTGTAGAAACATGGTGGTGCAATATGGCGGGCTCTGTGGTAGGGGGCCCTCTCCCTATGTAGATATAAAGGGCCCATTCTAAGGTAATGATAACATTCTCTCAGTCAGCTTCACATGTATGCACTACTGCACTTCTATTAAAATGTTGAATTTTACTTGATTTTATACATCTTATGTATTCTATGTTTTAACTTTTTTATTTTACTTTATTATTATTATTATTCAGTATGTATTCTATTTAAGTTGTCAGTGGGTTTTTATCTTCCATCTTATGTTACACATTCTATGTATTTTAGTTTCACTTTTATTTTAGTTGATATTTTATTATCAAATGAGTTTTATTTTCCATCTCATGTTACATGGGTGCTGAGGTCAGTGGTCTGTGTCTGTTGGGGAAAAGGGTTTCTGTTATGCTTATGGCTTCAGAGACCTAGGTGCTGATTTACAGATTGTGTACACATGGTGAAATACTGTCTGAGTTTTTGCTTATTAAGTATCAAATTACAGCCACTGAAGTACACATTCTATGTATCGTATTTTCACTTTATCTTTTTCCATCTTATGCACGTTTACATGTTTTTATGCTCATTTTATGTCTTTTATGTCGTCTTTGGTGTGAAGCACTTGGTGGATATAATTTCTTTTGTTGTAAAACACTTTGAGCTGCATTTTTTTGTATGAAAGGTGCTATACAAATAAAGTTAATTTGGTACCTTGAAAGTACCACAGTGGTAAAAATTTAAGTGTATATCCATAAAGAATCTGTCAAAGTTCTGGGACGCTGAGGACAAACTAACAGTTTTAGCTCTATTCAATCACACAGAGTGACTGCAGAGATAAAGGAAGTGCCTTTTCGGAGTTGTTTAAAGTTTTAAAGTCTTACAAAATAGTTGAAAATCAACCCATTTCACAGACCACATGCCAGTTCACCTGACCCATGTGACTTTTTGATGAGGGGGGGGGGTTGAATCTTTACTGTCCTGCTACTGAATAGTTCCAGTTGTGTGATATGTGTGAACCTCATAGATTATCTCCAGCCATGACATCAGCAATAGTGTCATATTTTTCCACGAGCTGTCATTTAAATATGTATGTTTATATTTTATGTCAGTGTCAGAGTCATGAACCCAATAATCCTTCAGTAATGGATCGAATCAGTAAATCTGCCCTGTGTAATTTCTATTGACAGGAATCAGTCATTTAAGGACGGAATAATCCTTAAACTGGCAAAACAAATGACACAAAGAAAAGGTGCAGATCTGAAAATCCTGTAACATCATCATCAACATTATTCTGGTCTCCTCTCTCTCTCTCTGTCCCTCTCTCTCTCTCACACACACCCCCACTCATCGGTTAATTGCGTTAGTCATTTCATTAATGACGGACTGATTGTTTTATTGTGTTGGTTCATCAAAGAGGCCTGGACGCCCCAGTGGCTGCTGAAGCGTCCGTATTGATAAGGCTTTGTGTGTGTGTGTGTGTGTGTGTGTGTGTGTGTGTGTGTGTGTGGTGACAGGGAGTGTGTCAACGTGTCATCTTGTGGATGTGTGTGTTTTGTGTGCTAGAGAGAGAGAGAGAGAGAGTGTGTGTGTGTGTGTGTCAGAGCTAAATGAGTAAAGCAGTGTGGATACTGTGGAGCTGGTTGATATTGATAACAAGCCCATCTAGCCCTGTATTTTTGGGAATGGGTCTTCTAGTAATAACAGAGAGTCGTGTGTGTGTGTGTGTGTGTGTGTGTGTGTGTGTGTGTGCGTGCACGCGCTACACATAGTGTATAGCGCTGATGGGGGTAGTATCATACAGAGCAGTGAGGGTAGTAGCAGCCATATTGATAAGGAGCACTGGGTTCTTCAGCAGGTCTGCGGTGAGCAGGAGGGGTAATTAACAGGGATTAGGATTGTTGGAGGCCTCATGTTACCCCCGTGAACACAGCTAACCTGCTGGGATTAGCAAGCAGCACTCATTAGTGGAGGTGCACCGATAGCACTTTTTCACAACCATTGGATGGTAGCGTTTTATTAAGCAGACTCCCTGACAACGACTTAATCTACAGTCACTGATGCCGCCTTTAATTAACTGGTTACACTCCATCATTTGCATTCACATACTGTATATGTACATTTTCTTGATGAGTGTTAGTTATAAAATAGAAAGTAAGTCAGATATTGACAGTAGCTAACCCTAAAACAGTTTATCCTATCCAAGGGACATGTTGTTATAGTATTGGTGTCAGTGCAGCTTTATCTGCTAATTAAAGTACTAGTAATGTAGAGCTTGACTGGCGCTGATCCAAATAGTCTGGAAACTGTTAATGGAATACTGCTTATATCATTATACAGTCTATGTTTGGTGGTCACATTGTTCTTCCTTCCTTTCGCTTATTATTAAGTATATTTCCATCCACCTGTTTGATTTCTCAGATTTCTTTCAAGGCCAGAAATCTGAAAAAAGACAAAATATTGAACTTGGCTAAGATGAGAAAGTTGTCAAATCAAAAGAAAAAGAAGAACAGATGAAGAAAACGTGATAATGCTGACAGAAACAGATTTAGAAAATACAAATTAATATGTGTTTTTCTTCACATCTGATATGTGAATATTAAAAGTTGGATGCATCAAGATAAACAGTTGGTGGCGCTAATTCTACAGTCCGGTGCCATTAAACCATCGCAGAAGAAGAGAACACAACGAGACGATGTCTTTAAAAGTCAAACCTCAAACAAATGAAAACTATGTGAAAAACATGATGGAAATATGGCATTTATGTTTGTTTCACGTAAAACTTTGATGAAGGTTACAGTCTCCTCAGTACACAAACTTTTCCACCTTAGCCAAGCTTTAAAGATATTTCAGCTTTTTTGAAAATTACCAGTATTTCCACTCAGGTTTTTTTTAGACGCAAATTGAAAATGTGCATAAAAACAGGTGGATGGAAATACACTCACTGATTGATACCACATCCAGACTGGACTATTGCAATAGCATTCTTTGTGTATTCTCCAGATTAGTTGTCTGCACATCAAGATCACACTAAAAGACTCCTTTGAAACTCAGTGTGGATATTCAGGTCAGCCTTGCCTCGGCCAAAACAACTAATGACCTGTGTGATGTACCTAAAGGTATGCTGACATGAAGGGATATAGCTCCATAGGTCATGAAAGGAATAGGATAACATGTGTCCAGCCTTAATAATTGACAAACTAATGCTTGTGTCGTGCTTGTTTATAAGTTAATATCTGTGTTGGCTCACTGAGGTCAAATCCTTGCAGTTTCACAATGAGGGTCAACGGAGCTGGTCAGGCTGATAAGACTCCCATGTGGCGAGGATCAGCCAATAGCACAGAGGCAGACTGGACATTGATGGAGTGCTGAGATAAGGAGGGTCAGAGTGGCCAAACTGAGATAGGAGATAGGATACTGGCTGGACAGACGCTGGACTTCAGACTCTGCAGGCAGCAGGTTAGACTGTCTGAGGTGTCATGTTTGGGTTGGCGCTTGACCTGGGACTGAAATCTGACACTCAAATCTGGAACATTTGTGTCCAAACCCCAACAGAACCCAACAGCTCTCATGTGTCAGGAGATTTCCTGGATATCTGCTTTTTAATTTGATGTATTCTAACAAAGAAGCGCTAATACTGTAGGTTACCCTCAACAATATTTGTGAAATTGAGCTCCACCCAAAACCTGAGTCATTCAATAAAAAATTCAGCCCAACCTGACCCAAGCACAGCAGTTCAGGTCAGCTCCTGTTGCATCTGGCATCAGTGTCACGCTCTCATGTGCATCGGGGCAAGAGAATGAAAAAGTAGGGCTGGCTACAGTGGGAGATATACCATGACCTGTTCCTGAGCGCTTGATCCGAATAATACGTACTATCAGGTCACTTCTTTCCCTAAAACGTGATCGTTGTCTGAACATTTGACCTGGGTGTTCATTATATTGTGCAGAGTGTCGATGCAGCTTTGAGCTGTGAGTTAAGAGAAACGTACCACTTCCTGTGTGACTTTGCCACAGCGGTCCTGACAGCGAAACAATCTTTTTAACTGCTGTTTCGCTCTTAAGGATGCCTTTTTATTAAATTAACGTCTTCTCTGTGCGCTTTCGTCCCTCAAACCACGCTTCTTCCTGCTCCCTCCTCCCCTCCATAACCCCAACCCACTCCCCTCCCCAACACCTCCACCTCCACCCCCCCACTGGCTGTGGGAAAGCCATTTTATCAGCGTCTGTCCGTTGTTCTCTGGTGGGGATAGATACAGAGAAGATAGATGAGTGTTTTGACATGGAGAGTGTTAGACAAACACTCTTATCAGGCCCGCCACTTTAGACCGACCCCCCGAAACAGTTGGCTGAACCATGGACGAGATGAGGACGGGTGGGGGGGGGGGGGGGGGGGGTGAGAGGAGGGGGAGGCAGTGTAAGGAGAAGAGGGGGAGGCAGATTCTGTATGTGTTTTGATCAGAGAGAGAGGTAGATGGTCATAATGAGAAAGCTTCTCCAGAAGCAGAGCCTGAGGCAGAGCAGTTGGCATTAATCCCATCCAGTCAGTCACTGGAGTTTCTGCTGCAACACTCACCAGTATTGCTCAAACTTGTTCATTAATCCTCAGATGTGCAGTGAGAGTTCTCTAAACTACAAACGGCCTCTTCTCCTGCAGACCAAGCTGTCTAAAGTTTTTAAATAGATGGCTCAGTCCCCCATGCCTGCCGGCTATCTGGCTCTATCTGGGCTGCAGCAGGCTCAGACCACAGCCGTCACTGCCATCCTTCTACAGTTATCACTTTGAGGAAGTGCACAAGAAGTTTCCCCTGTTTGAACCGGGCCAGGACAGAAAGTGCTCAGCTTGTATCAAACTCCCCCTGCTGTTGAGCCGCTGCCGCTTTGTGTCCGAGTCGCTGCTGCTGCTACAAGGGTTCGGGTCAAGTTCAAGCCATATGCTGCTTTTGATTGTTGTTTTTTTTTCTTTGCCTGTCATATGGTCTCTGCTCAGTACTATCGGTGTGTTTGAACCAGATGGGATTTTTGAAGGCCAGTACTGATGTTTTGAACATGTACTCTATGTATGTACTCAGTATTTTTAAATGTTGATGCCAAGAAAGCTCCCAATAAGACAAGATTTCTGAACTCTCCATAAAAACCTTACTAGTAAAATTATACTTCTACAGGAAAGTTGAACGTGAAGCAGAAATGATATATTTGAACATATAAAGTGTGAAACAGTTTCTTCAACACATTTGTCATCAATGACACTGCCTGACTGATATCTGATGTTTAATGATACGGATCGGCTACACGCTTCAAAGTGCTGATATATTTAACTCTCACTTCCTCTCTTCCCTCCACCAGATGACCTGGAGTTGAATGAAGAAGGCAGTGAGAGCAGGGTGGTGGCTCGCAGGGACCTACATCCAGACACAACATGGGGCCCCTACCCAGGAATGCTCCAATCAGAGGGCAGCACAGATGATCAGGAGACAGAGGTAAGGGCTCTAACATGGAGGTTCTATCACCATTGTTACCAAGACTAATTTGTAACTGTTCACTTATTATACCTTTAAGTAAACCTTAACCAAATGTATGTTTTTAATACAATAAATTAGCAATTGAATGGAGTTGAAGCATTCCAAAGCAACGTCTAAGCAACAATAAAAAAAAAAAATAGAGATGTTTGTCTAGTAGGATTAATCAAATTAAGCCACAATCTTAATTTCATGAGAATAAAATTGATAAGACAGTTAAAAATTTAAATGGATAAAAGAAAATTAAAACATCTTAAACAAGAAAAGAAATAAAAATATAAAATAACATTTTTTTTTATCCAAAAGCCAAGCTGAAAAGGTAGGTTTCAATGCTTTGAGCAGCTCTCAGATCCTCAGGCAGGCTGTTTCAACAGCTCGGAGCAAGAATGGTAAAACCTACCTCACCAAAAGTTCAATTAAAAGGCTTGTGCCAGAGGACCAGAGGTGCCTTTCTAGTTTATATTGCAAGCATGACAGATAAAGTGCAAGACCACAAAGTGTTTTATAAATTTTCAAATCAAGAATTTTCAAATCAGCACAAAAACTGACAGGCAACCAGTGTCAAGATTTTAAAACATGTATAATGTGTGCTCTCCTTCTGATAATAACACTTGTGCAGCTGGTTGTTGCTGAACTGAACATGAGATAGATCAGAAGGAAGCATCACCATAACAATCCTCGTTAAGTTGTACAGATGACCCAATCAGAAAATGACACATCTTTAAAGCATAGTAATATATTATTCTCCATTATGAATCTGGTGCGCCTTTGTAGTGAGATTCCTGTTAGATACAGAGCCGTCATTAAAGGAATCTACCTTGTGACTCTGTGGATGAGCTGAGCGTTTGGTCCAGGATTATCTACCTATTATTATTATTATTATTATTATTATTATTATTATTAGTAGTAGTAGTATTAGTATTAGTATTATTGTTATTATCTCAAAGTCAGTGCAGTGACAGGTGAGGCTGACAGTCAGAGCACACTGCTCATTGTAAGCAGTCCATGTACAAAGCTTGTTTGGACTGTAAATGCTATCAGTAAGAGCGGTCACAAGTTTACATTACTGGGTATTTTAGAACACTTGTAGGCTGACAATTGAACTGACAATAAGATCATTTATAAGATAAGTTTAGGATGCTTTTTGATAATTCATGTCATGTATCAAGCATCTGAAGACGTCACCTTGGGCTCTGTGAAATAGCATTTGGACTAAACGATGTATTCATTGTTCAAAAAACTAGTTGACAGATTAATAAATCATGAAAATAGTTGTATAGTTTTAGTTATTTTTGATTTGTATTATTATAAAATGTATACAAGCTTTTTAGGTTGGTTAAGTGGATGAATAAGGAATCATTTATTTTAAATGGTGAAAAAAAATTCAGCAGATGAATTGATGGTGAGAATAATTGTAACCTGCAGCAGTAAAGAAAGACAAACCAATAAATGTACTTGGAGTGAGAAGCTTTATAATAATAATAATATGATTATATTACAATATATTATTAGACTTATAGCAGTATATGCTAACACTGAGAGGAGAGTAAACCGTGCTGATGTTGAGCTCCATGCTGAAGTGAGACCTCAACTGACTGACGTGATTTCAGTTGGAAAGGTCAGAGGTCGGATGGTCGGATAACAAAGAGAGACAATGAGTAAACACCTTATCACGTACGTGTGTGACAGTGGTTGGAAATGAAAACAGCTGTGTGTATCTTTATGTGTGTGTGTGTGTGTGTGTTCCTTGGGAACAGTGTGTGGGACCGGATGGAGTCCTATCAGAGGCTGGGTTTGTGCATCATGTGCAAGTCCATCTAATCATATGATACTGATGCTGGGAGAGGCTTCCTGGCACGGAGCACAAACTCGGACATGCACAAACACACACACACACACACACACACGCACAGGGTCAGTCACACACATTCCTACCGAATTTCTGTAATTCTACCTTGCTATACCTGGCTTTCTTTGTCTTATCCTCAGTTATTTTTGACTCCAGACGCCAAATGTAGTTCAGTAAATTTTAGTCCGGCTCAGCACAGTTCAATCAGTTCATGTCTGGATCTAGACCAGTTCACATTGAGTTCACAACCAGTCCAGCAAAGCCTAGTTTCATGCGGAATTCATGCCTCACATACCTCCTCTCCTCTCCTCTCCTCTCCTCTCCTCTCCTCTCCTCTCCTCTCCTCTCCTCTCCTCTCTTCTGCTCTGATCTCTTCTCCTCTTCTCTCCTCTCCCAACTTTTCCTTTCCTTTCCTTTCTTTTCCTTTCCTTTCTTTTCCTCTCCCCTCCTCTCCTCTCCTCTCCTCTCCTCTCCTCTCCTCTCCTCTCCTCTCCTCTCCTTTCCTCTCCTCCCCTCCCCTCCCTTCTCCTCTCCTCTCCTTTTCCGTTCCATCCTCTCCCCTCTTCTTCTCCTCCTCTCCTCCCAGCCCTACCCAGACGTCCGCCTGTCTTTTATCTCCGCATGGCGCCATCCTCCTGGACAACAAACCCCAGTGATTGATTCCTGCTTGATAGGCTCTCATTTCTAAGATTTCGTTTATTATCAGTGAGGTTCTGAGTGTACAGATAGATGTCTGCATGTGTATTTGTGTGTGAGTGTGAGTCAATGCACGAGCACCCGCTTGCGCGCACACACACACTCACCCATCACCTTTTGTTCTTCCCCTCCCTTCCGCTGCCTATACCGTCCTGTTCCTCCTCTAAACTGTAAAGTCCATCTGTTCTTTTAAAGGCTTTGCATTCATATGGAAAGCATCTCATTCTGATTCTTAATACCCATTTTCTCTCTTCTTCCTCATTTTCTTCCCCCCCACCCTCCCCCATCTGTGGGCTGAAGGATTGAGGAGACGGACCTTCAGTATCTGCTGGAGATAGTGGCTGTAATCTCACATTCCTCCTTCTGTGTTTCTCCCCCTGTCACTCCACATCCTCCCTCTCCTCTATCCATCCCTCCATCCCTCCCTCCCTCCCTCCCTCGTGGGTCAGCAGGGGTCAGGGCTATCCTCCTCAATGTGTTGGAGAGGAGAAATCTACTCATCTCCTGGCACGCTGCTAAAGCCAGAGCCTCACGCTGCATGATTGCTCCTTGATTGGTTATTTGAAGGGTTCCAAAAACACAGCGGATGTTAAGGATGAGCTCACTTTACCAAGATTTTTATTTGAATACACTAGTAGGCACTGTTACTTCAAAATAAAAAAAAATATTGTTTAAATACAAAAAGAGGTACTTTAGCAAAACACAAATTTATTTGCACATGCAGTTTCAGGATCTGCTGGCCAGTGTCATGTCCTACTGGAGCAGTAGGGGGTTAGGGTTTATCCCAGGTAGATGCTGTGTCACTTCTATACTAAATACTGACTGTATACAATACACACTATACTAATCTTTCAAGCCTAAGTCCCAGAATACCTTCAATGACAGCATTTTTAAGGATAGTGCTTTGTACAATATCTGCACATGATTACGTACTTTTATACTAACAGGAAATTATACAATACATACAAACATTAAAGTCCCCCTCCACTCAAAAATATGTTTTTCTTCCTGTTCCTACAGTTCGATGTTTGAGCTTCACTGTGCTGAATGATGTCTATGCAGAGTTTGACACTAGAAGCCTGTTTTCACCTTCATCTGCTGAAAGTAGAAAGTTTCTCAGTGTTCACTGAAAATCTGGTTTTAAGGGGCGGGCCTATGAGGAGCATTTGTGACATCACAAGTAGCTTAGAGCCAATCATGGTCCACTATGCTATTTACACAAGTGTGATGTGGAAACTTGAAGCCTCCAGTGCACATACATTGAGAATTAACACATAAGCACATAAAAGTCGAATTGACTCGGCCTCAGAAATGATCATTGAGTTGAATGCATGAACACATCTATGATGCTATCTGGACAAACACTGAGCATCTATTACATGTGTTAATATTGCTTTCCTGTCATACAGCTGACATCACTTTCACACTCATCAAACCACTGAGTGAGACCATAATCAGAGTCATTTAGATCTCTTCCTTTTAACATATCGATATTGAATCACCTCATTTTATACTTCATTTTAGAATTATTACACACATTCTCAAACGACAGTGAAGGACTTAACTCCTTCACCCATAACCCCTCCACTCTGTGATGACTCCTATTGATCATACAGTAGATATAATATGTTAATAACATCATAACAACATAAACCATCAGCTAGATCAACAGGGACTGATGAAAAAACAAATGGGGGAAAATTCAAAATTATTTTAAATATCCCCTCCGGACATGTTATAAGACAATACTCTGACATGGTTTTCAAAATCTTAAAATGACACATGCTCCCTCATTGAAAAACACAGAATCTATGAATATGCAAATATGCAAATATGCAAATATTGTTCAGAAGTCCATTCTCTATGTTTGTACACTGGAGGCTTCAAATTTCCACATCACCATCACCATCATCTTTCTGCACAGAGAAGAAAAAACCATCCAACTGATGGAACAAAAAGAAAAACACATTTTTAAGTGGAAGGGAGCTTTAAGTTTGTGTGAAATGATCCAAACAGAATATCTAATAGAAAGTGGAAAAAGTCTGATGTAATGGGTTTACAGTGCATACTTCAAGCCCATACAAAAGTACCTTTGAAAGAAACTATCCATTAATATCCATTTTTATTATCTCCAGCTAAAGATTTTCTTTGTGCCTGGACATCAGTCATCCTATGTTGATTTCCTTCTAAGGTCCATCTTCTGCTTTGAGCACGCTTTCAACATTCCCTCACTTCAATATGTGGAAATGTATTTTTTGTATTTTTTGCCCCTAGATCTTTCCCAGCTGTCTCTCCTTCCTCACTTCAATCTTATTCATACCACCTGTCTTCCTCAGTCCTCAGGCTTGCCCCCCCCCCCCCCCCCCCAAATCTATGGGAGAGATTGGTATGGCCCACTTGGCAGCGCTGCCCCTTCCAGCATCGCCCTCTCTCTCTCAACTTCTCTCTCGACAAATTTGCTTCTTATTTGGCCCGGACAGATAAGCTATCAGTTTAATATGAGGCCTACTCAGCAACACAACTAGATCGGGAAGCATTTTGGATATGCACAAGTGTACACCCGCTCATGCAACACATACACATGCCCACAGAGATATATGAAGCTCAATGGCTTTTATTTTTTCATCTGAAATATTATACACTTATATGTCTTTGATGTTGTCATAGCCTGTGTGTGTGTGTGTGTGTGTGTGTGTGTGTGTGTTGTGGTGTGGGTGGGGGGAAGTTTGTCAGTTCTGAGAAATCAGGGTGGGGCAGAGAGAGAGAGAGAGAGAGAGAGAGAGAGAGAGAGAGAGGCACATGAGATCCAGTCCTCACTCTCCCTTCAACAGATCTCCTTCATTAGATTAGCAGCGTGTTAACTGGCCTGTGTCATATGGAAATCCTGCCATTTGCATCTCTTGAGAAAGAGGCGTAAAACCATTTATCTATTTAAATATATTCTGGCTGATATGGCTGTTGGACTTTAGAACAGGGTATAATAATGTTTACTGATCAACTGATCAGCTGGCTGCTGATTCCTCACAGTTTTTGGTTGAGTGAGCAACCAGGTCCTCCTCGGTGAGCCTCCCATGGCAACCCAGGACTGAGCACGCCACCGCTGCTCCTCTGATTGGATCGCATATAACAAATCTGATATTATATCTCCTCTCCTTCTGATTGGATCCTGCTTTAATTAACTGATAGGGCGAGTGCATGTGATTGGACCGAAGTTGCAGGATTGTTGTGAAATTTCAGCTGAGATGAAGGATGCAGTGTAGGTGAAATAGGGATGATGCTGAAATGTTGGCAAACATTGAGTTTGTTGCATCTGTTGCATCTTACCAAAGGACAGATGTCCAAAGCGAAGTCTTAACACTACCACAGGAGAAACTCCACTTACAACATCGTTGCTATTGTTCTCCCTCCTTCAGTAGCACCCAGCAGTTCACCCCACCCCAATCCTGTCTTTCCTGGAAAGGCAGCCTGAAGGCACGATCCTAGAAGGAGCAGAGTAGGGGAGTTCAAAGCGTTATCACGCGCCGAACGTCTTTTCATCATGTTTTAGAAACAAGCATTCGCACTAATCCCCCAATAATCTCTCCAGGAGAACTGGGGCGATAAGGCGCGCCACCCACGGCTTTTCAAACACTTTTTGGGTAGTCTCTTCTCACTCTCTATCTCTCCTCCCCTCTACCTCCTCTACTCTCCTCTCCACTTCCTCGTTCCCTCACTCCCCTGGAAGGACGAGTGAAGGTGATCACCGTCTCCTCCTTATTCTCTCTCGAGCTGTTTTCTTTTTTTTTGTGTGTGTTGACTGAGCCAGTTTGTTTACATCCTGATTCCGATCTTTATATTTTATCTGGACTCATCAACAGTGTTTCTCTGCCTCTCTGTTTCTCTGTTTCCTCCGCCCATCAAATTAGAATGTTAATTAAAATGATGCTCCTTCAGAACAAATCGATGATTACGGTGAGTGTTGAGACACCGTCTGTAATGCCCCCCAGAAGAACGCGATACATCAGTGTTGTCTAAAAGAACTGAGGAAAAAGTTTCCCCTTTTAAAGGCGGTGACATAAAACACATTTTCCAAGTTGTGTCTTCTGTACCTGCATGAATTGTTCTGCCATCATATAAATGTCCAAAAAAGCCTTTTTGAGTATTTTTATATAAAATCTCCTTTTAATCTCCTTTCTTTTTTTTAATAAATTTGTTTACTCCTTGCATTTGGACACGCATGTATAAATGTATACAATCAAATTGGATTTGGACCCTTCCATCACATTAACTCCCAAGACCCCAAGAATAAACTACGGTAATAAACAACCATCATAGCAAAATGTTACTTAATTCTTCTCAAAACATTAATATGTAATTAATGTCATCTGGAGAAAAAAATATTATTTTAGGGTTAGGGTTAGGGTTAATTAGGTTATTTTAGACTTCACCCAAATTTACCCAAGTTTTGGCTTCTGGACACAACAGGTCCAACTTACTTACTGTCTGAATCTTTGTTGTCTGCCTGAGCAGATGTTTCTCAGTTGTCGTGAAGATGGTTTAGGTGTTGGATGAGTTAAAGTTAAGGTTACTAAGATGATACATGTGCATATGCAGAAACCTTGCAGAGATTGTTTTACCTATGAGCATTATATTAAAAAGAAAAGCCCATGATACAGTGTTTGATTCCTATGGTGCACTTGCTAGGCTTGATGCTCAATAATTTTTCCAAAAAATTTTTGTTTCTGAAACTGACAATCTGATAAACACTTCACACAGTGGTTGGCCAGGTGTATGAAGGTGAGAAAATATGCTATGTTTGAACCCCTCCTTTAAAGGACCAGTGTGTAGAGTTTAGTGGCATCTAGCAGACCAGACTTGGCAGAAATGGAATGTAATATTCATAAGTATGTTTTAATTAGTGTAAAATCACCTGACAATAAGAATCATTGTGTTTTCCTTACCTTAGAATGAGTTCTTTATATCTATAGGAAGCAGGTCCTCTTCCACTGAGGCCGCCATGTTGCACCACCATTTTTCTACAGTAGCCCAGAACAGACAAACCAAACTCTGGCTCTAGAGAGGGTCTTTCACATTTTTTGTGTGTTTCACAGCCACAGTATGTTCTCCTACAGGCTTGGAAGGGGAGGAGAGGGGTATTCAGTTTGTTGAAATCTGCAACCTCACGGCTAGATGCCACTAAATCCTACACACTGGTCTTTTAAGATTTCTTTTTCATTCTTACATTAAAACTACTTCCATCAGTTATCATATAAAAACGCATAAACATTTTTACCTTCAGCGATGGTCGTAAGACATTTTGTAATAACTAATTTGTTTTCCAGCCTTTAGTCATGCCCACTTTGTAGCAATCAAATCAATCCCTGAACGATTTGATCAAATCCTACTCAAAATTATACCATGCTCACCAATACAGAATCTGAAGATGCCATTTGACTTTAAACATGGACTCAAATTCTTTTCTAGCAGCAAAAGCCTCATCATCCCTCTGCTGATGGACGTATTGCCTCATAATGTTGCCCCTAAGGAGAGCTAGCCTTTATCTGCGGTGATTTAATCTGTGCGCTCTATATAGGCTATACCTCTACCTTCACCTGTCGTATAACTTGCCCACATCATGACAGTAGCTGTCTGTCTCTCAGTCAATCTGGCCCTGACAGAGGAGCCTATCACCCAGAGAGAGAGAGAGACAGAGGAAGAGAGAGAGAGAGAGAGAGAGAGAGAGAGGAGGAATGATTGGAAAGAGGAGAGAGAAAACGGCCAAGAAAGATAAAATACTGATCGACAGAAATCCGGCCAGCCAGGCCAGAGAGAAAGAGGAACAAAAGAGACCCGAAGAGAAAAGAGGGAAAGGTCCATCAACTGAAACAAAACATGTGAGACAAAAAGAAATATGAGAAAGAAAGAGAGCTGGAAGAGAGGTGAGACAAACGTGAAAGAGGAGGGTTAGACAGGAGAGGGGGGGAGGTGTTCATCACTCAGTAGGAATGACTGGCTGGTATCTGCATCTCCCTGTCATCTGCACCGGCTTCTGCAGGGTGGAGGAGGAAGGAAAGAGGAGGAGGAGGAGGTGTAAGAGAGGAGAAGAGGAGAGGGAAAACCTCTATCCTCTCTATCTCTGAGCCTCATCTCCGGCAGTTCAGGAGCCCGCTTTCCAAGAGTGCCTCATTTTCAAATCTCTTATCTCGGCCCCCGTTTTAAGTATCGCAGTTTTATATTTTTACATGTCATTTGCATGCAGCTCATCAAACCTGGCTCCCTCTATTTTTTTTTCTTTTTTCATCTTCTTCTTCTTCTTCTTCTTCTTCTCGGAGGTGTGTGCCGATATGTGCGGCTGTGCCTGCATGCCTGCACAAGGGAATAAGCTCTCACTCTTCCATGTACTGTATTTACAATATTAGTACCTCGTGAGCAGAATGTAAAGTGTTAAAAGTATCTTGTGTCTCTGTTGAATGTTAGAGAAATGAAAGAAAAACTCAAAGCATGAGTGCAACAGAGGTAAAGTGTGTGTATGTGTATGTGTGTGTGTGTGTGTGTGTGTGTGTGTGTTTGTATGAGAGAGGCGGATGAGAGTAGGTTTCTGATTTTTATCTGCCTTCCTTTTCTTCTTTGTATTTTTGGAGGATTCACACAGTGACCTCTTTGTTTGGGACAGTGAGTACACCCCTCCAACCCCCTGGATGGGGAAAGAAACCATTTCCTGTAGTCGAGAGATAGAAGGAGAGACGGAGAGAGAAAAGAGAGAGAGATAGGATGGAGAAGGAGGGGTGGGCGGACAGAAGGGTAGGAATGAGAGTTGGGGAGAGGAAGAGAATCAGAGATTAAGAAAGAAAGAAAAGAGGTGTATAAAAGGAAGGAGGCGGCGCAGGAGAGACAGTGAAAGAGGAGAAGGGAGGAAGAGGGTGAAATGGATGATTGAATGAATGATTTTGTGAGAGGGGTGAATGAATGAACGATGGTTGAAAAGGTCAGGAGAGGAGCAGGATGGCTTATTGAATTCCCAGCTAGAGAAGCTCAAAACATTTGAAATGCTTTATGCCGGAGAGGTTTGATAGTGAAAGAAAGCCTTTCTGACAGGTGCCATGAACTGCAAAATCTCCTGACTTCTGTTTATGTTCTTCCCTTATTGTACAAATATTACTTAGTGCAACATTTAGGTGTTGTGCTTCACTTGACTGCTGCTTTTTTCCATCAATGAAAATTAGACTATTGATCAATCTCCAGATTATTTTTTCAACAAATTATTTATGTTAAAAATATATAAATAAATATATAAAATGATTAATACAATAATAATGATAAAACAGAGAGCAGAGCATATCTACCGCTTGTTCATACATAAACTAATTCACACAGTCACATACACATTTAATCTAAAGATGTACTGCTGTTGACGTACATCAGTCAAGATATCATGTCTTGACCATAATTCTTTAAAAAAGCCAACTCAAGTCTTTGTGTTTATGTAAAAAACATTAATACAGGCCAATATATCTTTATCACATTTGTTAAATCTCTCAAATATTGACATTGGTATTGATAATTAGCCTTACAAAACAGTATCAGTCAGTCTGGTTGGTTGGTAGATCTGCAATCTACTAATAAAGCTGACTGTTGAATGTGAAGTATCAAAGGTACTAAACGTAGTGCTGAAAGTTGGCATCAAATATGTGGCCGGCTTTGTGATCTTATTTTTGTTATTCTTTGATCATATTGTTCCTGATCTAAGTCAAAATGTTGCCAATTTTAGTCAAGTGTTAGAGAGTCTAAATTTGTGTTGAGACATTTCAGAAGGTCATCAGGTGCTATAAATAAGCTTGTTTAAAAAGAAATTAATTTAGAGAAGAAAACATTTATTTTTTGATAAAGTAAGGTATCAAAAAACTATAGATTTGGTATCTGTGTCATAAAACCCAGCCCAATCCACTAATTGTTTCACCACTAACAAGGAGCACCAGATCTTAGCTCCATAGAAAAAGACAATCTTGTAAAAGCCTTTTAAAAAGCTTTTAAGACACTGGATGTGTCACAGAACCTAATAACAATGACTACTTGTGTGGGAACTAGTCTCTTTCATTTTCAAAGCTTCCTATACACAGTGTAGTCTTGTTTACTTCCTTGGAACAGATCTACATGTTTTACATTTAATGACTGTGGGACCGTCCTGTTCAGAGTATTACAGGTCAGTGTAAACCATATTAGACAATGTGAAACAGTATACACCATTGAGACATAGATGTGCTAGATGTACCAGTAGTGATTTGCATATACAAACATACTTATTCCCCTGTGGTAGCAGTAAAACTGTGGCCGTTGACAGCTGTACAGAGAAATCTTAATCTGCTCATCTGCAGGGTAGGGTGGTGGTGAGGGGGAGGAGGGTGGCAGAGGGATATTTTTTTTTTTCTATTTCCTCCTCTTTAATTGAAGTGTGTGTGTGTGTATATAGCGCAAGGCGACGTGAGATGAGGGTTAGACACTGAGGTTAGGGAAAGTTCTCTGCTGCCCGTCGCCATCATCATCATCATCATCATCATCGTCATCATCACCAGTGTTTGGCTCCCCAGAGAGGTAGAGGGAGAGGGAGGGAGAGTGAGGAGCCATTCTGATACTGAACGAGGGAATGGAGGAAGAAAATGAAGAAATGAAATCAGCCTGGCATCATTTGCATTCAAGTTTTATCGGCGTAGGAGGAGGGCGTTTTTAGGCCTGATAAGGAGAGGGCGTCGCAGGCTGCGCTGGAGGTGGGGGGGGTTGGTGGAGGGAGAGGTGTGTGTGTGTGTGTGTGTGTGTGTGTGTTTCTGTGTGTGTGTGAATGTTATATGTGAACTCACTTTGGCAAAAGAAGGTGGCTCTGGAGTTCAGTTGGTGTGTTTGCATTGACACACACACATGTGAATGTTACAGCAGCTATAGTGAGGACAGGGCGTTGGGGGTGGGAATGGTGTGTGTGTGTGTGTGTGTGTGTGTGTGTGTGTGTGTGTGTGTGTGTGTGGGGTGGGTATGTGGGAGCGGGAGCGGGGGGTTAATATCAGACCAAATAATTAGATTCACTATCGTCTCGGCGGCAGCAGTGCGGGGATCAGGCAGATTAAAGCCAGGCTCGGGGCTGGTTAATATTCATGAGGGGACCGGGGTCCGGGCGAGGGGCTTAGACTGCGGCTCAAAGACTCTCCTCCGGCTGATGGGGCTTAAGGCAGCGCTCTCAACCAAGATGGAGCTCTGCCGGGGAGGCCTGACATCCCACTGATAGATGGAGGGCTGGGTGGATAGTTAGGGCAAACGAAGAGGAAGAGAAAGGTGTGGCGCTGAAAACACCTGCACCTACGTGGATCAATGGATCTTTATTTGATCTTGTAGTTTTTATAATATGCTGCTCCAACATTTACCATCCATTTCCTTTTCTCCTCCCTTTTTCATTCTTCTTTTCCAAACTGTCAGTGTCCACTTCATCCTGTCCTGACACTTGTAGTCTCCCATCAGCTACAGTCTTCTCCTTAGGCTGCTTGTGTAGAGAAAACACATCTGATACATGGAAACGTTTTTTATGAATTTCGGGGGAGAGCGGAGTGTTTGGGCTGCTGTGTTGCTCAGTAGTTTGTTTAACGATAAGTTACAAGATATTTAACATGAGTAAATCACATTAACAGAAGATTAGTAAAGTAGAAAAGAATCAGCAAAATTCAGATTAGTAAGGAAATCTGCTGGATTGATTTATGGCCTGACATGAAGCAGCTGCTGTGTGTCTGACTCAGAGGTCTCAAACCGTCAGCCCACCAAGATGTTTCATTAGTCACATCTTTTTTCCGTCTTGATTGTTCTTTTATTTATGAGTAATCATTTAATTTTCTAGCAAGGATACAAAATAATTTCACATTTAACATTTGATGATATGTGCCAACAAAAAGATATTAGTGCTCTGATTTACTGCAGTATATACATGACAGCTGTATAATATATGTTTACCTGGAGACAGACAGTTGCAAGGAAGTAGACGTTTGATTTTATTTTCTTTCTTGGCATTTAATTCCAAGAAGAACCCTCATTACTTTGCTAACACGAAATGTGTGGGTTTTTTTAAGTATTTTAAATCCTACATTGTTCACATCCATTACTGTTTACAGCCACCTGTAGATCAGTATAATAATATCAAACCTTTGGCAGTTACTGTGTGTCCTCATACACGTGTGTGAAGACAGTAAAACATACTCTGGTTTGACTAATAATTTGTGTCTAATATGGCTTTTCCACAACAAAGTCCAATTACCTCCTTGAAAATCCTAAAAATGGCATCTCCACCTTCTCCCTCATTGAAAAATGTAGAATCTATGAATATGCAAATAGAAACTTAACTGCTGGACAGAAGATGTTTCCTTCTTCACTGTAAAGTTCATTCTCAGTGTTTGTGCACTGGAGGCTTCAACTTTCCACATCACACTTCTATAAGTTGCATATTGGATCACGATTTCCTCTGCAGTTGTTGTGATGTGTCACAAATTCTGATCGTAGGTACACACCTTAAATTCAGATTTAAGGTGAGCACAAGGAAGGAGCAAGAATAAAATCATATTTTTGAGTGGAGGGGGACTTTAATGTTTTTAATACATTTAGTACCAAGTATGATACCTTGCCTTACTTGCCTAACAGCTGTAAAAAGACTAATGATCAATTTTTTCATCATTGATGGGACAGATGCCAGTATACAACTACAGCATGAGTTTAGCTTTTTTTAATGTGTATCTATGTATTTTGTTCTCACATTTATAAAATTATCATTCCAACATAGATTACTTACCTTTGATAGAATCCACTGATAAACTGTTTTGAAAAGTTGTCAGACTGTGTGTCCGGACACGTTTCTCGGGTGACTGCTGGCCATTTGAGTCATTGAGATGGGCGTCAGACCAAGAGGAGTGAAAAGGGTTTTGATACCATCCGGTGGCCTCTCCGCTCTCCTTAACTCACCCCCAAATCTCTGGCATCTACTGTCTCCACTGGCCTGGTTAATTACACACACACATTCCAAGTGTAATCTGGCCCTGTGCCTCTCTGATTCTCATTATCTTGTTGTGAAGCGGTTTCCATGTGTGTATTTGTGACTGTAAAGTGTGTAAAGTAACATGTTTACCTTGTTGCAGGTTTACACTATAGATTATCTAGTTATTGTAAGTGGTGTTTGGTTAAATTGCAGTTAGCTCTATATGACTTAAATCCTTAGCTTTTCTCAAAGTAAAACAAAGAGTTTTCACACAGCCTGTAGATGTAGGTGCATGTACTGTAATTGCATTCGACTGCAGCTGCTGCAGTGTTTCCTGAATCTCAATGTGTCCAGAGGCGGGCCCCCCTAAATAAAAACATTATCCTTCAGTCCTCGAGGCTTCCTGTCGTCTCATCTGATCCTGAGCTACACTTGGCCGGAGAGTTTCACTGTACTTGACTCTGCTTGTTTATGCCAGGGCCGATATGAGATAAGGAAAGTTTCTGGAATAAAAAAAAAAAATCAATCAATTTCAGAACAGTTATTTTCAGAACAGATGAGTCACTAAAAAACATTTCACTGCCAAGTCATCCTAGGGAATAATTTAACAGGTCAGACATCAGATATCAAAATGAAGGGAAATTTCATGTGATGAAACACAACAACTCTGGATCAATAACCACCCAGACAGACTGTGTGTCATGTTTATTTAGTCCAAGAGGACAGTAAATATGTGACTTTACCATTAATAAAAATCATGTAGCTGTGATCTGAGAGGAAACTTCATCAGGGAAAAGTTGACAATATTGACTTTTAATAAAAAGGTTATTAATTCTCATATAAGAAAAGATGGAAGAGTATTAATCAATATAAAAAAAATCAATAATTTTGATCTTTGAAGGAAAAAGCTTGTGTGAATGTGTTTCCTCATTTTCTCTTGCTTTGTATATCTGTGTGTGTGTGTGTGTGTGTGTGTGTGTGTTTTCCACTGGCGCGCTACTGAGCTCTCCCCATTGCCCTATCATGGTGAATTCCAAAGCCGTGGCCGTGATGAATTAGTCTGAAACAAATTAGCAGTACTTACAGCTCAGACGGCTCCAGCATTGGGTTACAAATTAAAACAAAAGCAGCCGTATCTCCACATCAGCGCTAGTTCCCCATGAAATACAATACGCTCTGCCTCAATCTTCAACGTACAACAGACTGAGAGGCTTCCTTCTCTCTTCTCACTGTCTTCCCCCGACCGTCCCACACACGAACGTCCATCTTCCTCAGGTATTTCAAGGTTTAACTCTAGCTGCGACGGTATCTGTGTCTGTCTGATCATATACACCGTAATGAGGAAAGGTTTTCACTCCAGGTAAAGAGACATTTTATATTGATCACTGCAGTGTTTTTGAATTTATCTCCAACAATAATGTGGCCCCATTTGTGTGTTTGTCTATTTAGCAGAATATCTGAAAACAGATTTTGATGAAATTTGGTGGAAAATTTTAGCTTTTTGAATATCAAACTTATTCAGGAGCTTTTTTGCTTGTGTCCCTTTAACGCCAGGAAATATCTACTGTACTTTCATGAGCTGTGAGCAGTTCAACAATTAAATGATGTTCTCTTCTTTCATTTGAATTAGAGCCTGACCAATAAATTGATCAGGATGATATGAGTTCACTACAGGTATTGACGTATATGACCACAGATAAATGACGAGAAATTTAAGTATAGAAATGATAAAAACATGTTTTGAAACAGTGTCACTATTCTTTAGTTTATCCACCAGAGAGTATTAGTAGAAGTTTATTTTTAATGTGTAAAATGAACAGAAGATTTCTTGGTCACAGTTATACAACAAAAATAAATTTAGTGGACTCTATCAAAATGTTCCTTTATGTAATTGGTTGTGTAAAGAAAATTAATATACAAATATAAATATTGTCAGATTTTAAAAATATAGTTATCTCTTATATCAATTTTGGAGTCAGTCCCGAAATTCCTGTATCTGTCACACTATAATTTGAATGTGTTTATTGCTGTAGAAGTAAAACTCTCCAGATCCAGAGAAATGTTTGTGTAGCAGTGATGTTTTTTCTCTTCTTCTTTCCTGTCTTGTTTATCATCTCATGATTCATCTTACACCCCCTTGACGGTCCCAATGCCCACACTGAGCTCCACTGTTTTATTCCAGTCACTCCAAATCACATATAGCGTACTGTAAAGCTGACCATTATGCAGACCATGCTGCCTATCATTACTCCTACCATTCCAAGCAGCCATTGGTTTACATTCATTTCTATACAGTATAAAAATCAATTATCCAGTTGAAGTGTGGAATGATTTGAGAAGTCACCACATAACCTTAATGTATGCAGACTTCAGTTTAGGTCTCATCACATACTCTCAAGAGTCTACTAACACATGTTCATAATGTACATGAAAACCAATGGCTGCCCAGACAGATTAATACAATGAAAAACATCCAAAAATCTAAAACTGTACTTGTCTTCTCACGAGCTGCTATGCTTACTTACATTACTGCACCTGGATCTAATGACTGTCTATCACTGTGAGTGTTGGTGGATTGAGATGCAGATTGAAACATTTTTAATATTTTCCATTAGTAAAATGAATGTAGAGGATCGATGAGCTCTCGGGGTGTTTCAGCTTCTCTAATATAGAGGATTGGGGGAAAAATGTCAAACCAGGTTTTTGGCAGTTTATTACAGATGGAATGAATAGAGGTCAGATACATGTACAATGAGCATGCTCATCAGTCTGAGGATTCCTTTTTTGGCCAAATGCATGAAATGTGCCAGTTTGTATGAAATACACTGTCTATGTTATGCTCCTGCAGGTTGTCAACTCCACAGTTTTCCTCCCAGTAAGTCAGTGATACATGCTTGTATTTATTTTCACACTGATCAGCCTGTCTTTAAAAGCAGCAGTAGGGATGAAAAAGGAATAGTAATAGAAAGGTTAAATTTCTACAATACAAAGTAATAACAGAGAAAATTAAAATTTGTGACCAAGCACTGAATAGCTTTTTAATATTTGAATTTAACAAGCTCAACTTCATTGTGTTAGACATCAGCTTATTGTGGAGACACGACCCTATTTTTTAAAAATCAGGGATAATCTGTGTCACAGAAAAAAAGACTTAACAGGCAGAGCATGCCATCATGTCAACTCTGACCCTTATTGATCACAAGTGTTCAGTCAGTATGGTGTGAGGACTCAGGTCCAGCACTGAGGTAATACTGCCTCCTTATGGACATTTAGCTCTACTGCATCACATACAGCATTGTGCTGCTCTCTCACATTCAGCCATTGCATGTACACTGATACATTTTCAGTGTCTTATTCCCTTTTAAAATGTTGTATTAGTTATTAGTTAGAAGAATAAAGCTCTTGCATATTCACTTTCATCTCAGAAATTGGAAGTTGCAAGAACAGAAAGGTAAATGTTCAGTGCCCGTGCATGTATCACTTTGCTTAAATGTTGTCTTCTTTTTGGACTATCAACTTTTTTTAACTAGCTGCAGGGCCAACAGGTGAATCTGTACCGTACACCTGCAGTTGTGGAAATAATGATCTGGTTAGCTCTCTCCTCCTGTCTTCACTGTGAATTCAGAATTAGCTGATGCAGTATGTTCCCCTTTATGATGCTCCCAGATATCCCTGCAACCTAGACACAGGTCCACAAGTTTATGTTAGTGTTTATGGTGTTTTTGCACATGGAGAGATGTCTAAAGTTGATTTTTCACAGCATGGTGCAGTAAAAACAACTGACCATGAGTTGGAAGTAGCAGATTAGGGTAGTGGAAAAAAATGTGTGTGTGTTTGTGTGTGTGTCATGGAGACATGGGATAAGCCTGTGTCCTCCTGGGAGTGATTGTCAGAGGGAATGCTACTGGTGCCTCAAATGAACAAAGACAAGATTGTGCGCAGGACACACAGGTGTGTGTGTGTGTGTGTAATATGTGTATTATTTCTCTCTCTCATACCTCCACATACAGACACAGTGGATGTTGCCTGTCCAGTCTTTGTCCGGTGTATCCACAGTGGATCTCATTATGGCGGCAGGCTGAATAGCAGCCTGTCGACCTCATCAGATCTTCTTTCTCTTTCTTTTCTTCTCTCACTCTCTCTCTCCCTCTTTTATTCCTCTTTTCCTTTCTTCTCTCCTCTCATTTATTGTGCATGTGGCTTTGTTCAGCCCGTGCTCCCCTCATTTCCTCATTTCCTTCTTGAGTTGTAATCATCCTTTGCTGGCCGACGGTCTTTTTTATAGCGGGTGTTTACCACTGGAGACACGCTGAACAGTACCGTATTACTTTGTATTCCCAATTGACAGCAATTAATGCTTGGATTTTTGTGATTATCTCCTGGTCAACATACTATAATGAAGCCCTGTTAAAGAAGAGAATGACAATGGAACTTGTTTTAAGAGAGTCTTTCTTATTTTGACATGTTTCCATCTGAAGCAGTGTTGAGGACATAAAATGAGGGGTGAGAGAAAAGCATGAACCCACAGGGAAGCAGTTAAGGACAGAGTGACAGTTTTATTGACAAGATGCATCACCTGTTGAACACTAGCACGGTGTAGAACTCTCACATTGCTGTTACTATGAAAAGTGACATGAATATGAACATGTAAGATATGTATCAATATGTTTGTCTCTTGTCTTTTTGATCATTGGGTTTAAAAGGAATGCCCAGTTGTACCAACGATCCAGGTAAATTGCCCAGCAGAGTAGCCTGCACAAGTAAAACCTTCAAAATCTGGCAACCCAACAATGTTATAAATGCTTATCAGTATTGGTGTTGATACATTTTCTCTTGATGGACTAATCGATTAATTGACTAATCGTTTCAGCACTTATAGCCACAAATCAAGACCTACATTGAAGGTGCATATGATGTTATTCTGTAAAATCAAAAGGGTGATTTTATGGGGGTGTGGAAAAAACACATAAATAAAAGAAAAGAAAAGAAAGTGACCTTTAATCTCACAGCTTTTTCTTTATTATATACTATACAGTATAATTCAGCAGTGAGTGGAATGAGTCTGACCAAACCCCTCATGTTTATTCCTCGCCTTCTTTCTGCAGAACTGCAGGTGGACACTGGTGTGTGAGGATCCAGATTGTTGGATTAGCCGTCTCCCTCTGACCTCTGATCCCTCTGCTGCCAACTGTACCATCTACAGCCAAGGTGAAATTTTCAGTGTGACAAGCATCAGGTCTGCATGTCCTCTCTTTGGTGTCTGATGTATATTCTGGTCGACAATGTAAGTGATGGAGGCTAAAATCCACAGTGTGTCCACACAGTCATTGTGTGAAAAATTACATTTAAAAGTTGATGTGAAGCTTATATGAGGCTTCAGCAGTCTGAGTTAGTCATATCAAGTGGATATCTGACACATTTACTGTCTTTTTAGCATGAAATTCCCTCTTTGTGTTTCCTCAGACAGAGTTTCCCTGTTGAGCGGCGGTGGAAGTATAGTAACAAAAAGAGGAACTTTGGCACTAAAAAGACTGTAATGTTGAAAGATATCTACTTGATTTGATGTCTGAAGCTTCATATTAGCTTCAGATAAACTTTTAAATACAGTTTTGCACAGAAGGAGGACTGTGGATTTTGTCCCCCATCACTTACATTGTAAGTGTATCATGAAGAGATCTTTTAATGGTCAGTATGAACAGGAGGAATGATTACAGCAAGAAAAAACAGTTTCAATGTTTATCTGGGCTCCTGACTGTTGTTTTAAGATAGACTTGTGAGCCTGTCCTTTAAGTCATCTATAGATATTTTTCACAGCACTGTAATTAATCATATAAATATCAGGTGTATCAGTCGCAGGGCTCCTACTTGTCCACTGGAATGCCTTACTGAAACACCTCAATTTAACAGAGCCATTGTTAATGTTATTAGTTCCACCTGTGCTTGTCCTGCTATGACAAGCCAGTCACAGTTGTGTCTGTGTGTTTTCAGGTGAGGAGCTGTTCTGTAAGGTGACCAGGGAGCTTGTGGCTGGTGAAGAGCTCCTGGCCTCCCTGTTGCCTCCTCCCGCCAACTCTTCTTCCCCCCTGGACCAGCTGTCCCCTCCACTCAGCCTTGTCACCCAGAAACAACCTGTGGTGAAGGAGGAGCCGCTGTACCCAGCGGCGCTGCGCTCAGACATCCAGCTTCTCCCACAGCAAGCGGGCATGGCCGCAATCTTGGCCACTGCCGTTGTAAATAGTGAGTGTTGTTTTAAAGGCATGAAAATAAGATTTTAATTTGTTGGCATTGTTATATATACAGTATTTTCAAGTAGAATATAATTGCTTGAAGTTATTGATTAGAATTGGATGGACTGGAATTTCTAATAATAATGGCACAAAGTGGTATCAAAAGGTACTGTAAACTAAACCAACATAGTTTTTTACATGGTATTATTGCATATATTTCATGTACGAAAATATGAGATAGATGATTTATAAAGTATTACATGCAATACAGAACCCCCTTTTAATCTGTCATGCTTGCTCTTGTCAGCCTTTACAGCTTTTATTATCTTTGTTATTCTGAGTACTTCAGTATAAACCCATTTGCCTTAAAGTTGTAACATTCTCTTTGGCCAAGAGATGGCGTTGCAGGTCTTTACCAGTCAGTATCACTGCTCAGCTTCTGGCTGCTACCTCTTAAAGTTTCCTGTTGGCCTTGTGCTGTGCTGACGTCTGTGGCTGATGCTGAGCACACACACTCACAAACACATTTTGTTGAGACTATTGATAATCAGCCTAGATGATTACACATTCCTAGGTTTGGCAACACTGCGGCAAATAATTGGATGGTGTCAAAAATAACTGATGATACTAATGATAAGACATGCGATAAGGATAAGGATGACTTCTCGTTCCCATAACCTTTGTGTTCTGTTGCCTTGGATACTCATAGCAATGGAGTGTGTGTGTGCTTGCTCAGTCTCTTATAGCTGTAGATTGACTTCTGACAAATGGTTTCTGTGGTTTACATGCGTATTTTACATACACTTTCATATTCTTTATTTGTTTAAAGACTATTAGTTTATAATTGGACCCAAATTTAGCACCCAATTTAGTACTTGAACTCCACACCTCGACAAACTGGTCTCTTATTGATCAGTGGTGCTTTTCATCAAGTTGTTCAACCAATACTGATTGGCTGTGTTTGTGTTTAGTCAACTGACTCTAAATGTATGTTCTGTTGGCTATCAGAGGACATTTTCCCATGCAAGGACTGTGGGATCTGGTATCGCAGTGAGAGAAACCTGCAGGCTCACCTCATGTACTACTGCGCCAGCCGGCAGAAGCAGCCAGCCGCAGCCTCATCCCCGCCACAGGACAAACCCAAGGAGTCCTATCCCAATGAACGTATCTGCCCCTTTCCACAGTGCAACAAGAGCTGCCCCAGTGCAAGCTCATTGGAGATCCACATGCGCACACACAGCGGTGAGAGCAAGATTTTTATGTAGACTACATTGAGGCTTAACATTCAGATACATGACCAGTGTGCCTTCATTGACCAGTTCATTAGGAGCTATGATGGATGAGCCCACAGTTTTGTCCCTTTGACTTATTTTCCTTCTCTATCCTTCCACAGGTGAGCGTCCATTTGTGTGTCTCATCTGTCTGTCAGCCTTCACCACTAAAGCAAACTGTGAGCGCCACCTTAAGGTCCACACTGACACACTGAATGGGGTGTGTCATGGCTGTGGATTTGTCTCTACCACAAGAGACATCCTCTACAGTCATCTGGTCACCAGCCACATGGTTTGCCAGCCTGGATCTCGTAGTGAGGTCTACTCTCCAGGGCCAGGCCTTCCTAAGCTGCCTCCGTCCACTGGTAAGTCACACTATCATCATGACAACTGATGGTCAATATCAGAGTGAGTTTTTATCACTTGGATGTGATTGTACAGACAATGTTGTAATGTGTCAGGGTTCAGAAATGTTTATCAAGTTTTTCACATTTTTACAACTTCAATCAGGACCAGACACATTGTTCTAAATCTTTCAGGTCCATCTAAATGTAAGCTAATAGGACAGTTCATTAATTCTGACTCTCTTCATCAGGTCTCAGTCCAGGAGACTCTGGTGTGGTGCTGAAGTGTCAAGTCTGCGGCCACAACTCTGACTCCCCTGCCCAGCTTCAGCAGCATGTACGAACTCACCTAGAGGTCAGGGTCCCAGCCGAAAGGAGCCCCACCCCTCGCCAAAGTACCCCATCATCAGTTGACCACCTCCAGCTCCAGCCATCTCCCCCAGAGAGGGAGCCCCTAGCATGTGTACCCAAGCCAGACTCATCCAGCCCAGGCGCAAATGGCGGCTCAGCCACTCCACGAGGCTGCAGTCCTCCTGATGCACCAACCACTAACCTAAAGATCAAAGAGGAGCCTCATTCAGACTCTGAGACAGAAGAGCAACAGATGGAAATTAAGGAGGATAGAGAGGAGGAGGAGGAGGAGGTTGATGGAGAGGAGGGGGATCAAGAAACAAGGAGGAAGACACAGGAAGAGCCAATTGCTACCTCCTCCTGCCAGACATCAAATTCTCCTAAGAGTCCGACAGCCACAACTGTTAAGGCCGAACCAACAAGTCCTACCCCTGGTTCTAGCCCAGCTCATATGGGAGGTGCAGGGCCAGTTCTCCCAGGAGGAGCAATGTTCTTGCCCCAGTACATGTTTAACCCTGAGGCAGCCATATTGCCCCAGGCCTCAGAGATCCTGGCCAAAATGTCAGAAATGGTCCACAGCCGTCTGAAACAGGGCCAGACAGTTCCCCAGAACAGCCCAGCCGCCTTCTTCCCTTCTGGACCGACTGCACCTACAGCCACAGCCACTCCGCCTCACAAAGGAGCCACCTGCTTTGAGTGTGATATCACCTTCAACAACATCAACAACTTCTATGCACATAAGAGGCTGTACTGCTCCAGTAGGCACCAAGCAGATGGTGCAACCTCAGCTTCAGGCCCAGGATCAACAAGGGATGCAGGCCCAGCCACTGTGCCATCCAGCATGGTACATGGCTCATCAGCATCTCCTCAGGGTGGAGCAGCAAGCAGAGCAGCCTCGGCCTCTCCTACTGACTCCGACCCTGCTGCAGGGAGTGGAACAACAGAATCCAGGAGAGTGGTCGAAGTTAAGACAGAAACTCCTGTGGGGAGAGAGGGAATATCATCCTCTTCTGAAGGAGAAGGTGGAGGTGGTAGTGTTGGAGGTGGAGGTGGAGGAGGAAGAGCAAGTGAAGGCAGCCAGAGCCCTGCCAGTGGTTCTGCAGAGGACCTGGAAGATGATCCCAATAGAACCTTCTGTGAGGCCTGCAACATCCGCTTCAGTCGTCATGAAAACTACACTGTTCACAAGCGCTTCTACTGTGCATCACGCCATGACCCATCCAACCACCGAGCCGTACACATGGCCAAGGCAACTACCACAGCAGCCTTCCTTCCCCAGCCCATCCGCACACGCAAGAGGAAGAAGATGTACGAGATTCACATGGCCAGAACTGAAGCATTAGCTAACGCTGCTGCTGCTGCTGCTGCCGCTGCTGCTGCCACTGCTGCTGCCTCTGCCCCATCTCCCTCTGTACTTGGCTTGGCAGTGAAGCAAGAGGTTTCTCCCAGTGGAGCAGGCAGCTCCAGCCCTGAAGGAGATGGCCCAATTGACCTGAGCAAGAGGCCCCGTCTGAGAGAGGTTCCACACCCCAGTAACAGCAATATTCTCCCTGCCCTGCCGCTTACTGACTACCACAAGTGCACCGCCTGCAGTATCAGCTTCAACAGCATTGAGAACTACTTGGCTCACAAAACCTACTATTGCCCCGCCACCACCCTCCAGCCCCACACCTTGGAGCAGCTGCACAGGCTCAAGAGATCAGCCTCTACCTCGCCCAAAAGCAGGTCTCAACAGGAGCGCCAGGATCTTCTGCATCCTATGGAGGCTAAAGCCCTCCCCGCTGAGTGGGTTGCCCAGGCTCAAGGCTCATCATCCAGTCCCTCTGCCTTATCTGCCTCCGATGCCACATCTTCTCCCCATACAACCACCACACTTGCAGCCACCCCAGGAGCTGGAGCCAAAGGCGCAGGTTCCCCTCAGATGGTCTGCCCATACTGTCCTAACAGGCCCATCACCTCTGACCTGATGGAGCACTTCAAGACCACCCACGGCCTGGTTGTAACCATTCAGCCACCCCAGGAGGCCCTACCCCAACCAGGCAGTGTGATCAGCCGCAGCCCCAGCCTTAGCCCCAGGGATGGAGCTACAGCAACCACCTCCACCACCCCAACGGGCCAGCCCAGGCTGGTCTCTCGGGTTCACAGAGACAGCGTCAACGGGCAGGCAAGGAGTAGTACAACTTCTCCCTCCTCCCCAGTGGTAAATGGCAGCCCTTCAGGTGGGGCTGGATCACCTTCAGCCAGTTCACCTCTGCCCATGTCCCCTTCAAGGGCTCCCTCTCTGACTTTGTCACCTGTGCCTGAGGTTCTGAGGGAGACAGTTGGTTTGTCCCTCCTTCAAGATAAGGCCACACCAACCATGGCCTCCCATCCCATCCCCGCATCCCAGCCTGCCCCCATTCCTGGCGCTAAAACCCCAGTGATCTCCCCTGTCCAGAACGGTAACTCCCGCTACTGTCGGCTGTGCAACATCAAGTTCAGCAGCCTCTCCACGTTCATAGCTCATAAGAAATACTACTGCTCTTCCCACAGTGCTGAACATGTCAAGTGAGCTGAGTCATTCTCTTCTCCCTCTTCCTCTTTCCCTTCCCCTTTCTTCTTGAGTGGAGGCTTTTCTTCATTCAGTTCCAAGAAGCTCAGATGTCCCTTTTCCTCTGCCAGTCCTCCCACATGGGTGCCAAAGTGGCGCTCAGCTGGCATGATCATGAATGACTGTTACTCATCTGGCAGGGCCTGAGGCCAAACTGCTTCAGAGCAGAATTTGCAGGTGATGTTACTAACATACAGTAACTGATATTCTTCCTCCTATGGGTCAAAGTTTGTAGTACACTAAGAGCTGAGACGGATGCTACCTGGCTCTCTGCCTGTCTACCTGCACACACTGGTGTGCCCTCGTCCCCTAGATCACTCTGTCTTCATACCCTGCCCCACATTTAACATCTACCACTCCCAGGCCTCACAATATGTTGCATTATGGGACGTTAAAAAGATCTGTCAACAACCTTTTTTCTGTCTCTCTGTTGAACTGAGTTGTTTATAATGGCAGTAATTAGATTTGGACTGTTGGAGGCATTTCTGACTGATGATGATACAGCAATGATAATGCTGATTATGATGAATCTCCAGTCTTTTCTATAGCTATTGATGTTTCAGACCTAAACAGAGGAATCATTTCTCTTGTGTGGAAAAGACTTGATCATTGTTAATGTTTTTATTATCTGTGCATAGTGTATGATGTCTAAAAAAAGAATTCTATATGCTTTTGGTTTCAACACTGGCTCTTTTTTGCTTACTAGAAAAGCTAAAGCATTTTTAGCTGAAAAACAAATATGTGGTATCACAATGTTACTAATTACTGAAGGATAATATTTCAAAATGGACAGTTTTTTTCTTTCATACACACAAATTTTTATTTTCTCTTTAAAATGCAAGGGAGAAAAAATGTGAAATATTTATCTTTTAGTCCTCACTGATTTCATGTCAACAGAAAACTACCTACCTAGTGTCTGAGAGTATTTGTATTTTTTATTTGTATATTTTTCATACTGTTGGAAGGAACTGTTTGGATCTGGGTATGTTGAAGTGTATTTTCTAAGTGTAGATATGTAATATCTTCTCACAGTAATCACTGGGATCACACTGAACTTTGTTATCACGTAAGCATTTTGTGTTGTTTATGTAGTCTTTATTTGATGGTGAGGTCTGGCAACCAGCGCTGTGTTTAGTTTTATTCCCTCTTGTACCTTGCAGATTAGCAGCACAATTATATCAGAACAGCTTCCTCACTTACAGCTTTTCACATCAGAAAGTTGAAGAGTGCGTTCTGATGCTGTTGCTTTTATACTTTGGTGAGAATGATGTAGCCTCCCAGACTTTAGGGTATACAAAATCTAAATTTTCAATCAAAAATCTATCTTTAGTTACCAGCTTCAGACCATGCAAAATGTGACCTTTAAGGACACACAGCTTTACATTCTTTGTTCGAAAGTGTCATTTCAGATGTATACTAAGGGATAGACAAAACACATCAATGCTTAGGTGGTCTTAAACGATGTAGTTTTTCTTTTTAATGATTGTGTTTCTGTCCGGCAATGAAGGCATAGCAGGGAATAGTCCCATCTTAGTATAACACCTCACACAGTAGGGTAAGCATATATGTAATAACCACTTATTGTGGCCCATGGTGTGTGTGTGTGTGAGAGAGAGTCTGTTTTCTACTTCTTTCACTTTATTGCTCTTTCACTCATGCAAACATACTCACACGCACAGTTTACACCACATGTTCCCATGCTGCTGTTGCAGTTGCAATACAGTGTTAGCTAGAACTGTGAAATACTCTTTGTTTTTCCCAATATTGATGCATACTTAGCAATGTAAGGCTCATCTTAAGTTTTTTGGGGCACAAACTTCACTGTTTATTGAAGCTGCCAATAGCCAATCTTGCATCCTGTTGAATTCATTAAAAAAACATCCTTTTCCTCTCCCAAATTCTAGAAAATAAACATTTCCCTCAGGATTTTACTCTTGTCTATGTGCAAGAGCGTCTAAAACAGCATTTGGACCATTATAAGACTAAAACTCCAGACTAATGATATAGTATTGAGTGTGATAGCAGTGGTGAAAGTTTCAATGTATGTTCTTAAAGCCAATTCTCCCATACTGAAAGGATTTTTCTGGTGATGTCAGTCCAACTGTAAATCAACCAACACAGGACAGATCTGGACCCGTTTATTATCAGTAATAGCATTAAAGGACCCACACATACCCCAAATGGAAGTCAAGTATTCACAACTCTTTGGTGTTGGATAGGTATTGGCTTTTTGCCCACCGCTGCTGGAAATAGGGGTTGATGGGAACAGTAAGACTGAACCACAACAGTAAAGTTGCAGGCTGCAAAACCAAAATAATGAGCTGAAAGATGCTAAAATGCACTGTAGAACTGAGGGGAACAACACAGTCAGTGGTCATTCTTTATGGGTTTGTCACTATGAGTGACTTCTTTCACATTAGACAGTAATTTCATCCATAGTTAACATAAAAATATTGATTAATGCAGCTTTAAAGAATACAGATTTTTAGCTTGATCCATTAAAATACTCAGTGAGGTCATGTGGTTACTTTCAGGTACATTTCTGCAACTTAGTATTAGAAATCCTAGGATTATGCAGAGTAGCATTGTTATCCTTTATATCGTCATCGCTATCAAACATTAAAACATGGCAAATTATGTCAAATGTAATTTCTCAGTTACACACATTTTTCAGAAGAGCAAAAATTGTCACCTGCTGTCCAGTTTTGACATCACCTGTCTCCATAACTCCCTAAACCTGCTTAGGTGTGAACTCATGAAACGATTAATGTTGGTCCAATGCGTCTGACCCCAAAACTGGAAACAAAATGTAAAAATGGAGGATTTTTACCATATTTTAAAAATCCTGGTTGATTTTCTCCTCTGCTGTGGTTTGGAGCAGCACTTTATCGGACACATCTTACTACTAAGTGTTTACAATTGTGCTGGTCTGTCTCTCTTGGGTCCTAAAAGGAGAGAGAAGAAGCAAGAGAAAGACACGGTCATGTCAACTAGTCGCAAATTGAGGAACTGAGTGCTGGAAAATTATCCTTTGAACATACCCATTTTTATTGCACTGTGTTGTATAAAAATGTGCTGAATGTTTTAGTTTTAGGGACTTTTTTGTAATGTATTTATGTTATACAGCACTTTTCCCCGTCCAAAATGCATCATTCTCGTTCTAACATGAAGGACTTTCTGAAAGATTTTGATCCTCGCATTTTTTTTTCTTTTAGTTGTAAACATGTTTTGTTAATGATTCTGACTCTGATGTCCATGATGGAGAAAATCACAATGAATGTCAAAACTTTTATTTCTTTATTTTCCATTCCAGTTCAGGTCCACTACACTCTTGTCCAAACTATGCATGGGAAATAAAAAAGTTCTGAGAGACACTGATGAAAAGTGTGACTGTTTTTTTCTTGTCTTTTTCACCTGAATGCCTACGTGCAGCTCTGATGAGTCATGAGTCTGAGAGGGAGTCCTTGACTTTTGAATGTGCTTGATTCACCGTTGCTTATGCGTAGTCACTCACAAATCACTTCCTCTCATCAGAAAGTTTCTAGTGTGCTGTTTCTGTGTGATGCCGGCAAGTAAAGAAAGCCTGAGTGAATTATCAGCTTTCCTTTTAAAATGTGCATAAGTGATACTACATGTAAGAAGAAAAGCTGTGCTCATTCACACCTACAAGGCTGCTCCAGGCAATGGCAAAGTGCACCAATAAAAACACATATGATGCATATTTCCATATTTTACTTTCTCACCCTATGTTTAACCTTTGAATTATGGCGTGCGAATTAACTATTCACTGTTGTATTCTGTGTTCTGGGACAAGAGAACACTCAACACATTCATTTATGGACATGTTAATTACCAGGGGTATAATTACCTTAAACAAACAAGACCATTCCTAAGAAGATTAAAAGCCTCCAAATTCAATTTTACATAACTGAATATCTCCTGGATGGCTTACCAGCAAAAAGGGACTCACTGGCTTAATTGACAAGACTACAAAGTTATTTAAGTTTCGAAAAACTTCAAATAAATTACTTATTTATTATACTAGTATAATAAACGCCCATAGTTGACTGCTGACTTAGATTGTCCTTCTCATTAAAAAATAATATAACTAATAAAAGGATTGTTAATGTTTTGAGACAGTGTATGTTAATCAATATCATAAACATTAATGTAGTCATGTTGGGTTTAGCTAAACTGCTTCTTTGACCCAGTAATTTGAACCATATGTAAAAACCCACTCAAATGTGTCAGTGATGTGAAATGAAATCTCAATAACTGATTGGCTGGAGTACACTCCATGGAAATCAAATGTTTGGCTAACTATGAGGATGTTGAACACACGTCAAATTTGCCCTGAGGGTGGTGCTAAAGGAAAGGCCATGGGTTTTCAAAGCATTCATCATCAGGAAGTGATGTGGTAAGAAAACCTCCGAACCTTTAGAATTGCATATTTTGTGTGTATTAGTGGACATTTTGGCCTACATGAATCGTCAGTTGTCGAATTTCACATCTGTCTGAACTGCTTTGGTACAAATTATGTTTGGATTGGCCTGTTTGGATTAGGCTGGTGTTAAAAGTTGACAATCGAGCTCTGATGTGGATAAGACAACCAGACTGAGACCACCTGAAAAGGCTACATCTCTAATGAGTTTCAAACAGTCTCTGGTATGGCTCCTCCAAGGTGTGAAAGCAAAGCAGACCAGAAGATTTTATGATAAATATGTGATTTTACAATGAATGGACAATTGTGATATACTAAATCAGTTGACTCTAATCAAATCAGAGGTGAAGAGCTTTTGGAGTCTGATTTAATTTACAAAACCCACATCAGCAGCCAATAAAAAAACATTGTTTCATTTGAAAAACATTACCAAAGTTCAACCCTTCTTGACCTGTACTGATGCTGAAATAAACAATTCACACCTTCATTTCCAGCAGGCCTGCTGGAAATAGCCTTCAAAACTCTTTTCACAAGCTTCAGTCATACTGCAGGAGGGAGCACATTAATCTGGCTGCAGCCAGGCTGCACTGGCTTCTTCTGCTATTTATATAAAGCAAAAAAAAAACTAGAGGCTACTTTATATTGCGGATTCTTTATCATTTTATGTGTCATTGCATATACAGTATACTGTACCCCCCCCCCCACCACCACCACCACCACCACCACCACCACCATACAGTAGGTCTAGTGAATGAGTTACCTGTCCATGTGACTTTATGATTACTCCTCTTGGTTTGCTGTACTGTAAGTCAGTGTGAAAACAAAGTGGACCAGAACTAAAAGGAAACAATGTATACATGTTCTCCTTGGTCTGGACACAAGGTATGAGGTGTGAAAGAGACCTCACAGTACTATACTGCCATTGTTCGGCACCACCATGACTGGGACAAAAAAGCACTATGTAGGACCTTTAAATGGGATGTAAGGAGGTAACAGGAAATGTAGCACAACACTGTGAGGAATGAAGTCTGTATTGAGAAAACTGAGATTTAGTGGATGGATTATGGTGAAAGGGAGCTACAATTTAATCCAAGTCAAAGTATCTAAAAATCTATGTCAGTATATTGATGCAGCTAACACTTTTTCTGTCACATTAAGTGGAGAGAACAGATCATCTACAGACAGATTATCAATGGTGTTCAGTCAATCTAAATGAAGACATAAGGACCAAATGCTCTTATTACCTTAGTCCAATTTGATGTACCTTAACAAACATCACATCATTTTCAGGGTGATGTGAAAGGTCACAGAGAGTGTACTTATCCTTGTCTTCAGCTTTTTGTTACAACTAATTGCTTTGAATGTTGCTGAATGTTTGATTCAACGCTGAGCTGAGTGGTGCCTCTGGAGTTTCCTGAGGTGAAACACCTACAGTGTCTGGATCAAAAACAGTTCTAGCCCTGAGGCAATTCACAGCAAAACTGAAGAAGTCTAACAAATGAGACTGGACACAGAAAGTTTGCAGTTTGAATTCACAACCTCTTGACTTTGTACTTAAGTCCTTTTAGAAATTTATGATGTAGTACAAAGTCAAGAGGTTGTGATAAGTAGCACAACAAGCTAGTGAAGCACAAGCGGGAGGTTTGAAGGGAAACCAATGCGGAAGTGACTTAAACCTGCATTCTCTCTAATGGCCAGCAGGGGGCAACTCAACTGGCTCCAAAAAGAAGTCTGATTGTGTGGAAGTCCATGAGAAAATGACCCTACTCAATGAGTTTATGCTCTCATTTGATAGTTTCAACTCATCTTTAATGCAGCATGATGTTCATTTTGTAAATTATGGTCCCATTTAGAGTAAAATAGACAATAAAACAGGGTATGCGTCAGGGCGTGGCTATGTTGTGATTCACAAGTCGCTACTTTGGTGACAATGTTTGTTAGGCTACAAAACCATTGCATAACCCCAGATTCATAGAGTATAGGCGTAGCCGTAGTGGGCGCTATTTCAGCATGTGTTCAGTTCATGAAAGTTAATTGGAACATTTTTGTTGCCTAAAAAGTCTTGTTCAGCGTTTGGTTGTACTGAAAGACCCTCTAAGGAGTTGGATGTTCAGTTTTTCCAGTGAGTACATTTTGTTTTGGTTGGTGGTTTGATGGTTTTAAGCCTATTTTTCGCTAGCAAAAATTTGCATTAGCATTATCACAGTTTACCATAAACTGTAAATGCACGGTACTAACCATGCTAGCAGCTAGCGTTAGGGTTAGCTCCACCCTCTTGTCCAAATATGGTCACTTCTGGCTCTAAAAATCCAAGATGGCAATGGTCAAAATGCAAACTTGAGGCTTCAAAACTAATGCAATCTCTACATTCAACGCCAGAAATTCCAATTGCTGAAGACAGAACTACTAATAAAAATAAGTAAATGAATAAATTTGAAAAGAAAATTAATAAATAAAATAAAAAAACAGGAGAGAGAGAGAGAGAGAGAGAGAGAGAGAGAAATATATCTATACATAAATAAAAAACAAGTAAACAACGATAGTCTTTGAGATTATGTTTCTAATAACAATAACAATAATAACAATAACTACAACAGGTTATAGTAATAATGAAAATAACAGAAAGGAAAGGCCTTAGTAAAGAACACATAATTTCATAATAATTTAATCATAATAGTCATAATAATAATAATATCACAGTAAGTGATAAGTCATAATAATCATAACTTTAAACAATAGCTGCTAAGTTTTGGATTGTTAAAATAAAATAATAATTAAATAAAAATAAATAAATAATTTATGTACACATTTACTGTATACACACACACACATATATAAACATACACGTATACACACACACATACACACACTAGCGTGTGTCTGTACTTTTGACTGGTACTGTACATACATACATACACACATACACATACACATAGGTGGTAACAGCTAGGTCGTGTGTAGGATTAGGTTTACTCATGTAGAGTGTAGATTTACACGGCAGTGATAGTTGTATGTAGTGGAGGCTCATCCTGTAAGGATAAGGGTGATATTAATCATTTGTCAGATTTAATTCCATCTGGAAGGGCCTCCTTATTACAAGTGGTGGAAAGTAACCAAGTACATTTATTCAAGTGTTATGCTTAATTACAGTTCAGTCAGCCAACTCATGTGGACTAGATAATTATGTACAGTAAATGTAGAATATGTATGCATTCATGTTTGGTGGTCCCCACAAGGAAACATCTTGCTCAGTACAGCAGGGAAAGGGGAGTGACGATATTAACTTCCCTCCGAGGTGAAGGTAGGCTCGGAGCCTACAGGTGGATGATGGGACCAGCAGGGAACAGGGAACAGCAGTGGTGGCAACCGTAGCAGCATGTGACAACATAGCTTTCGGTAAGTGATATGGCAACAGGTATGCAGCAAATCAGTGAGCAGAACACTGGTGGCTCATTGGATATGTTGCACTGACAAGAGTATACCCTCGGAGTAAGGTGGCGACTCGAGTTAGGCTGCCTGACCTGGCTCGTAGGCTTCACTTAATTTATGTGGTACTTGTACTTTACTCACTTTACTTATTTCCATTTTATGCAAATTTATGCTTCTACTCCACTTCTATTAGGTGTGATTCAGTCCCTATATTTCAATGAGAAACATTTATCCGACAACTTGTTACTAGTTACTGGTTACTGGTTGCTGAAAAGCTGACCACTCATCTCAACAGCAGCCCTAACACACTGCACCCAATGCAATTTGGTTTTTGAGCCAACCATTCCACTAAGACAGCAAATTGCTTCCCTTTGGAAAGCAACAAACTAAAAATGGATAAATGAGGTGTTGTCAGGGACATATTTTTAGACTTAAAGAAGGCATTTGATACTGTCAACCATCAAATACTTGGACATCAATACTCAGCAAATTTTAATTTCTCCTCAAACGCACTGAATTGGATGAAGTCCTATCTTGCAGAGTTCAGTGTGTAAGGGTGGATAGAGAAACATCACCCTTCCTGAGCAATGAAATGAGTGTGCCCCAGGGATCCATCCTGGGACCTCTCCTGTTCAGCTTATAAATAAATTATTTACCACTGGTCTGCACAGGGTGCAAAATTCAGATGTATGTAGACATCTTTATTTATGTACATGCAAAAAACAAAGAACAAGCAGCTTCTAAACTCAGTGCAACAACCATTCATGTAAACAAATAGCTTGATGATTAACGTTAAGACTGATGGTTTTTACAAAGACACACTCTGCATCTGACTGTGATCCCAAAGTCTATGTGTCTGGAGAGATCATCCAAGTAGTCTCTCATGTTAAATATCTTGGTATTATTCTTGGCTCTACCTTATCCTGCAAACAAGTGAAGAAAGCAAAATAACCAAGTACAACCTGGCTAATTTTAGGTATATAAGAAACTGCCTAACAACTACAGCAGCAAAACTCCTCTTAACATACTGTATGACAAGCTGGACTCAAGCAAAAGGTACAACACTGTAGCCCTTTCTCGCAAAAAGGCTCTAAAAGTGTTAGGCAGAAAACCCAGTACTTACCATCACTGTAATATTCTTGGCAAAAATGACATCCTTAGCTGGGAAAGTCTAATGACCTGACCGATGTTTAAGATCCTAAATGGCAAGGCTTCTCCACAACTTAGTACTTTTATTAAGCAGAAAAATTCAAACAAAGGATCTACAAGATCTGCTCTGAGAGGGGACTGTATAATTCCTTTCAGGTCCAGATCCCTCAGCCTATCATGGGGTCCTCAATTGTGGAACAACCTACCAATGAAGTAAGAAACTGCACCACCTACCACACCTTCACACAAAGACTCAAGGCCTGGCTTTTGAAAAGTCAGATGTAAACATGTCTAATCTACATATTACATTGCTCATTTTATTATTATCATTGTCATCACTGGCTAACCTGCTGCTTATTTGTCCCATGTCCTTTTCCCATTGCCAGGTGGCCAGCTTTGCATGGCTTGGGTATGTATGGAATATCTAATATTTTATTAACAATCTGGCTGGCTAACACTGGCACATTTACAGAAATGTTGATTACTGTGTGCTGTCCTTATAAATAAATAAATTAAATTAAATAATAAATAATCAGAGAGTCATTCATTTCCACAAAGGATGTCCATGTTCTTTTGATATAACTATCAAAGTCATAAGCAGAGATGTATTGAATTGCCATCTAGCAGATGATTTATGTAGAGGTGATCTGTTGAACTTGAATGAGACTGGTGCATGATCATTTATAGCGACCAGATGAATTTGAAAGCGAAAAATATGAAAAGAGTGCACTGCTAGTTAAGAAGAAGTCAATTCATGAGTGAGAGTGATGTACTTGAGAGAAGAAGGAGTATTCTCTTTTATTTGGGTGATTTAGGCGCCACGTTTCACCAAGACCATATTCCTCCGTACAGTATCAGTCAGAAGTTTGGACTTTCTCATTCAAGAGAGTGGGGAGGTGTGTCCAATTTTTTTTACTGGTACTGTATATTGTTTTAATGTTTCAGTGGCATGCCATTACCACAAGAGAGAGTAGTATTACCAGATTTGTCCATTAAAGGATATATTATAGTAATAAAGTCTCTTCCTACCCTTACAATTTACGCCAATCCCCGTAAACTGTATTTTATGTAGCTTATCCAATTCTTCCCCCGTTCTGCTAGTCTAAGCTCATCTTCTCTTATTCTCTCCACAGTTCTATGACTCACACACACGCACACACACACACACACACACACACACACACACACACACACACACGTCATCCATTAATACCATGATATCGGTCACTACCCATACCCTTTCCATCTGGTGCTGGTGTTGTTAGTCTTAGTATTACGTTGTAGTGAGGTGTTATAACATGTCTTAGTGGTGTATCTGTTGTGTCAGTGTACTGTACAATTTAAAAAAAGGTTAAAAAAAAGCCGCAAAAATACTTTTACCTACCAGTGTGGAATTAATATTTTACTTTAATGAAAGATGAGTAAAAGAGTGTGTCTTCTACTACTGACAAAACCAACATTTTAACTAGAGTGAGGGTGAGAGCATGATAAATCTTCCCCTGAAGACAAACTGTCACTTGCTGTCGCCCCTGCTGCTGTTCATGTAGCATTTTACAAGCAGTCACTCCCCACTCCCTGCTGTGCTGAGCTTGATGCTTCCTTGTGTGGAGTGATAAGGTTCGAGCCTAGCACCAAATCAACCCTGCTCATATTCTATACTCACATAATAATCCATTCCACGTGAGTTGGCTGATGGACCTCAACTAACTGTTTGAAAAATGTTATTCCACATCACATTTTCCAGGTTGTTGTTATAGAGGAGCCTCTACAGATAAATAGCCAGTATCAGCAAAATATATCAATCCAACCCTGGATCAAAGTGCACTTGAGGGAAGCAAGATGTTTTTAGCAGCAGAGTGTGAGCAGCAGCTGCACCTGCTGAGGGGACCGACTGAATGCATTCTGCTCTCAGAAGTCCCCTGCTTTAATGAAGCAGCATGGAGACCTGTTTTGCTCATGTCAGTATGCCTGTGCTTCAAAGATGAATTGATAACACATGTTTCCTGTTTACCTGCTGACAGCTGGAGTCCTGTAACAGCTCAGTGGGACTATAAAAGCAACCACTTTTCCACTCCAAGAAGAATCAAATTCTCGGGAAGAAGCTGAACGCATTTTTTTTTTTTTTTTTGGAATTAAAGTTGTTGAATTCTGGCACAAAATGTGGCCAATCAACAGATTTGATTTTGAAATAACATGAGTGGTTTTGGAAAAACCCCATGTCAATCCATTCTTATCATGCAGGCACTTAGCACTGAACACAGTGTTCTTTGCACTGCAGTGCGTCTCTTACACGGAGGAATGAAAAAGGTATTAGGAGGAGGAACATGAGGTCAGGAGAAGCCGAAGTGGTAGATTACTACTTTAAAAACTGTACCCATAGTTCAAAAGGAGAAAACAAGAAACGCTCCATCACTCACGCACACACACACAACACTTGACAGCATTTTGTCATAGAATTTGGCCGATGACTCTTGATGACAAAAGTGATCAAGTGTGACTGGGAGGATGGCGACCCAATACCAGCTGTCCACAAGAGCAGTGAGATGTGACTGGCTAGGGGATGATGTCTGCTACTGTGAGAGATGACAGCTGTGTGTGTGTGTGTGTGTGTGTGTGTGAGAGAGAGAGAGAGAGAGAGAGAGAGTGTGAAATGGCTCTTCAGATGCCATAACAGAGTTTGGAACAGGACTGTCTGCGTACTGAGAGGATTCTCTCTTTGAAAGGCGTCACTCAGACTTGCAGACTTTGTTATTAGTTATTTCTTTGGCCTCAGTCGCTCAAAATACTTCACTTTTTTGTGACACATTACTTTTGAGTTTTGTCTCAGTTTACTACACCAAAGTACCCACACCTGCACTAAAGGAGTTCAAGTATCTCAGGGTCTTGTTCATGAGTGAGGTTACGATGGAGCGTGAGATTGACAGGCGGATCGGTGCAGCATCAGCAGTAATGTGGGCGTTGTACCAAACCGTTGTAGCAAAGAAAGAGCTGAGCCAGAAAATTTACCAGTCCATCTATGTTCCAACCGTCACCTATGGTCACAAGCTTTGGGTAATGACTGAAAGAATGAGATCGCGGATACAAGCGGGCGAAACAAGTTTCCTCCACAGGGTGTCTGGGCTCAGCCTGAGAGATAGGGTGAGGAGCTCAGAATAGGGCCACTGCTCCTTTCCATCAAAAATGACAAGGTGGTTTAGGCATCTAGTTAGGATGCCTCCTGCGTGCCTCCCTCTGGAGGTGTTCCTGGCACGTCCAACTGGAAGGTGACCCAGGGGCAGACCCAGAATGCACTGGAGCACTGGCCTGGGACACCTTGGCATCTCCTAGGAGGAGCTGAAGGACGTTGCCAGGATGAAGGATGTCTGGGTTACCTTACTCAGTGACCCAGTCCCAGATAAGTGGTGGAAAATGGATGGATGGATGGATCGACTTGCAATTATTGAACATATAGTATTAGGGTCACTATGGGATTAAAAAAATTTGAGATTTTGAGAATAAAGTCAAATTATTGTGAGAAATAAAGGTATAAGGTCTAATATTGTGAGGATAAAGTCATAATATTTTGTAAATAAAGTTAAAATGTTATGAGAAAAAGGTCGATGAATAGTTGATTTGCTCCATTGGACTGACCTGCAGGCAGTTTGTCAGCTTTTGTGATGAGTGATGCTGATGACCTGAAGTTACAAGTTGCACTTTCATTTAGCACTTAATCATGAGTGATTCTATGATAGAACAGTTGAAATGAAAATGAAAACTAAACGTGTTTAGTAGCGGCAGCTGAAGTACAGTGGGGACCAGTTTCCTCCAGACAGCTGATCCCAGAGTGCAGTCTTGGCATCAGAAAGTGATGATATTAACAGTCGCCAGAATTAGCCTCATTATCTTATAGTCTGCTGCACGTAATGTTATAACTCTGTACTCTGCTTGGATGGATGTATTCCATTCAGACTGGCACAGTGACACGACCATCTGACAAACACTTAGGCCTGTTTGGGACTGGATGTTGTGGCAGAGGGAGATCATTTGTGGAGGAACATGAGGATGTTCTGGTAAGGTGATCGTGAATTGAATAAAGAAGTGGTCAGACAGGTGTGAGGGGGTGACAGTCAGATTTGCTGTGGAGCAGTTCCACGTCAAAATCAGATCAAGAATATTGCCTGCTTTGTGTGTGGGAGGGGTGGAGACTGGTTTGAGGACAGAAGTGACAGGAAGTCAGCTGTTTGGGTTTTGTCAGTATGGATATTCATGTCTCCCATGACAATCGGTCCATGCATGAAGTATAATTCATTTGCAGTTGTTCACGTTGTATAATGAAAACCCCCATTTTTTGGTGTATTTCCAGATTTCATTGTCTTAAGAAGTGCAATACAATTCAGCATGCTAAAGTGTCTGCTTCTTCCATTATCCAACTTGCACAAAGAAAATTGAAACAGGAAATCGAGAGCCGGAAAGAACTCGCCTTCAAAGTAAAAGTTACACGTTTTGAAGCGTGTTGGCTACATCTCAATTTAAAGAGAGCAACACTAAACACTAAGCGGAGACGGCGGATTTTCAAAGTAAACACAGCGTCTCTTACGGAGACGCACTGAGTGGCTGCAGACATTGACATTACGTACAGGTGAGTCCAATTTTATGTTTGTGGTCTGCTTGTCTTGTTGTGTGCGTAACTTTATCGAGTTAATCTCTCCAACCAAACATAGTTTAACTTGTTTACCTGCCCACCACCGTAGCTAACTGTTAGCTTCAGAGGATAACCAACGCTAGCAATGCTAATTGATTTGTAGGTAAATTAGCTACCTGTTGTAGCTAACAAACTGCTGTTGTTTGTTAACGTTACTCCTTTATTATTATTAGCTGTTTTGCACATCATTTGGATTAGTTTCTGTGTGAAATGTCTACATACATGGGAGAAGTGAATTAACTGGACCCTCTTCAGTCATATATATAGGGTTTAGGTTTTTTTTAAGGATTTATTAAGCTCACAAATGTGTACATTACCAGCAATGTGTTTGTGCATGCAGACTACAAAGTGAAGAAATCTAAATAATATAATTAATGCCATGTGTCCTATCTAACAGGTGTGGGACCTCCATTGGTATGCAAATGCATAAATTCATCCGGTGACTGCACCAGGATAATCTGGAAACATCCAGGGGGAAACTAGCAGCTGGTAAGTAGAGAGCAAAGTCCATCATTCAGACAGTGACACATTTAAGTTGTTTTGAATGAATGAAAGTGCTGACTTTGTTTTAAGTAGTTTATTTTTTTGTGTTTACATCCATATTGAGTTAACAGTAAAGCAACTGTAGCCCCCTTTTTAGGTAGTCTGCCAGCTGTAGGACAATGCAGGAGGAGGATGATCCTAAATATACAACAAATGCTGTATATGTAATGTTCTCCACTGGCATTGTCATTCACCTGACCTCAGTCCAGCTGAGCAGGTGTGTCACTCACCGAAAATCAGACCAAAGGCAAAAGTCCAGTTTATAGTTCAGGTACGACATAGAATCAACAGGGGAGATATAAGTGTCCTCTGGGATCACAGACTTCAGACAGTCAATGACTGAAAACAGTTTGACACCAAATGTTAGATATCATGATAACGTTTGTTTTAATTGGCCAAATGATCTTTGGTCTGCTAGAATTGGAGGACTTTAGTTACAAGTAAAGCTACAATTCCTAAATGGTTCATCTGTGGATGGAAACACTATCAAGGTAAAGAGGAAAGAATAACCTCATAGTCATGGTGTCATTTCAAAGCAAATGTGCTGAAGTACAGATAAATTACAACAGAACTAACAAATATGTGTAATGGTGAAAATAGTCTTTCTTGAACAGTTTTAGCAGTCATATTACAGTTCCCTTATTAAACATTTGCTGGTGCACAATTTAGCATTACATATGTGGCTCTACTAGAGTAGAGAGACAATATGTTGTGACTTTTTCAGGGAACTTTGCCTTAATGTTTTTCAGGTCTACTTACTCGCACCACCACACTGGCTTCCTTTACTTTGTTCACCTGCCACAGGCTGGCAAGACGTACCAGCACTCAGGGTGGTAAGTTAACAGATTAACACTGAATTTACTTCATTTATTTAAGACATCTGTTTTAAACTTAACAAAACATTTTCTTTTATAACAGAGTTTCCAGAGGACCAGAGTAGAGAGCTTGTGAGACACCAAGGAAAACAGCTATGGATGGAGAGTCACTCACCTCAAATGCTTTTGCTGGGGTTTCATGTCTGCTGTCTGGTACCACAGGGTATGTACTTTGTGGTAAATCTATGGTATAGTACCACAGGGTATGTACTTTGTGGTAAATCTATGGTATAGTACCACAGGGTATGTACTGTGTGGTAAATCTATGGTATAGTACCACAGGGCATGTACTGTATGATATAGTACCATAGGGCATGTACTGTGTGGTAAATCTACGGTATAGTACCACAGGTTCTGTGATACATTACAACAGAATTTGCTTTACCTGTGGTACTGTAAGGTCATACCACATGAACAGCACAGGAACATTTTCTAATACCACAGGAAATTTTTGTAAGGGTTGGTTCCGCCGCCTCCACTTCTTTTTTTTCACATAGTTTTGTCTCCAAAGTGTGTAAAAGAAGTTAGGAATTATGTTCATTAGTTAGGGTATTTGTTTATTTATATAGTGTAGTTCTCCTTAAATTGAGCTGCGGCCAACACGCTTCAAAACGCGCTACTTGTACTTTGAAGGCGAGCTGTTTCTATTTCCGGCTCCCGACTTCCTGTTTCAATTTTCTTTGCACAAGTTAGATAATGGAACAAACAGACACTTTAGAGCGCTGAATTGTATTGCACCTTTTAAGACAATGAAATCTGGAAATACCCCCACAAATGGGTGGTTATATACACTTTTGTATTTGTCTTGGGTCCCTTTATTTACTGCTACCGAACACACCTGTTAAACTCTGTTTTACTTAACCCTTGTATTAAATTTATATACTGCAATCTACCTTTGATGAATTAGACTACTGCAACGAAATAGGTATATCACTCCTTTAAACAAAGCTGTCACTGACATCCACTGTTAAATACTTCTAGTGAAAGAAATAACCAAACATCACATTGGAATTAGTTTTAGAAATAATGAACTTCTGTTGTTTACTTTTGCAAATAAACAATGAAATAATATTTAGTCTCTTTTGAAATGTCACGTTCTCTTTCAATAACTTGAGTTACAGCGATATCATGGAATTAAGGAGGCAATCCCTCTTGGTATGAAGCTATCAGAAGCCCTGATGACTCCAAATGGAAATGACTGAATGCCTCCCCACTATTCCTCCATATAGAACTAAATGAAAAGGGGTTTTATCTTAGGATCTCTCCTCTCCTGCGGTACACTCAACAAGGCTGATTAAGGATGCAGTGTGTGGAAAGGTTTAGGATATGCCCTGCCTAATGTTCAGGAAGAAAATGGTAGATAGTAGATAGTTGTCATGATTGTTTCCTGATTAATTCATGTTCAGTGGAAGTGTGCAGAATGGAATGAAAAAAATGAAGGAGGACCTCTATCATTGTCAGATATGGCCTATGAATGAGAAATATATTTTAATAAGTCTCTATCAGACAAATACTGTGCAGACGGAGACACTTCCATACTTGATTAGAGGGCCGGATTCATTGTTGATTCAGATTCACAAGGAGGGCATGCTTTTCTTTAAGCTTCAGGGCTGAGATAAAAGTTTTGCTTCATATTAACGTAAGTCCTGAAAATGTACAGTGCATCACAAACCGTACTACCTGAAGAGTTTTGTGTAACGAGGCGAGAGGAGGAGGCAGGTTTGTAACTGAAGGCTTAAGTGCTCTTATCAGCTGGGAAACTGTGGGTGGGAAAATCAAATTACAAACACTTTTCCTCAGCAGCTATCAACCCAGCTGCAGCTGCACTGTAGTTGCCAGCAACAGCAGACTGTGGTGCATTAATTAGTGCATTTTGTCAATGAAAACAAAAATGAACAAATGTAATAGAAATTTCGTCAAACTGAACGATAATGCAAAAGAGAGCTTGCTGCTGAAAACATTACGTAGTAGTGTGGTGTTGTTGCTATATCATTAACTGTACATCTGCTAAAATCCTATATAGATCGAAGCACAGACTTTTATTTTGAAGGATGCAGGTTAGCATTTCTGCTGTCATGTTTCCTATATTCCTTAAGTGTTGTTGATATGTTGTCAGTATGTTTGTATGCAATTGTGTAAATAAGTGAATTTGGTTTCATATTAAGATTAGACACCTTTCCATAACGGGAAATATTGTGGGTTATAAGTGTAGTGATAGTCTTATTATATAGAGTCTTATTTTACAAACTGCACTAGACAGGCTATACTTCCTCTTTTTGTTATGGACTTTTCTCTCTCTTCTTTCACTGTTTTTGCTTACTTAAAAATACATGTGAAGTCAATGTATTAACATTGTTATGTTTTAGAACTGTAATCCTTTTTTTTTCTAATTAGGGGAGAAGTTTGTAAAGGCATGTGTGTGGCAGGGCTGCCGTTTAGTTTGCCATGCCAGACTGTACTGTTGAGACTGTGTTTGCTAGCATGGGGTATTTATAACTTTACTTATGATGTTACACAGGCACAGAGAGTATTTATGCAAGAGAAGCCCTGTGAAGGCTTTGTTTCTTCACAACTACAGATGCTGTTGCTGCTGGTTGGGAAATAAATTGCTTAAAGACAGTCCTGGGAAGTGTGATCCTCACCTTCTACACGACACAACACAGAGTCAGACACACTACAATTACATGATTTTGAATACAGCTACGCTACCCAACCGCTACATGGAAAAGAAGTTCAGCTAGTAGCTTTGCTAAATTTAGCACATTTAGTGGTGCCACTCCCTTGACACACTACATGTAGGCCTATTAATGGTCTAAATTCATCTAAAACTGTACTAAAAATTAGGCAAGAAGCAGCAACACAACTGCTGGGACAAACTACAAAAACATGCATACCAGCACACCAACATTTACATATATATATATATATATATATATATATATATATATATATATATATAAAGCTAACGTTGATGCAGCATTGTAAAGCTAACGGTATTGTTAATGCTACTTTGAGTTGACTATCTTTGTGTTAACAGGCTGTTGGTAGGAATGAGTGCAGCATGTAAGCTGTCAGCTTTCAAAGTCTTCCTCCAGATGTTATATAAAAGGAAAAGTTTTGCATTGCAATGTCTTGTCTATCTTTAGCTCTACGTCTCAGGCTAAAGCCAGTGAACCATAGATTTAGTGAGCAAGTAAGTGAATCCAACAATAATCAAATAACTGAAACATGAATAAAACTGATTATTATTTTTGTCAACAGACTAATATTAAGTCTTAGGTGCTGTTAACACTGAGTCAATGTTTCTCCAAGGCATATCATGGTCAAATGTACTTTTACTGAATATCTATCAATAGTATATACATATATATATTTTTTCTTTTTCTTTTTCTCTGCACCAATTATAGCCTACTACAGCTGCACACTTTGCCTGTTCACTTTGCCTAAAATAGTTTTACATTAAATTGAATAAAGCAATTAGGATACAAAATGACTGAGAGCTGAATAGCTCTGCATGAAGACAAAACAGCCTGCGTCACAGCTTTCTCTTTCAAGTTTCAAGTTCATTTTTAATTCCAGCTATGAAAAATAAAGCTGACATGAAATATCGTCTCTTCAGGAACAGGATGTAAAAATTGATCAAGCATTAGACAAAAAGTAAAAGTGTAGTGCACACATACACCAAACTGCAATGATGTAAGGTGATGAGGTTTCTCTATGTGTGCTTGTGTTAGCTAAGCTTTGCGTGGAGTGCTGGGTGGCTGTGATGTCTGACAGCTTGGAGGAAGAAGCTGTTGTTCATTCTGGTGCTGTTGGATTTCATACTACTGTATCTCCAGACAGACAGATACTTTCGTAATGTTTCTGATCCTACAGATTGTCTTGGACGACCTGTTGACTTTGTCTGGAATTCCATGGAGCATATGTAAACAAAAGCCATGCCAATCACTCCGGGGGGTTGCAACTTTCATTTTGCTTCACAACATGTGAGTACTGGACCGCACAGACAGCATAATAATGACATTATCGTTCTTAGAGCTTTAATGGTAGTGGAGCTAAAAGCATATAAAAAGCGTGGTATAATCACGTATCCCTTATGTTTTGAGTGCTTAGGAGCTGTCAATGAGACAGTCTGATGTGCTGTGATTGACCACAAGGTGCTCAACACAAATGTGAAATAATGAAGTGAGTGAAAAAGCCAGAGTGTGCAGCTGAAAGGAGACAAATCATTATGAAGGAGAGTGAAGCAGACCCCAGACTCTCCAGCACACAACTGCTGATGCTCAGCAGTGAAAATGCACACCCACACACTTTCCACAAACACTCTAATACATCAACTGAATCCATTCAGCCATTTACAACGAAGGCTGGGAATGAAAAGGAGCAGAACAATCAAATAAAATCATAAGTCATCTTCTACTACACTGCTGTATAGTCCACAATCTCCTGCCGCAGCACCCTGCAAGTGGCCCTGTAAATACCTGTGTATTATAGTGTCGCTTAGCAATGAATAATGGAGAATGTGCTCACTCATTATCACTAGAACTGTATTTATTGGTAACATTTTCAATACGCGAGGACTTTAGAGTCAATATAAATTTTGCTCTGCCTTAGTAAAGGAGATAAACCCACAACTGCAGTATTAAGAGATCAAACATAACACCTGCATACTTTAATCATCATACTAGAAAACAAATTCTCTGGAAGTGTTGTAGTGTATCACAGCTTCAGCATCTTTAATACTTTGTCAAAAGTTTGAGTTAATATTTTGCTAGTAAACTTCCAAGAGACCAGGTACAGCAAATGTAAAACCTGTCATGAACTCAAATCTGCCAGCTACAGATTCCCTTCTTACTTGTTGTGTTAATTGCTTCATCACATGTATGTTAAAACACAAGACAGGTTTGGATGATAAATAACAAAAGCGTTTATATTGTGAACTAGTTGAACTAATGAGATGATCACTGCGTGGATGCACATAAAGAGGAGCGTTAATGTGCTCAGAGCATATTTGTTGTTGATATTGATCCTATTGACGCTAGACGGACACTCCAATCAAAATTGTATCGGTAGTAATACTTAAGGTGTCAATGAGACATAACAGGTCGTCATGTCAGTTGGCCAAAAATGTCATATAGTTATGTTTGAGTGACCCTAGTAATTATGACCCAGAGCAGAGGTGGAGTTCAGATGACGTGTATAAAAGTTGACAATTTTTTTCATTCAGAGGAGAAGTGGTGGATGGAGGTATTAACCAAACAGTGGACTTTGCCACAGGAGATGTTTATTTCCCATTTCCAACTGCGAGAGAAAAAAAAATGTAAGTACAATCGTCCCCTAACCTTAACCCTGTGGTTATTAATGTAGCTATGATGACAAAGGTCCCCTAACTTTAAAGAAGTTGTAACTTTAACCCACACCATATGTTTCTTTCATATGATCATTTTAACCCAAACCATCATCTTTCCCTAAACCTAACTTAACCTTATTTTTTAACAGTGATGTGTAAAGGTTTTGGAAAGACAAATGATGTTGTCCTACTGATTACTGCCGACCACATATCTGGTCGTTTAATTCGGAGGACTTGCTGGTATCAATCCATCCACCCTATATGTCAAGTGTTAAGTTTCAGATGCAGTTTCCTCTGCTGCAGTGGTCAGTTAGCTCTGATGAATCAAGTGCAGCAGTTATTTGTATAGATTTACAATGTTTCCTCCCATATATTGCACCTCAGAACAGGCTTACCTTAAAATACATATTGCATGAGCGTTCATGACAGGTGTGTAGGGTCAAAAACTCTTGACTACTTCCACAAATGCTGCCTGGATTAGTATATAGGGGCTCAAACATTACCGTATCTCAAAGAATATATACAGGGAGGTAAAATTGACTTTGTAGCTAATAAGTTTTTTAAGCTCAGACTAAACATGACTTTAAGCACTGAAGAACAAAAGGCTAATTGTCCACAGTGCCTGAACTGACAAGCTGAAACACACTGACACTTTCATGTTTTGCAGCAAGTCAGCTCTGATGAAGGCTTTTTATTTTCACTCTGAAGGCATGCTTTGACTTTTCATTCCACCTAAGAGCCTCCTCTTTAGTGGGAGTGCTTTTTACTTTCTGAGCTAAACAAATGGATGTCAGTGTCCATCATACTGGGTGAACAAAAGGCATGCATGAAAGTACATGTCTCAGACAGCAGGAGAAAAATTTAAAAAAGGGAATGAAAGAAAAACATGGAGAAAATGCTGGTATTTTCAATGGAAATGACAGTAAACATCACTGGAGAATTATCAAATAATTTTGCAGCTTTGTAGTTAAAAGACTTCTGCAAACATATTTTTGGGAATTTCATAATCTTTTTCTCTTCACCCAGTGTACTCCTTGGTCCCTGCTTTTCTCTTGACCACACACTCTCTCATTCTTAAGTATTTAAATAAAACTCCCAACAAAATCCCAAACCTAGTCCACGCTAACCATCGCCAAGTCTTTTTATTATTTCTGTCTTCATACTCGATGTGAGACATTGATTAGAAAGTGGAAATTCCTCTTGATTAAATGCATCTTATTTAACTGTCAAAGTACATATTCTTTCATCATTATTCTCCTGCATAACCTACCTCACAGTGTTTGATCAGATCACGTGTCATAGCAACGCGGGTGCCAGCTGTAAACCAGACAAAACCAGAGTCAATCAAACAGCCCTAACAACTGTTCCTCACCAACACCCACACATTCTGTCAATTAGTCACTGCCACCCACTGCGGCTGACTAACACAGACTCCTTCCCAGCTTCTCTGACTGAACCAGCAGCTGTCATCAGAATAACATCATACGGGATGGTGTTCGTATCTATCAAAGGTGATTTTGGATTGCTCATGTATGGAGGGATGATAGTAGCTTATAGCACAGACGAGGTACAAAGGAAACAACTGAAGTCTCTTAATTGCATCCATGTTTCCCTCGCTTGCGTCTCTTCGTCCCGTTCAACATACCCTCATTGACTTCCCCTCTGCACTTGCCCTCGGGGGAATCCCTGCCGCCATGACAAGTGTCATTCCAATTCTCTGAAAAACTCAAGTGAACTTAATGAAATGGGCCCTTCAAAGGCTGAGGGAGCGAATGATCAACGATGGTCACTCAGCGCTGCAGATTAACCACTGTGCAATGCGGTCTCTCGACATTTCCACTGTGACGACAACGAGCTGCTGATCTACAGTATTAAACAGATGTTTACTGTCCTTATACTATTATTTATTGGAAAGAATTTGCCCACAATACTGTAACATTTATGTTCAATTTTCATTACCATGAATGATGTCTACAGTTCAGAGCACATAGTATTATAATATAAATCTATTTATTATATTAGCAAAATTTCATATTCACAAAAGTACATTTTATAACAGCAAGCCTTTAATTTTTTTATGAATGAAATGCAACAATACATGCAAACTATTCAGTGCTCTACAAATCCCAAAGCCTTAAAAACTCTTAATATGTGTAAACTGTATAATTCTCTGTACTGCTGAACCTTTTTTTTCTTTTCCCTTGGCATATATGTCTATTGATGTTTATTATTGTTCAGTTTTGTAATAATAAATTAAATACAAAAAACAGATGTTTGTGATTGGAACAAACAGAAAGAATGTCTGAACAAACAATCTACAAGTGTAAGTAACAATATCCAGATAATCAGAGTAATCATTTTGAAATTCAAATTTTTGTCATACTATGGAATTTGCTTTATGCAATTTCTGGACTAGAATGTTACAATTCCCCATTATTTGCACTTAGAACTACCTATGTTACAGAGTTATGCTGTTTTGTACACCATTTTCACATTATAGTAATGGTACACCATGCAATAGTGTTTGTTTATGTTATCATGGTATTTAAGGGTCAGAAGAAGATATGGAGTTCCTCATTAGGTTGAGACTACTGACAGCAAGGGAAAGTGGATTCCGTATGCTGTTACGTCATACCAAGGAGCACTGGAGCCCATCTTGGGACTCGACTCAGGGCCCCCATGACCAATTATGCTTAGGGCCGCCAAATGGCCCTGTACCAAGGGTTGAGGGTAAGTCAATGAGGGGAAGTGGAACTACGAATGAAACACAACCCATGTTTTCAGAGAAATGAGACATCCTTTCCTCTGAAGTATCATGTGAAGTGACGTCCGTTTCTGACGACAGCAGCAGCTGATCACAGCTGGATCAGCTGTCAGTCAGCTTTAACAGCCGGAGAACCTTCTGATGGAGTTTGTGTCTGCACATGTACAGTGTTAACATTAATAAAGGTGTACAGTTACCACTGGCAGACCAGCTGTTTTCTCTCTGCAGCCTGTTACCTGTTTAACAAACGCCTGCTCATGAATAAAAACCTGCATTCTGTATGTATTCTGTGTACTGTGTCCTGCTCAGAGGCACATCAACCATTTCTACTGGCAGAATACATTTATATTATTATTCATTATTTATTGATGTCTTGATAGTGAACTTATTTAATAAGCTAGAACATGGTTAGGGTGTATTTTGGACACTGGAAATTATTAATTTGACTAAACGTCTGGAAATTATGTAACTCTGACGTTCAGGAATTTTCAGCCTCACATGTGACTGAATGGAAATGACAACAAATGATGTAAAATGTCAATGTGTTTAGACTGTGTTTCTTGCTGACAGACAGACTTGCCCTGACTTTAATTTTATCCATAATAACAGTTAATGGGGAAAATAACAGATCATGAAAAGACTGACAATTAACAGATTTTTAACAAGACGGTGAATCAGAAAACGAATAAAATATAAAACAAACGTTTGAGTTGAATCTGTAATCTGTCTTCTGTCTTCCGATCAGCTGCAGCGTCCAATCCATAACTGCTTTCCAATAAGGGGGGGATGTCGGCTGGTAAAAGACTTACATGAAGGTTGCTCTCGTATATCTTCACTCAGTGTATCCTCACAGAGATCCCTCCTTGCTCCTCTCTCCTTGATCCTCGGAGCAGAATTAAGAGTTTTGAGACGGCCCTCAAAATGACGGACCAGAACGACTTCCAGCTCAAGCAAGGATTGAGGAGCGAGGAAATATCAAATAAGAGATTTGGGATGTACCCAATGAGACACTCACTCTCCTCTTTCAACACAAAGCTGCCAATATGTCCTTGAGCACTGAACCCCAAAAACTAGAGTCCTCAGCATATGCTTTATGCTAACACTTTAGTCTACAGCAGTGTGTGTTTACATGCGTACTGTCTAGAGTTGAGGTTTGCAACATTGAAGAATGACCTGTAGCTACAACCTGAAAAAGAATCTAGCAACATAAGATATGAAATGTTGATTAAATGAGTCTGACACTATGTAATTAGTCTATCTATTTTTTTGAGCTACTTGCTCCGAGTCTGTTCACATTGCTGATTAACCACTCACTTGATTAACAAGTGGGCCTCATGCAGGTGATCAACAGCACAGCGAACTTTGGGCAGAAATTCTCTGTTACTCACAAAACATGTCCTCTATCTAAGACACAAGTAAATTCAAACTTTGCCTGCACAACTTCAGAAGTCCACATGAAAACTACCACATTAGCTTGTTAATTCTTTTCTGTGTGCCCCTGCTCTCCAGTCTCTCCTCTTTTCCGCACTCACGCTCATCCTGTGTATGCACGTCAGCCAATTAACAAGCAAAAGCCTATGTGACTAGATACACTTCTCTAGAAAGATAGCACTCTGTCAAATTAGCAGCTTTTTATCACAAGAAACAAAACACAGAGGTACATTTTTAAGATTCTTAACATTCCTACCCATGAACTTGACATTTTACAACACAATGAAAACTAGATAGATAGATACTTTATATGCTCTTTTATCTATTTATCACAGATAACTATTTATTTATGCATATTTTAACTGGGATACACATGTATGTGTAATTGCTTTAATGATACAATAATGTTAGAGAATTACTACAGTTAAAGAAAACTGTAATAGTTGTTGGAAGATAACAGTTTCTCAACCATGTAGTTTTTATCATACAACTGATTCTAGATGTAGTATTGAACTGGTCAGAGCAAGGAGGTAAAAACTGAGAAGATCATCTTGCTTTTGATTGGATGAGGAGCATGGCAGTAGTATTGTGGACAAGCTGCAATCATGATTGTCTTACCAAAACTTAAATGCACAATTGACCCTCTCTAAGTGAGCTAAAGATAGCTGTAGTTTAATTTTTGATATAGCACACAGATGGGAAAAGCATGATTGCATAACATTATTAGCCTTTGGCAAATGTTCAGTTGGAGTCCATATACCAAGCAAAATGCCCAGCCAGCTGAAAACTGTATTCTGACAGTCCAGAAGACTGCAAGTAATTTATCATTTCCACATTAGATAAAGTTCATAGATCTGTTGCTCTAACGGTGTCAAGCTGGGGTCACTGGTCAAAAATGTTTTAATATTTGGTATAAATACAGTACATTTACTCCTGGAGCAGACTGCACCAGCTGGGCAAGAAAAAACATGTACATATATATAATTCAGAGTCAAATTGTAATGAACTGTAAGTTACTGGTATATAAGATTGCTTATATAACATGCATATAACATAACATTCATTTTACAAATATTTTACTGACAGTGCATTCTTTTATACACAATTGAATATACCACATTGGTCTTTTTTTTATTTTTGCTAGTGCTGTTTAAGCCCATAAACTAGTTACTAACCTACATTTCAGCACTCCAATGCAGCCCTCAACAATGTTCCTTGTTGTTGCATGTTTTGTGCTGTAGTTGTGTCCTTGCCATGACAGGTGTCATTAGCCACTGCTTCAGTGGGTATCCACTTGAGGAGAAGACCATTCACTCTCCCTGCCTCAAATTCCCGCTAATTCTTGACTGGGTAGGTGGATATAATGCCTAAGGCATCGTTTGAGAGCCAAGAACACTCTTCTAATAACCTGGGATGCTATTGTCCAATGTACACTGATCATATCTCACACAGGGCAAGGGTGCTGTGTTTCTGTCCAACACATGCTGTAGTTGAGGGGAGAACTCTTCAATTAGCTCAAACAGGGCTTACCTGCCTAAGTGAAACCTCTCAATCAGCTCACTGTCTGAATAGATGTCCAGTGGGTTTGTCTGATCACGGACATATCTTTCTCGTCCTAATATACTGTTCCAATGTCAGATATCCATGTTTAACATGGTCAAAGTTCCAAAACATGAAGTTAACATACTGTATGTAGAAATGCTCCCTGCAAGTCAAAAGTCAGGGCTTCAACCTGCTCTGAATGCTTCGTTTGCAATGTTTTCCCTCCATTGCCAACAAGCTGACGTTGGTTCGTCACATATGCCCATAAACAGCTGTCCGTTCCATATCCTTGGTTGTTACGGTTGTTGCTAAGGTTTTTCCATGTGTTGTTTGCGTTGCCCACTCTCTTATTTCAGATTGGATATCAGCTTGAATATGTATGGATGGATTTGAGAAGTTTACATTTTGAGTAAAGAATGAGAAAAAGTAGTGAAGTTGTGGGCCCCTCAGGAAAGGGGCTTTAAAGACAGGAGCCTGTTTCAGACAGAGACTGAACTGAGGGGCTACACAAGGGGTCAATAAATCATGAACTGTAAATCATGCAAAGATATTCCTGTGGAGCCCCAGAAGATACATATACCTGGAAATGTGCATAATATGTCCCCTTTAAACCACTGGATATCAGGGGGTGTTAAGTAACTCTCCAAACTCCATGGTCCTCCCAGTCCTTTATTGTAATCTTGTATAAATGGACTTTAATTTTGTTGTCATTGACAATTATAATAATCATACTGCACAGAAACTAATCAAGCCAATAGCTGACTGGAAGATTGGAAAACATTTTCCAATTTAAATCTCATGGTATGCTTTGTAAATTAGTCAATACAGAAAAACACTTTGTAAATATAATTGGTGGTAAACAAAACTATCTTTTGATTATATTCGTCATCAGTACATAACATCATTAGTTTTTGTAGCCAAATGCAGCTGCAACTAAATAAAGTTCCTGTTATATTCTTATTATGTTAACTGTGACTGTGTGCCTGCAGTATTCACAGTTTCAAATACAGTGACCTTAAATTAGATATTAACAATTTGTGAAAAAGATTGCTTTATGTCTGCTCATTATAGATGACATGGAAATCTCTCACACAGAATAATCTAATTATTTAATAATGATGAAAAACAAAACATTAAAACAAGTACAGATATAGCCTCTTTGGCTTTCTGTACATATTACAAAAAGTAATCCAAAAGTCTAAATGCTGTTGACAGAACCATTCTCAGTGAGGTTTTATGTTGTACACATTATGTTTTAACTACTGTGGAGTACAGTTTTAAGTTTTAAATCAGCAAATGAATTGTATTTCCACCTGAATATACAACTGCAAAAAGTATAATAGTGACTTGAACATCTCTCAAGCAAGAATGACAATTAAATTTGAATGTCTTTGATTCCAAACTTCAGAAGAGGGATCAAGTGTGTGCACATCCAAGCAAACTATTCAGGCGCAAGAGGTCTGCACACTGTTAAGCTCCCAGTAAAATAATTTTATTCTCTTTTTTGAGGCAATGTTTTGATCTGTAAGATCTTCCTCAGGCAAATGTTTCTTAACAAGGCAGCAATGAAATCAAAGCATTATCACCTGCTGGTCAGCAAGCAGTATTAAAAACACACCACATGATGTGGCGGTCATAAGAATGTATATAAAGGGAGTACTCCAGAAAATAGAAACACCAGAGATTCCCATTTATTTTTAAATACATTGTTGATATGACAATATTTGAAACCAATATAGTGGTCATTTGGTAAAAAAAAATTGATATGTGTGTAATTATCAAATTTGAACAGACAGGCAAAGTAGCCTACAATCACACAACCATCTTCAATCAGGTCTCTGTACACACATCGTAGGGCAATGGTCACATCATCATCAACAGTTTGATTCCAAACTTTCGATGATGTGGAATTAAGAGACTCAGAAGGTTAAGTTTCATTGTAGCTGTAGCTGTGTTGTTAAGTGAGGCACAGACAGTTCACAGTTAATTTTCCCATCACATTAGCCTCTGACCTTGTTTTATTCCACACTACAAAAATAGACATCTATCACCCCCTCAACCCACCCAACCACCTTCATCCTGTTGCCATGGAAAACATGAACAAGTTACTATTAAAGCCTGAGACATAGATTTCCTTGCTCTGTCTTCTGATGTCATTTTTTGTACTCTTTAAGCTAAAGTTATGTATAATCAGCAGCATCGCAGCTACCCGGTCCTTTAACCCCCCGTGGAGGCAGAGAGACGAGCTCCTCCATGTCACCGCGTCCATGCCAGCAGAAGATCACTGATGCTTCCAAATATCAAACCCATCTACACCCACGCTGCATGTCTCATATGTGCATGAGTTGAAGGCATGTGTATACTGTACACCAGAGGCTGATATACTGTAATTGCATCGAGTGCAAGTTTCCACGCTGTTTATCATTCTGCGAAAGAGCGGGGGACAGATTCAAGGCAGAATAAACAATGAAGTGAAATCTCAAAGGAAATAAATGAGAACGACAATTTAGCTCTGCAGCTTCCTCCTTCTGTTACATCCAAATGAGTCATCTCAGTATGTGTGCAAATAAAGAATTTTATCTTATACATGTAGCCCACCTATCCCTAGTCTAAACAGGGAAGGGCCCTGAGTTCAACTAACTTAATGTACCATAAAGTATACTTAGATGTTACTCTGTTTCTCTTTTGTTTATATATACTTTTGTATTTGTCTTGGGTCCCTTTATTCACAGTTAATGAACTGTACTACACTTATTAGACTCTGTTTTACTTAACCCTTGTATTAAATTTATACACTGCAATCTACCTTTGATGAATTAGACTACTGCAATGAAATAGGTGTGTCACTCCTTTAAACAAAGCTGTTACTGATATCCACTGTTAAATACCTCTAGTGAAAGAAATAACCAAGCATCACACTGGAATCAATTTTAGAAATAATGAACTTCTCTTATTTACTTTGGCAAATTTCCCATATAAACAATGAAATAAAAGTCTCTTTCAATAACTGGAGTTATGGCAATAACCCTCTTCAAATGTAAACAATACACTCCAAGTGAAATTTAATTTTCTCTGATTTAAATTTATATCAAAATTTGTGGGCCCACATTCACCAAGCACAAACACACACAAGCTGGCAGGTATTTAAATAAAATAAAATAACCCCCCCCACTTGCAGGCCTGATTAGACGCTTGGGAATGGAGAGTCCCAAAACTATTTGGCCACTTCACTAAAAAGAGCGATAAAATAAAATGTGGTCATGTAGCTTGACTCCAATCAGCAAAAAGTTCCAAGCTTCTGGGTTTGCTTCCACGTTGTGCAGCCCACTGAATATGCGCAGTAGTGTTTCCTCAGCTGGCCCCACCCGCAAGCTCCCGCTCGGCCCATAAACTTTACATTGTGATGACGTCACAGATTTTTAAATCGCTTTTCTCGGCTCAAGGAAAGTTTGAAAAACATAAAACCTGCATGAATCAAAAGTTCATAAATGAAAGAGTCATAATTGACGTTTGCAGTTCGAGGGGTCCTGTCAACAGTTTTACAGGCATCTCTTTTACAATGGTGGTCTATGGGCTGCAGGGGGATTTTTCGCTGCAATACCGCGAGTGGCCACTGGGAAAAATTGGCTGCAAGGCTGAGTGGCGACGCCCTATCCAGCTCTTATTATACATCCATGACTTCAACCAATGAATGACCAGTATTAAATTTACTCTTGAATACTACTTCCTTTTACCACTATGAACTCTTCAAAATAAAATGAAATATTTATAACTATATATCTGCATATTTTTAAACTTATTTATTACACTGAACCTTTTAATATTTTAGGAAATAGCTTTTTTAACGATATTTATGATGTCTCTTTTAACCTTACTTAACTTTCTCTTGACATCAACTTTAATACAATATATGGTATTTTTAACCTGGCTACATACAAACCCCAGTATAATAGCCGCAATTGTTTTTACTCCATTCTGCACAAATCACCAACAGTGTCACCAGCAACCCTCTCTGAACTCTGGGAAGCACTGATGTGATCTCTAATCTGAGGTGCTGTTTACTGGCGATTTCTGAGGCTGGTAACTAATGAACTTATCCTCTGCAGAAAAGGTAATTCTTGGTCTTTTCCTCGGGTGGTCATCATGAGATCCAGTCCCATCATAGCATTTGATGGGTTTTGCAACTGCATTTGAAAAAAGTTTCAGAGTTCTTGAAATTTTCCAAATTGACCTTCATGTCTGAAAGAAATGATGGACTGTCGTTTCTCTTTACTTAGTTGCGTGGTTCTTGCCATACTACAGTATACACGTTTACTACAGTAGCGGAACAGGGATATTTGCTGTATACCAACACTACCTCAGCACAACACAACTGATGAAGCCAAGAAATTCCACCAATTAACTTTTGACAAGGCACACCTGTTAATTGAAAAGCATCCCAGGTGACTACAAGCTGGTTCAGATATTTCCAATAGTGTGCAAAGCTGCCATCAAGGCAAACAGTGGCTACTTTGAAGAATCTAAAATATGAAACATATTTTGGTTTAACACTTTTTTTTTCTTTACTACATGATTTCATATATATTATTTCAGTTATTTCATAGTTTTAATGTCTTCAGTATTGTTCTACAATGTATACAATAGTAAAAATAAAGAAGAACCCTTGAATGAGTAGGTGAGTCCAAACCTTTTACTGGTATGTATGTTTTGTGATTTTATGTGATTCTACAGCAGCATAGCAGCCAGCAACCCCCTAACACAGGTAGTAGTTGTCTTTGGCAGGTTAATCAATGAGCTACTCATTACACTGGCCACTATCTGTGAGGAGAATAATACGATGCTTGAGCCACGCTGAACTGCCAGTACGTTACAACGTATGTAATTTCAAAATCACATTGTATTAACAAACTTGATCCTACCCTCCTAGATAATTATCGTCTGATTTCTAAACTGCCTTTTATTTCCAAGACTCTTGAGAAAAGAAAAAGAAACTCGTGTACATGCTTTTATATCCACGCGCTTGATTATTGCAACAGCCTTTTGTCTTAATCAAAAAACGATTACATGATTGGACAACTCACCTGCCAGGCTTTTAACCAGAACTAAGAGGCATGATCACATCACACTTGTTCTTCACACTGGCTCCCTGTTTGTTTTAGGATTGATTTTAATATCTTATTGATTACCTTTTAAGGCTCTTCATTACCTGGGTCCAGATTATATTTTAGACCTTTTAATCCCTTATGAACCGTCTTGTAGTTTGAGATCATTGGGCAGAGGTCTCAGAGGTTCCAGAGTCCAGGCTGAAAACTTAAGGGGACAGAGCCTTTGCCTAGGGTGACCATATTTTCAAACCCTCAAATAGGGACCCTTAAGTGTACGTTACCGCATGTTCATGCACGCGCACATGTATGCGCTTATGCATGCACCTTAGGCGTTTTCATCAGGTTGGGGGACAATTATTTCAGTGCTTGGCACACCTACCAGGAGTATTCACATGGCTGTCACCGGCGTTTATCCCACTGAAGTTGGTCACATCAATGCTACTTCCCCCTTGTAGCCACTGCTTATGTTTGGCCATCTTAATATGATCTTTTATATCAGCATTTCCACCGTGCGCCACCGAAAATGTGCTCTTGCAGTGTGTGCAGAACGCAGCATTTCGGTTGCTGGGTACTTTACGAAGGAAGAAGTAAGCCTCCTGAAGCTCCTAAGAAAAGATGGTGTCTCTCTTTAGCATGACAGCTAAACTTTAGCATCTGTCAGAAAGAGCAGATGCTAAGAGCTGGAAAAATTAACCTCTGTAAAGTCTGGACACAAACTATTGTAGGTAGGTCTGTCACAGAAGAGGCAGACAAAGTCATTTTTACAACCACAGTCGCAGGCTACAGACCAGAATACAGGGCAGCCACAGCACATGGTTTGAATACATGGTACAGCCATTAAATGCCCCATCACTTAAGTGTGAGCCAGGGTAAAGGAAAGTGAGTACAAAAATTACAACATATAAATCTTAAAACACCAAACACCTAAAATGCTGGCTATGAATTGAACATCACAGACGGATGAGCTCTAACTGTGTTAGATGAGGTGAGGTGGATTTTACCTTCATTTTATAAACCTGCTGCAGGTTACTCAAGGTTTGGATTCCAAGAATTCTCTAATTGGTGTTTAACTTGTGCAAAAATTAAAACTCTAGCATTTTACTTGTTATGACCCATATCATTAACACTGACAAACTATGATCTTGCACTTAGGGATGTGGCATTAATTAATACAAAATATTTTTCCCTCAGCAACCATCTTGTGTGCTCAGCCAGTATCCATTATCTGGCTGCTCTTGTTCCAGTGTCAGCTAGGAACAACGTAAAGCCTGCAAGCTGTAATGATGTCTTGGCTTAACAAAGTCTGGACAAACAAGCATCCAGACATTGTTTTATGGCCCACTTTTAATGGCTGGTTGTGAGCACACCGTTGTGGAAAGACACAAATGCATACATGCACACACTCATTGCTACCTTCCCCCCAGTGTCTGTGAGAAGGACGATAATCACTCTCTTGGTGCTTGTTTTCCCCATGGCTTAAAGAGAATCAGTCTTCTCGTTAAACCTCATGCAGTTGCTCAGTATGCACATAGTTTAGAGCACAGGGTGATGCACATACACAAATATGGATATTTTTTGATTGAAAGAACTCTTTGTGATATGTGCCTCTATTTTCCTCCACACAATACAAAATTGTTACAAGTGCGCTCTCCAGCAGCGTGTTCTCAATGAGGTGGAAAGCCGTCTGAAACAGGATGTGGACCATGAGAGGAAAACTTAGTTGTCTCATTCAAAGTGTTTGTTTGCATTAGTCAGAGCAGCAACAGCTCTCTAAACCGTTTTAAAAATATCTTTAAGTCTTTCTGTCTTCGCAGGTATGGTAAACCTATTTGCGTTACTTTTCAACTCAGCATAGGTGTTAATGACAGTGCATTCAAATACAACATACAATGTTTTAATTTGAAACATCTTGTGTTATACTGTGTGTAAAGCCACAAGACATATGTTTAAGAATGTAATAACTTTTAACTGTGGCAAATGCAATGAGGGTTTAGACTCTTCTTTGACAGAAATACAAATCAATCAAGCAATCAATTTTTATTTATATAGCGCCATATCACAACAAAAGTCATCTCAAGGCACTTTTCACATAGAGCAGGTCAAGACCGTACTCTTTAATTTACAGAGACCCAACAATTCCCCCATGAGCAAGCACTTGGCGACAGCGGTAAGGAAAAACTCCCCTTTAACAGGTAGAAACCTCAAGCAGACCCCGGCTCTAGGTGGGCGGCCATCTGCTTTGACCGGTTGGGCTGAGAGAGAGAAAGAGAGAGGGAAAGGGGGGAGGGGGGACAGGAGAGCAACAATCACAACAACAACAACAAGCATAAGCATCAATAGACAGGGAAGGATGCCATCAGGACTGTGAAGGACTGCGAAGGCTCGGCCCAGAACCCAGGTTTTCCTGTGAGATGAGAAAGCACAAAAAACTCTGGGGAAGAAGCAAAGTTAGTGACATGCATTGATGTTACATGAATGCATACAGATGGAGAGGAGGAGGAGGAGAGAGGAGCTCAGTGCATCATGGGAAGTCCCCCAGCAGTCTAGGCCTATAGCAGCATAACTAAGGGCTGATCCAAGGCGAGCCTGGTCGGCCCTAACTATAAGCTTTATCAAAAAGGAAAGTTTTAAGCCTACTCTTAAACATAGAGAGGGTGTCTGCACCCCGGACTGAATCTGGTAGATGGTTCCATAGAAGAGGAGCCTGATAGCTGAAGGGTCTGCCTCCCATTCTACTTTTAAAGACTGTAGGGACCACCAGTAAGCCTGCATACTGGGAGCGCAGTGTTCTAGTGGGATAATACGGTATTATGAGCTCTTCAAGATATGATTGTGCCTGACCATTAAGGGCTTTGTAAGTTAGGAGAAGGATTTTAAATTCTATTCTAGATTTTACAGGAAGCCAATGCAGTGAAGCTAAAATGGGAGAAATGTGGTCTCTTTTTCTAGTTTTAGTCAGAACCTGACCTAACCTGAAGATGCAAAACAGAGAAACAGAGAACAGAGAAATATGTGGCTGCTGAGTTCACTGTGCAGTCTGTCCCATTACATCCATCCTCCCTCCCCCCCGGTGCCTAATCAATAAGTTGAAGATTATGTACAATTTCAGTCGACCAAGATTTTCTTTGGTTGACTACAGCCCTAGATATAATTGCCACCTTCAAGGGATTGTTAGCAGGACTTTAGTCTTCAGTAAGTTGTCAGTATTTAATCACTACACCACCCCTATTTTACTAGATGGAGGTTCAGATATTATCTTGCTGGGTTCAGAAGTTCAACACATTAGCCCTCAGGGCAGTAGTGTACCAAGATTCCTCTGTCTGAGTGTGGCAGGGCTGCAGGCTCAGAGAGCCAATAAAAGGCTCACAGACTGCCAGGTAGGCAGCAGCCAGATAACCCAACTGGCATGCACAAGTGGAACGCACACAGAGACACACACATTAACTGCCACTCCAGGCAAGGGCTGCCTCTCCAGGTTGCACAGATTGGTGTCTAATTGCCTTGTAATCACATTACTTATTCCCTCGCACATTTTTGTAGAAGGTTGTTGGAGTTGTGCATAATATTCCGCCTTTGAGCTCTTTATGTCATATGATTGAAAGCTATATCATCCCAAGTACATCAAAATACAGATGACAGTGACAGCTGCTGCCTTCATAGTTCCAAAGGGTATAATATTAAGGTTGCCATGCTCATCCTTGTAGGAAATGATGCATGAAAGAGATACAGTGAATGCCACTGGTCGGCAGGATGAGTGTGTGCAATGCTGTGTTTGTGTGGCAGTAAATTGTCAAATGATAGCCTTCAGGGTATGTAAAAAAGGGTTGTGAGGTGAAAGATATCTATGGGAATAATCATCCTCTGCAGATGCACAGTTCAACCTACAGTGTGGAGGTTCAATGCCTTTAGTTCAAACATGCTGGTGAGTGTGTGTGGTTGTGTTGGTAGGGGACAAAAAAGGAAAAAAAGGGAAAGTTAGGAGCAAATATACAAGACATGTCAAAATGGATTGTGTGGACAGTGGAAGGATTAGGTTGGGACAAGACAGTGTGTTTTTAGGTTGTTATGTCCCAGTTGTTAATGGAGGGAGAGAGAGAGGGAGAGAACCCTTTGTTCTCAAATCTTAGACCTGCTCTGCTCTTATATTCACTGTTTTTCAGATAATCAATATTTTTGATTGCAGTACTCTTTGACAAATTAGGTGCACAATTCTTCTCCAGGCCCATTACTTTGGAACTTTTTAATTCACTTCCTGTCTGATTGACCTGTAGCACAAATGGGGGACCTTCAAACAAAACACAATAGCAGATGATGCAAAACACCACCCACTGGGGCGCCCTGGTGCCTCAGAGGCTTACAACATATATTATATGTAACATTCTGGGCTCAAATCTGAACCAGTGCCCATGCTGACAAGAGACTGTCCTCACCAGGAAAAGTGTTTGTTTAAACACCTCCAGCTGCACTAATAAATATTTCTTATTCTCTTACTTTGATTAATGATGGCGCAAATGACTGTATATAATGTGAAAGGTTTTGCTCATTTGGACAAACCCACAAAGTACCATCACCATTTCTGTTGTTCCCCTCAACTCTACAGAGTGCTTTAGCATTTTTGGTTCATTATTTTAGTTTTACAGCCTGCAACTTTATTGTTTTCTGTCAGTCTTTGTGGCAGATAAGAATTTAAAAATAATTAAATTTTTCAGAAAACATCATTTCATTCCTTTTGCAGTTGTGCTAGTTCTATTCCCTTTTCATAACATATAATTTCATTGTTATTTTGGCGATAATGCCAAGGTAACCAGTGTGAAGAAGAAGAGTACAAATAGTACAAATAGGTAATGCAAATCCTCGTCTGTTTAGGTTAATTGTGTGTTGATCTGTTGGAAATCCAGTAGGGGGAAAAGTGCTCCTCTCTCTCACTCAATACAGAAGAGCAAAAGCGAGAGCTGTGTGCTGTTTTTTTCATATTTCTCCCCTCACTATTTCCCCTGTTTAAGGACACAACATTTGGAGGCACTGCTGGGATGTTTGGCTTGAGGACCATCAATGAGAAATCCTCTCATCAATCATCCCACCTAACTACCCACGCCAGTGCAAGTCCATCAAGGCATCAGAGGTGGTTCTCAGATAAACATTTGTGGCTTGTATCCTGAAGTGAGCAAAGTGACCACTAAGCTGCAGCGAAAGCCAATTAAGTCAAATAAACCCTAATTTTTCTGCTTATACCCACTCCCTTGATAAAACAGAATCTGAATTGGTGAAGCTGCAGCTGAATAATGAAAGGAGCACTGTATAAACTGACTGTAGAACAGCTGATTTAAGTATGCAATGCACTTCAAATCTTAGGACTAGGAACAGAGCAAATGACTGGTAAAACACGCAGTCAGTTAGTCTCACATAGTCATAAAGTACCTTGAACAGGAAGAATCGGCCGACCTAGAGGATTAAGGTATGTCAGACATTGTTAATGTTCAAGACATCATAGACAAAATACAAATGGCTAAAGAACTGAGTGCATGTGAAATCCTAAATCAAATTGAGGAACAGGGAAGCCTCCTGAAGGAAGTATAGGCACTAAGACTAAGTCATTACAAGAAAATGAGTGCAATGCATGGCCTAACGAAAAACAGCATGAACCATACTCTAAGTTCCAGCACCCCAGTAAAGAATATGGCTCCAGCACCTCCAAATGGCTCTATGTGGTGGAAAGGCTTTAAGATAGCAGGCCAAATAGGGGAGCCCAGACAAAAAGACAGAGTCACCTTTTCTAGTCTGGCCAGACAAATTGACATTGGACTCAGCAAAGGCTACCCCGAGTCAGGAATCACTGATGCTGTAATCCGTGCCATCACACCGGGCCTGCAGTTGAGGAGTTCCCTTGAAGGAAAAGAAAATCACATTACATAAACAACTCAGTTATATAAATAACTCACCTCTGAAGCCCAGAGTACCAAACAGACACTGCAAATAATGATAAGTCCAATGGACCTGAGACAGAAAATCCCATTCACTTCTCAGGAAGTTGAATCAAGTTTAAAGTATCACCCTGCACTTGTCCAGAGTCTTTTCATGCACAATGTCCTGACTGGCTTGCAGAACAACAATATTAAAAGTGACCTGCAGCTTTACCTCCTGCAAACAAATACATTAGATGAGCTGCTGCTGGAGACTTCCTGATCTCTCAGAAATGCGTTCCGACATGGTGATGCTGAAAGGGCTGAGACCTGAGGGCTGATTTTTTCCCAAATCAGAGGAACCATTCAAAAGTCAACACCTGCCACCTGCACAGTATCTCCCAGCAAGCTGAGAACCAGAAAATTTGTCTCAGTGTTTGCACCCCCACAGCCCCCCTCCATCAAGGCTGAACAAAATTGCAAGAACTTTTACCACCAGCAATGGTGCAGGAGTATCAATCAATGCTTGGTCCTGGACATGTGGGGGAAACAGCACAGTTCCAACAAAGATTTTCACCACAGCGATATAATCCAGCACCACATTCCCGCCCTAGGTGATTTGCTTGTATTCAGGTGGGTGAGGAATACTGTCAGCATTGCTTTAGGTTTGTAAAGCACAGAGACTGACAAAACCAGCTAGGGAGGGCCTTTTAAACTATGAATGGTTGCTCCCACAGGATACAGGGCAACCAGCAACATAGATAGGTCCCGGTGTTGCACAAGTTGCAAAGAAGAGAAAGAAAGTAAGTAACTAAAATGTTGTTCTGTTTGTAAAACAACACTGTACTGCTCAAAAGAATGCTGAGAGACCCACTGGCCTGTATGCACACAAAAGACACTGTAAGCCATACACATGTTCAGGCATTAAGAAACAGCAAACACAGTCAAGCAAACACAAGAAGCCGTGAAACAAGAGCACCACTAATTAACATCGTCACCACTCAGCCATTTGAGCTTGTCTTTGTCGAAGTGCAAAGATGGTCATGAATATAGTTTTAGCCATCATTGAACATTTTACATTCTTTGCCCAGGTGTATGCTACAAGAGATTTGGCTACTTTCTACTTCACCTTCGTTCAGACTCAGAAACAAACTTTTGAAGCGATTCATGTGAAAATCATGTTTATTTGGAAAGATGTAGGAGGCAAGTGAAAGATAACGTTTATAACATTTTACTCGAGTTGACGATAAGCTCAGTAGGCTACTGTAAGTGCAACAAAACCTTCACAAGTAGAAAGCCAATAAGTATTTTGTCAAATCACCTGTTCAACACGTATAAATATGTAGAAAAGCAATATTTTCAACTGTTTTGCCCGCAGTGTCTCATCCACTGCCGGTATGTTTTACACAACCACAGTGAACTACAGTGAAAGCTGTCTGTATGTAGCCTAACTGTTTATCTGAGTTTGGTACGTATCTTAAAATTTGGCAAATTCTTGTAAATTTAGTTACTGGCTGAGACAAACCAGTACCTCCACTCACTACCAGCAGTACCTGCAGGCAGTCAATCACATCAGCAGCAGAGGACAGGGGACAGGATGAAAGACTGCCTGCACAGAGAGCAGCTGTGCACACACTGTACAGTGCCAGAAACAGGTTGTGATAATGAAAAAGAAAAACTATAAAACTGGGAGATTAATGGGATTAATTACCAATCAGAAGCACAGCAGGAGAAAGGGTTAAAAATAATGAGACTCCTGCAAAAATTGGGAGTGTTGGCAGGTATGCACATAGAGCCACAATAGCCACATTTATGGGAAATACATCAGGTTGAAATAAACCAGAATTTTCCATTAACTGGGTTTGTCTACAGCTCAGCATCAAATACACAAACACTTCAACATCCTGTTCAGCTTCACAGCTGCTTCTGATGAGTTTGCTTTGCAGGGGTAGTAGGTGGTACATTAAATCAGTAATTATTCTTCAACTGAAAGCAAGAATGTCTGTCCTTCGCAGCTCCGGCCACAGTAAACAGCATTCCAGTAATACTCAACAGGCATTCAATTAGCAATAAGTCAAACAGTTAAATTCTCAGATCTCAGACTGGCCTTGATCATTTTTGTTCTCCACTTTTTATGCTTGAAAAAGTTACAAACACTTTAAACATGAGTGGCCCTCTTTATTATAATCTTTAGTCAAGGTTCCGCTCCCCCGCTAACTCCTCTCACCTGCCTCTTTTGTCCATCATCATCTTTGTTTTTTAGAAAATGAAAACAACATGAGGTAGCATCTCATTGGGGACAAAAAGACTATTGCCGGTTTCATGTATTGAGCTACAAAGGGGCAGAAACAGAGACAGAGTCCTTAAAATACACCCTCAGAAATCTTTGTCTTCACCCAAACAAACTGGAAAGCCCCAGGGCCTGATGGGAAGTAATTGTCAGTCCATGTCTGACAGTCTGTCTTGTCTTGTCTTGTTCAGCCACACACCATCACAGTTTATCGGGGTCATTCTCCTTCTTCCTCTCTTCCTCCTGATCACCTTCGTTTTCAATCCTCCTCTTCCCCTGTGTTCATCCATCCATCCTGTGTTCCATCAGGACTGATGAGGGAGTAGAGATGGAGAACAAAATAGCCAGGATTGGAACAACCTCTCTCTCTCACACACACTACTAATTCACAATGCCTCATGAGGAGCTTTATAGCACTTTTTTGAAAATTAGTCTTGTAAGAGTACAGTGTGAAAAATGCTCATCCTCTATATATTATATGGTTCAGTCTCTTTAAGGTGAATAGCAGAATGTCAGACGTGTGGTGATGTCATCTCCTCCATAGACACTGAACAATGGAACAGCAGCACACTGTGGCAACAGACATGATGAGTTTGGGCAATTTCTGAGAAGTTACTGGAAGCCCGGAATTCAAATCAAACTTATTTGATGGAATATCAAAAACCAAAAACTCTGCAAGTGCAGTCAGTCACCAATTCAGTTGTAATTATTGTTTGAAATCGTTGGACCAGACTCTCTCTTTAACACAAACCTTTTGTTTGAAGGCAGTTTGAACTTAAAAACCCTGAAATCCCTTAAGGCAGTAGCACAAAACTACACACAGATCGTCTGTGTTTACCAACCCAGCTGGTCTATGATGTTTTTTTATAGCAAAGGGCACCAAAGGGACGAGATCTTTGAAAAGATCAAACGTCGGGGAGTTCAGCTTTCTCTGGATGGAGCGCTGCTCTGTACTGTTTAGGTAATTGAGTTCACTTTATAGCTAGCAACAATGTTGTGGTCCATAGTTAAAGCAGCAATAACAGATGTTTTTGGCCATAGATATATACACATAGATGCCTCAGATGCAGGTTGTGGGATGCGTCTCAGCCGCCACTATGCTGGTCCGGTCTTCTTGACACTCTCTACAGTAGAGAATACCAGACTTTTGTGCTACATTTGAATGTTCTAAAGAAAAGGAATAATTTCATGGGTGAGTAGGTATTACACAACACTACTGTCACCAACATGTTGAATTTAATGTACTGCTATCACTATAAGCAATGTTAAGTAGCTATAAATTTATGCAGTAGGACTCTATTGTGAACTTAAGAGTGAAGTGAATTTGTAGCTTCTATTTGTTATTATTATGTATTATTCCATTTATTGACAGCAAACCTGGATACAGCCACACACATACACACATAGGAGCCAACCAGTGTCCAAGCACCTACCTGATGATCTCCCTCAAAGAATATACAGCTAATGGCTTTGAATATGGAACTTACGCTGAAGCTCTGCAAGAATTACTGATACTGGGTGAGTCCAGATCCTTCTGGCACTGTTTCATGTAGTTGTATGGTTCTTGTAGTAATTTCACATAGGTCTGTCAAAGGAAACAGGCACATCCTACACAGCAATATTAATAGTTTAATAAAGATCCAGACCAAAACCCCAGCTCCAGTTTTAACTCTAGTTTTAACCCAACACAGACTGTTTAAGATGGCTCTTCTCAAAGTAAGATCTCTCTCTAATAAGACATTTATTTTAAATGATTTTATCTCTTCTGCTGATTTAGATTTTATGTTTTTAACAGAATCCTGGTTACAATCTAATCATGACTGTTTTAGCTGACCGAGGGATTGTGGTCATGGTGATGGTCTTGTTACTGTCTATAGGAAGCTTTTCAAATGTAACCTAATAGCTTGTAATGATTTTTCTTCCTTTGAAGTGTTCATGTTTTAACTTTAACTTTTTTTCTGTAATTTATCACCCCCCTAAACCAGCCGGCTCCCTTTTTGATGGAGCTCCCTGAATTTTATCCAGTTTTGTTTTAAATTATGATAGAATTGTTCTTTGTGGTGGTTTTAATATTCACGTTGACGAGTCTTCTAATGTCCTTGCTACTGATTTTTTAAATATCACTAAATCTTTTGTCTTTCAACAACATGTGTCTGTCCAAACTCATAACCTCAAGAACTCAAGAACATGCTATTTTTCTGAACTTATTTCTGCCCATCTGTACAACCTCAGATTTCTATTTAAGACTGTTGATCAGTTAGTAAACCCAGCCTCTCCTTGTGCCTCTGCTGATTGTGATGCTGACTGTGAAAAGTTTTTATCACACTTTGCTGGAAAGGTGGAGTCAATAAGACTCAATATTGCCCCCAATCCTACCTTTTTAGATGTTGACCAACCGCACTGGGATACTTTGAACTATTTTCCCCCTATTACTCTGCCTGAACATTTAGAAAATATTTCTCAAATGAGAGTATCTTCCAGCCCTCTTGACATAATTTGAAGTTTTATTTGAAGTAATGGAATGTATTGGGCCCCATTTGCTTTCTATTTTGAACAGCTCACTGTCTACTGCTTGATCCTACCTTCCTTGATAACTATCGTCTGATTTCTAAACTGCCATTTATTTCTAAGATTCTTGAAAAAAATGTTTCAAAGCAGCTTCTTGCTGCTGTGGAAAACAATAGTATCATTGAAAAGTTTCACTCAGGTTTCTGTCAGTACACAGTACTGAGACAGCCCTTCTCAAGTCACTAATGACCTTTTAATGAATGCTGACACATGCATTTGCTCACTTCTTGCTTGAATTAAGTGCATCCTGCAGCACAATTGATCATGGCATTCTTTTAGATAGACTGAGGCACTGGGTGTTCATCTGGTACTGCATTGGACTGTTTCATATCATATTTGTCAAATACAAAGTTTTGTGTCTCTTTTAACAACTCATTGTCATCATTTTCCCATGTCAAGTATGTTGTGCCTCAAGGGTCAATTCTAGGACCAATTTTGTTCTCCCTGTATATACTCCCCTTGGGTGATGTCATCTGTAGACATGGTATTTCTTTTCATTGTTATGCGGATGACACATAGTTGTACCTCCCTGTTAAACCCACTGACCTCAGTATGCTGAGTTCTCTACGGGACTGCCTGATTGATAAAAAAAAAGTGGATGTTGATAATTTTTCTTCAGCTCAATTCTAATGGAACAGAAATCTTAGACAACTTTTATTGGGTCCCAGCATATCACAAAATAAATACTGCCATTTACTGGTTACCTGTCACAACATATCAAGCCTGTTGCAAGAAATCTTGGTGTCCTGTTTGATAGCAATTTATGTTTTGAGCAACATATCACAAAGCTAGTCCAATCATGTTTTTATCATCTCAGAAATATTGCAAAAATAAGATCTATTTTAAATTTTGCAGAAACTCTTGTACATGCTTTTATATCCTTGCTCTTGATTATTATAACAGCCTTTTCTCTTGTCTTGATAAAAAAAAAACTCACAACTGCTAGGCTTTTAACCAGAACTAAGAGGCATGAACACATCACACCTGTTTTAGCCTCTTCAAATTGGCTCCCTGTTTGTTTTTGGATTGATTTTAAGATCGTATTGATTGCCTTTAAGGCTCTTCATGACCTGGCTCCAGATTATATTTTAGACCTTTTAATCCCACATGAACCTTCGTGTAGTTTGAGATCCTCAGGCAGGTTCTCTTTATTTTCCAGAGTCCAGGCTGAAAACTAAAGGGGACAGAGCCTTTGCCATCAGGGCCCTTTAGGGCCCCAAGGATCTGGAATGACATGCCTGAGGAAATAAGTCTGTCTGAGTCAGGGTCTTCTTTCAAGTCTCTTCTTGAAGCATACTTTTATCAGAAAGCTTTTCCTGATTTCACCTGAGCTGCCTGCTTATTTTACTTGATTTTATTTGTTTTTAATTTCATGTTTATTATTTTTAATTTATAATTTTGTGTTTTACTCCCTTTGTGTTTCATAATGTGTTTATTTTTTATGGATTTTAGTTTGTTTGAATCTCTCTGTTTTAAATGTTTTGTTTCTGGTGTAAAACACTTAGTAACTGTGTTTTGAAAGGTGCTGTATAAATAAAATTTATAATTATTATTATTATTATAAACACTGCTTTCATGTTGAATAAACTTATATGAGATTAAATTTATGTTGATCATGTCACTCATACACAAACATGTGGCCTACAACTCATTTAACTCATGTAACTGTTGCACCAGCTGATGATATAACTTACTGTATACATATATTTATGTAAATAGAGGGAGGATGTCAGTAGAGTGTGTGTGAAAATATGAATATCATTAAAACAGAATTGTGAAGCATGTTGACATTTCACATTTTTAATAGTTCTAAGTATTAAAAAATGTATTGGGTATCCTGTAATTTTAAATCATCATAGTGGCCATATTACAACACCATACAAAGCAGAATATACTTCCAAGATAATTACAATACAAAAATGTATTGTAGTAATAGTAGCCTATTGTTACTTTCCAATAAATAGAAATATTTTGGTATGAAAATCATCATTTTTGATCCACAATTTTGTGAAAACCCAAGTTGCTGAAAAATTTATTGCAGCGCAACAAGCTTTTAACACACAGTATAAAGTAGTTGCTCCTGTTAGCAAACTATTTTCTTTACACATCCAGCTGACATAGAGCAGTATTAGTATTAATTAGAAGTCATTGTTCTTATTGTTATATGGCTTAACTGACTATAAAGCATTAATGATTATTTATTAACCATTAATAAAGCCAATAATTACCATGTATAAACCCTTTATAAATGGTGCCTTATCAGAAAGTGATACCAAAATATTTTATGGTGCACCTTTAAATATCTTGAACTGTACAGACTCAATGGACATGTCTTAATGACTCTGGTGATCACATGACTTTTTCTTTTTTTTTATCACCAACAAGTGAAAATTTCAACCTGTAAAACTTTAGCTCATCCAGCCTCAGCTGTACACACCTTAATGTGCCATGTTAACCATAAAAACTTTTCCCCAGGGGAAGTGTCAGTCCATCTGGCTTGTGTCTCAACCCAGCTGGACTTGCTGATCAACAGCTGACCACACAGCTAGAAGCATCTACACATCCTCCCTGACAGAAAGCTGACAGGAATATGGTGGTAGACAGTTTAAGTTTGGAACCTAATCAAGGAAGCTAATGCAAGACAAGACAGCAGTGGATTGCAGTGACATTGGCTTTGTTGTTCCAAAAGTCAAGGGTGCCTTTGCAAATAACTCTACTGATTACACACTGTTACTATATATGAGAGGAGAACATGTTGTTGTTATCTAACAGATACGGCAGTTTGATCTGTTAGCAGCTCAGCTTGTGGTAAATGAATGGTTCAGCGTTGTTGTAGTTGCACTCATGTATGAATGTGCACAACTGGGTATCAGAGCAGTCGATAATAATGACTGCTGAATTATTAATGACAAAACAAGTGTGTGTCTAAATTGTATCAATAAACTTTATTTGATTAGGATTAGTGTGGATCTCAGTTTGTTAAGTATCAGCTTATGCACAAATGCAACACTCATCTGGCTGTCAGGTTACCCAGGAAAGATCCAACACAGTGTGTCGATGAAAAGCAAATGTCAACATGAAGTATTCAAGGCAGACAGTCAGATCACCTCTGATAAAGGTTTGTTTGACTGACAGCTTAGACAATACATGTTCATGGAATTCATGGCTTTTAGACCATGAATGTCTGTAGGCCAAATCCTCAGATATATGCATGCATACGATCCCCTGACTTTTCATCTACAATAGCAACGTTATTGAATATGATGATAAGAGTGAAAAGTCTTGACAACTATTGGATAGATTTCAGTCAAATAATCAAATTTGGCTGTACTTTGTTTTCAGTCCTAATTAGAAAATGTCAGCATGCTAACACGCAAAACTAATATGCTAACCGTGGTAAACATTATCTGATAAACATTAGCATGCAACACTGTCATTGTGATCTAGCTTATAAAGCACCAGTGTGCTTCAGTACAGCGTCACAGAGCTGCTAACATGGTTGTAGACTCTTAATGGCCTTATTTCTCTGCTGGTTCAGTAAGATGAGGCAGCGCAAAGTGAGTTGTTGGTATTTTTTGTGGAAACTGGGACGTTGCACTGAGAACAGATGGTGCCATAACCACATATGTTTGTGTAGGAAAGTCCCGGCATTGCAAATCTGGTGAATTTGTCAACAAGATTAAATGCTTGGAGCAAATGCACAACAATGGCAGAATAATACAAACTGGCCACAGACATACCCCTCTTTGTTGCATGACATACCCTTCTCTCTACCCATGTTCATGTTTCTCTGCAACTTTCAGATAAACAAAAAAAAAACCAAAAACCAAAAAAAAAAGCTTTTAAATCAACATAAACAATGAATGTTTAATGTGAGCAGGAACAAAGGTAAATCACTTCACGTTTATCTTGTAATGAATACAGGTGATTCTTACATTATCAGTGTTCCACAGCTGTGTGATTCTGTATGAAAAGCTTCTCCTTCATTAAATCCTTGCAGCATCTGAAGGCAGCAGGACAGATATGTTGATAAATCTGCAGCACTGCTGTATCATGTAAAGTACAATATGATGTGACCATTTACGATATGAGATACAGTAGAATTATAATAGAAATAGAGTTGGATTGATGCAATCGTGTAAAAAAATATATGTAAATATTTTTTTAATTCCTTATTTCTATTGTCATCGTTCTGTTTTAAATTGTTTTAAAAATAAAATCCACACTGTCTCCTTCTGGCTGCAGATTTGTGTGCTGTGTTCATATTGTACACCAGACAGTAACAAAAAACACACCCGTCCAATCTGTCGGCCTTAATGCCAAAGTGGTGATAATACCCAACACTAAATCTTCTGCACCTCAGTCAGTGTTTAGTCAGTACTGTAATTGGTGGGAAACTCTCTGAAGGACATGTCTGTACAGAAAGTTATTGTCTATCAAACTTTAGGTAAATACTGTGTGTAACTGATATAAATGTATCAATTCACTGACTTTTATGACTTTTCTCTACTTGTACTACTGCTAAATTTTGTCTGAGCATTTATCTTTATACTGTAACTGCCACTTGTAGGCACAGTGGCTACTGTTAAGCTATCTTTTATTGATTATTGTTTTTTATTTAACATTGATTAGTATTTTTATCCATTGCTGTATTTTTCTGCATGTATTACCAATGAGTGTTGTCTGTAAACCAAACTGCACATTAAAGCTTCACTACTCTACTATTTCGTCTCACTTGAATGGGTGTTGTTACAATATACTCTGCATGTGTCATAGACTAGATGTTCTCAGTGTATCTGTGCTGGTTCACCTGCTTAATATCACTGTGATTGTATTTTGGACCGATGTTTACATTTGCTTTGTACCACTCAGCAGGGAGACATATGAATTTTTTTTAAAAACATTTTCCCTCTTTGATCTCTCAGGCTTAAGTGCTTCTTTTGTCAGACCTCTTTTTAGCTATGAATTTAATCTGTATCATCCAGAAAACAAGCTGTGCTTTGGGGATACAGCTACCCTTGAAAGATATTATTTCTTTCCAAACATGTAGCTTTTATTATCCTTTTAGTCATTTAATGCTCGGTGAAGTTTGTGCCAAAGTACATATATTGAGTTCTTTCAATACTGACAAGACAGCAGCTGCAGCACAAATCATGGAGGACTGGAGAAAACATGATGTCTGCATGATGGTACGTCTCTGATGGCCATGGATTGTTCAGAGACTCAAACTTGGAGTGTGCAGATGAAAAACGTAGCAAATGACATGGTTACATCTCTTTTTTTTCCAGAAATAGACAAGAGCTGTTGTGGGACTGAGTTCTGCCTCTCTACAGACTTCATTCCACCAGAGTGAACATAACACACACTCAACTTGGAGTTCAATCCCGATCCTCCTCTCTCATGTTTCCCCACGTACCCTCCTCTCAGAGACACACACACACACACACACATACACTCATACAAACAAACTGAGAGATGATTGTAAAGCCAGACAGGAGTGCCAGACAACAGAGCTTTTGCCAAAATGGCATTGAGGACTGTTGCATAAAATACTGCATCTTCTCCCTGTAGACTGTGCTACGTGTGTGAGTGCAAGGGGGGAAATAAAGCAAGACAGCTGATCTGAGTGCATTCATGTGCAAAGAAATGTCCATATATCATCATCATTAGTTATGTAAAAAGAGGAGAGTAAGAAACATTCAGAGGATTATGGATTTGACTGAAATTAAATGCATTAAATCAAAATGAAATGTGGACAAAATCAGAAATCGGTCTCATTAAAGCAGGTTTATGTGTATTTTAGAACTGTTTGTATGCAGGCATGTGTTTTAGGACACAGCTGAGACATTTTAATAAGCCAGAGTGCCTGATGGGAGTAGGAAGAAAACCTGTAAGGAAGAGCAAGGAGTGGGATGAAGGGCAAGACTTGGATACTGATCATTATGTTCGGCAAAGCTCCACTGTGTTATTTCTAATGACAGAGACAGAGTCAGGGATTGCTGCTATGTCAAGGGTGTGCTGGCCTCACATGAGGTCTCCAATTAAAAACTGTCCTTCAGTGGTGACAGTCAGCAGTCCTCTAAAATGCTTGTAGCCCTCCACAGTTAACACTTACTTACTTACAGGATTTAAGGTTTAGTTTTACATTTTCAGTCTTTTTAAAATGTGAATCGCTAAAAACGTAGCATAAGAGTTCAAGCATTGGCTGATTGGCATCAGCTGATTAATTCATGCATGTAATCACTAGTGGGTTTTTTACAAATATTTATTTCATACAAATATTTTAAAAATAATTTGTCTTTGGGAAGAAAAAAAAAGATGTCTAATACCAGCGCACAGGTCGGTTACATCGCTGTCTCAGTCTCTCTCTTCTGCTCTGCTGTTACGTCTATCAGCAGGTCTCAACGAGGATAGTGACATCCACTTGCTACATGACGCACATTTCCTAATTTGGACATCACTCCCAGAGTTGGGGGTGTTCCCCAGAGATAAAGCTGAGCTACTGACACAAGCAAAGTGCTTACGAGAGACTCTCTATAACCTGGTGTTCCCTTTTTCCTTTCCACAAGTCAGATTGTAAAAATTGGGTGTATAAATAAGTAGAGGTCCTTTCTGCACCAAGGCAATGAGCTAAGTTTTAGCTCAGTAGTCAGCGCAGTCGTCTATGATCTGGGAGACTCCAGTTTGAGACCCAGTGTGGGGACCTCCTCCATAAGATAGTTTATTCATGAACACTTACTGTAACACTTTAATATTCTAAAATTAAAAACATAATTAAAACAAAAACAGTACTTTTAAGTCTATTTCCACATTTATTCAAATACAAATACGAATACAGATCATTTTGCTGCCTCAACAAATATAGATACAAATATAAATACTGGGCCCTCTGCACATCCCTAGTAATCACTGCCTCATTCATCAGCTGTGTGGCAACTGGCTGACTAGTGACATCCAATCGTATTCATGTAAGTGTGCAGCATAGCCATTACAACCTAACATTTTTCTCACTATTACTCTGCTGATATGCTCATGCTAATACAGTCTTCTGTATTATGATGTGCTTTAGTATTGTTTATTCAGCTAAGATTTCAAGTTCATGCATGTTTGTTAAAGGACAGATTCACAATTTTTTAAGTCTGTTTCAAAACAACAGTCAGGTGTTCATATGAACAGTGAAAGAGGTTTTCCTCGCTGTAATCATTCCTCCTGTTCATAGTGGCTATTAAAAGATCCCCTTCAAATGTGCTTTCAATGTAAGTGATGGGAGCCAAAATCCACAGTGTGTCCACACAGTCACTTTGTGCAAAAATACATTTAAAAGTGGATGTGAAGCTTATATGAGTCTTCAGCAGTCTGAGTTAGTCACATCAAGTGGATATCTGACACATTTATAGTCTTTTTAGCATCAAATTCCCTCTTTGTGTTTCCTCAGACAGTGTTTCCCTATTCAGCTGCAGTGGAAGTATAGTAACAAAAAGAGGGACTTTGGCACTAAAAAGACTGTAACGTTGAAAGATATCTACTTGATTTGACTCATGTGGATGTCTGAAGCTTCATATTAGCTTCAGATAAACTTTTAAATACAGTTTTGCACAGAAGGAGGACTGTGGATTTTGTCCCCCATCACTTATATTGTAAGTGCATTATGAAGAGATCTTCTAATGGTCAGTATGAACAGGAGGAATGATTACAGCAAGAAAAACATGCTTCAGTGTTCATTTGGGCTCTTGACTGTTGTTAAAGACAGACTTGAAAAATTGTGAACCCGTTCCTTTAAGAATTACTATTAAGTGTGAGTGTCTGAGCCCCCTCGAAAAGTAGGGCATTTTCCAACAAATATAACTATTTGCTAAAAATGGTCAATTCTTTGACATCTCTGACTGAACTCAATTTTTATAGAAGAAGCACTGGCCACCTCTGTATTGAGAAACCACTCTGCTTTATCTTCGTTTTGGCCCTTCCAACCCTTTAAAAACCGAGGTAAATAAGACTGTTGAGAATTCTGTTTTGCTGAGAGTCTTTCTGATAAAATGTTTTAACAAGCAGGCACAGATGTGTGTCACATTGGGTCAGCTAGTTGTCCACAAGGCAACAAATATGGCATTGCAGTTGATAAAAAAAGCAATACTGACACATGCCAGAAAATCCAGAAAAGCCAGAAAATAGTGAAGATGCCTGAATGGCCAAGAGCATAAGTGGGCTGAGTAATGCAAGAGAACACCCTTATTTTAGATTCTGCAATAATTTTTTTTCCCTGTGCAACATGCAGTGACATCTGTGATTGTGGCAGGCTGCTGAATCAACAAATATTCAATATAAATCAATCTAATACAACACTTTCACAAACTATAACCTCTTAAATGGCTATTAAAAAAATCAGTACCTCTCTACATACACCAGAATTATACTTGGGATTATTAAAAAGGAAAATGTTTGTCTGTTTTTTCCTCTGACTCCTTGAATCCACTGTATTCCCCACTGGGGGAGGGGTACTTTCTGCAGATGGCCCCTTACTACGCAGCTGGGCAGCAGTCCTCTGTTTCCACGCCTGAGTGGTTCACCTTTTAGTGCCCCCACAGAAGGCAACTAGTCAGTGCTGCTGACAAGAAATTAAATATATATACGGTAATCCCTTATGGTTCAGCATTGTTGCAGCAGCAAACAGGCATCTTGCACACAATAAAGCAGAACAAGCAGAAACACGGCAGCAAAAGATACAGAATAAAGCAAATGTAAGCAAAGTGTAGCAGGTGAGAGTCTCTCTGCCTTACATTGTTTCTTCTAGTTGAGAGAAAGTTTGAAAACTGTGTAGTTGATGACAGCTTGAATGTCACTGTCTTCTGTAAAAGCCCTGAACGATTGTCCCATTTTGCCCATGTTGCTCAGGGGAGCAACAGCTGAATAGTCGCTTTTTAGTTCTAAAGTAAGTAAGTAAGTAAGTAAAATTTATTTTTTATTTATTCACAGACAATCGTCACAAAGTGCTTTACATGAGCATGATCCCACATAGAAATACAGAGAAATCAACAACCTGAATAATAAAAAATACACAGTAAAAACATAAAAAGTGCACAGAGAAATACACAATAAAACATGGAGATATAAAATGTCAACTAATTACAGGAAATACTCAAATGTCTGTCTAAAAAGGTGTGTTTTAAGCTGCTTTTTAAATGAATACGCAGAGTCAGCAGACCTTAAGGGTGAAGGCAGAGCATTCCACAGCTTAGGTGCCACGACCTCAAAAACTCGATCACCACAAGTCTTAAAACAGGTGCGTGGAACAGAGAGCAAATTTTGCATGTTTGACCTAAGAGAGATGTGTATGGGTGTAGTAGATATATAGGCAGGAGTCTGACCGTGCAGAGCTTTGTAAGTGAGAGTGAGAATTTTGAACTGAATCCTAAAAGCAACAAGAAGCCAATGAAGAGTTTTCAATATGGGTGTAATGTGAGACCGTCTATTTGACCTGGTCAGTAGTCTTGCAGCAGCATTTTGGATTGTCTGCAGACGATCGACAGCAGAAATACTAAGTGAGGTAAATAGTGCGTTGCAGTAGTCTATGTGAGAAGAAATGAAAGCATGTATAATCATTTCTAGTTCAACTGATGAGACTATAGATCTCAGTTTACTAATATTTCGCAAGTGGAAATAGACCTGGTAAGCTGCTTTACATTGTTGTCAAATGACGAGGACTGATCAAATATTACCCCTAAATTGCGCAGGCTGGATTGGGCAGCTGAGGAAAGAGGCCCAATACTTTTTATAATCCCAGGGACATTCTTTTCTGGGGCGAAAACCAGAACCTCTGTCTTATCAGCATTGAGCTGAAGGTAGGTTTCTTCTGTCCAATCATTAATAGCCTTAAAAGAGTCCAGGAGCCTGGATGACCTGAAAGTCTCACTAGGTTGCTGATTATCTGTCAGTAAGATAAGATAAAATCCAGTCCAATGCTATGCCTAATACATATCCACCCAATCATGTAACGTCTTTATCGGGTTACGATGGTCTACTGTATCAAATGCAGAGCTGAGGTCAAGTAATACTAATACAGAACAGTTTCCCGCATCAGAGGACATTAAAATGTCATTAGAGACCATGAGAAGAGCAGTTTCAGTAGAGTGCTGTTTCTGAAAACCAGACTGAAACTTATTATACTTACTGTGCCTCTCCAGCACAGCGGTGAGTTGATCTCCCACAACCTTCTCTACAATTTTCGACAAGAATGGTAGTTTCGATATGGGCCTGTAAATCTTGGGCAGGGCAGGATCTAAGTTAGGTTTCTTTAGTATGGGCTGGATAATGGCATGACAACGACACATCCTGAGGACATTGAGGAGTTGACAATTGCTAGTATAGTGGAGCAAATAATTGGCAAAACTTGTAGAAACAGAGAAGATGGCATAACATCCATGGGGCTAGCGGATAACTTCATTTTCCTAATCAATGCATTCAGATCTTGTAAGCTAATTGGTTGGAAAGACTCCAGAACTGGGGAAGATAGGGTGAGTCTAGGGCAGGGCGGGCACATCCTAGGTTGAATAGTGGATCTACTAGCCATTACCTTATCCACAAAAATGTAAGGAACTTGTCACAATCATTGCTAAAGAAAAATGGTAATGTGGAGGGTGGCATTTAGACAATGTTATTTATGGTGTCAAATAAAATCCTAGGATCTCTTCTAGAGCAAGAATTAAATTGGTAAAATAAACAGTCCGGGCTTCCTTAACTAGTACATTGAAAGAATAGCGCAGGTCTTTAAGATGCAGGCGATGCACCTCTAGCCCAGTTGCTTTTCATAGTCGTTCTGTACTGCAATACTTCTGTCTCTTGCAGCGAACAGCGTCGGTCATCCATGGAGTGGTGTTACCGATAGCTCTATTCCTAACATTAAAAGGTGCCACTTTGTCCAATAACATGGAGCTCATTAAAAGACCTCATTAAAAACTCTACATCATTAAAATCTGTATTAAAATCACAGCAAAATTGCGCTGAGAACAGATCAACTGTACTCTGAGTAATTATTCGGGAACGCAATGTTCTTTCAGGACACAGAGGGTCAGCATTGGCAGAGAGATTAGAAGAAATACATTTGTGATCACTGATCTGTAGGTCCTCACAGTGGATGTGATCAATATCTAGTCCAAGAGTGAAAACAAGGTCCAAAGTATGGCTGCCTATATGAGTAGCACCTGAAACATGTTGTTTGAAGTTAAAAGATTCAGTAGTATTAATAAATTCAGCGGCTACACAATCAGTGGCATCATTGATGTGAAGGTTAAAATCACCAACCAATAAAACCTTGTCTAGCTTAATAATAGAAGTTAAAAAATCTGTAAATTCAGATAAAAACTGGCCTGCTGGGCCGGTAAGTCGATAAATTAAAACACAATAAAATGGCTTTTGCCGACCAACTTTAGTCAGTTGTAGTTCAAAGGTGGTGAAATGTTCTGTGCTCATTAATTGGCAAGAGAAGCTTTTTTCCAGACCACAGCAAGACCTCCACCATGGCCAGACAGGCGTGGAGTCCCAATATATGAGCCGTCAATAGGTCAAAGTTCATTTAAAAGGAGAAAGTCCTTATTTCGTTGCCAGGTTGCAGTCAGAAATAAAAAAGCCAAATTTTTTTTTCCGTTTATCAAGTCACTGAGTACGTGGGCCTTGTTTGACACAGAGCGAGCATTAATCAAACACATTTTGATTGAGGAGGCCGTGTTGTAATCAGCACAAGGGGTTTGGGGGGTGTGTGCAAGTGGACGGATTACTCGCACACCACGGCGATCCCGACCATGACAGGAACGTGAGCGCAGGTATGTGATTCTGACTGGGATGCTCATAGGCATGGGAGTGTAAACAGAGACTGGGGGGATAGTAGCAGGAAACCCACCTAGCCTCAAGGGGGAACTGGTGCGGCTCATAGAGGAGCAAGGGGTTTGCAGGTGGAGACTGGAAGTGACCAGGAGTGGACATGCGTTGTAGGGTAGTCAGGATAAAGGGGCGTTCGAGATATTGAAGAACAAGTTGCCGATACAATAATGAATGTATGAAATAAACATTTTAATAAGGCCTGGGCTGAAAGATACTAAACGCCATAATGAAACTATCTTACATTTGCATGTAGTATTTAACATGTAGCCTATAGCTTCCCCCCAAATAGCTGCATATACAGACAACTTCAATTAGCATAATCAGCATAGTGTTTTTGCATTCATAACATAAATGTTAAATACATGCCAATAGATTTCACTAAATGGCTCCTGCATGGATAATGCAAAAAACATCAACAAACCCATATGGTTAGCCTATTAGACTATGAGTTAGGATATATCTATCTATTGATCTCCATAGCAGTACATGTGACGTAAAACACATTAATTACTATAACAGTTAACTTATTCCTCAACTATGAATTAGCATTAAGTTGACACCTTTTTTTCTGTACAGGAAGTCTTTAGATCAAGTCAGCCCTTAGGTTTCTAACAATGTAGCCGGCGCACATCATTAGCAACCTGATGCACATCATTAGCAACCTGATGTACAGTAGTTCAAACACCTGACTCAGCCAAAACATTCACGTTGTATAGCAACTTAGGTGATGTGATCATATTCGGATGTTTCCCCCTGAACAACCTCTTTACATGATGAACACAATATAGACACATGTATACATTTTCAAAATTTTTAATTCCTCAATGTACTATAGTAAAATAAACTGAGATTGAGTGAAAAAGTAAATGTACTGTAAAAATATGCAACTGATACAGTAAAGAACGTAGAATACAGTAAAATAATTTCCATGTATTTACCAACATAAACCAATGGAAAAAAGAGAGAGAAATTACATTTATTCTGCCTCAGGTCTTTGTGGATCCATAATTCCAAAACAAGTGAACTGAGCCATGGCCCTGTTATCTATCTATCCTGAGGCTCTGATTGGTGTGTGAACAATTTTGATTCTTGGTGTTTCCAGCTGGGGAATTTTGTGTTAATTGGGTTCCAGCTGTGATTACTTGATATAATGATATTGAATGCCAGTGCTTTCTAAATGAGCACATGAGAGAAAACAGGGAATAGTGTTTATAATTTTGGGAAAGGGGTCTGTCTTTTGGTAGATGGCGTCATGGTTTGGAATGTTTAGTTATAAGGCCCAGTTATAGTTTTTGAGCGATCAGGAAAACTGTAACCATGTGAAGAATCCAGTGTCTATTGTTTGCCATGATGCAGGAGACATGGTACTCTGTTACTGTATAATAGTGAACAAGCCTTTGATGCAGGTTGGCATGTATGGCATCATGGCAAATTTAATTGCAGAGTTGTACACTCACTGACACAGATGTATTACTGTATCTTGGTAGAAAGCAGAGGCATGAGTGGATCTTGAAAATTGTTTCAGTATAGAACCACTACAATGGTTGCCACTGCCACAGATGCCACTGCACATGCGCAGGATCCTGTTTACAGAGCTTCGCCAGCTTGTTGTGCTGCATATCACAAGCGCTTAACTTTGTACTACATTGCTAGTTTCTCAAAGAACTTCACTACAAAATCAAGAGGTTATGATATGTAGCACAGCAAGCTAGCAAAGCTCTGTAAATGGAACTGTATTTCCAAGCATGTGCAGTGTCTTCTGCAGACTGAAAACATGATCGCTGTTATTAGTCTTTGGAGGCTTGTTTGACCCCTACAGTGAGGGGATCTGGTGGCTCTGTTATGCTGTGGGGGGCATTTTGCTGGATTGGTTTGGGTCCACTTGTCCCCTTAGAGGGAAGGGTCACTGCAAATCAATACAAAGTTGTTCTGAGTCATTACCTTTATCCTATGATGAAACATTTCTATCCTGATTGGAGTGGTCTCTTCCAGGATGACAATGCCCCAATTCACAGAACGAGGGGTCACTGAATGATTTGATGAGTATGAAAATGATGTGAATCATATGCTATGGCCTTCACAGTCACCAGATCTCAACCCAATTGAACACCTATAGGAGATTTTGGACTGACGTGTTAGACAGCGTTCTCCACCACCATCATCAAAACACTAAATAAGGGAATATCTTTTTGAAGAATGGTGTTCATCCCTCCAGTAGAGTTCAGAGACTTGAAGAATCAATGCCAAGGAGCATTGAAGCTATTCTAGTGGCACATGGTGGCCCAACATCTTACTTTTTGTTACACTTTTGATGGTTTTTCTTTTAATTTGTCACCCATCTGTATATCTGGCTTATAGGCTTCATAAAGAAAGCATAATGAATGGAAAATGCCTGGAACTGGATGACTGCTCGAAAGTACAGTACCAATCAAAAGTTTGGACACACTTTCTCATTCAACTGAATGGGAAGGTATGTCCAAACTTGATTGGTACTTTATATGAACTATTCTTTCAAGTCTAGCATGTGTGTGTGTGTGTGTGTGTGTGAGTGAGTGTGTGTGTGTGTGTGTGTGTGTGTGTGTGTGTGTGTGTGATACTTATGCTATAGCTGCCATGGAACTCATTGTGCCTTCTTGTTAGTCCTGATTGTGGAGAGTAACATTCAAGCCCTTAACTGCCTTAACTGTGACACAATCATACGGTTGCAGTGTCAGACTCTGATGATGAATTCTGGGGATGGTCAAGGGGGCATGGTCAGGTTGAGCTGAGATTCTCCCTTACTTGTCAGAAAGGAAAGATGTGTTCTCACAGATCCCACTGTCATGAACAGGGACAGAAGCCTCTGCTACATGAAACATTACCTAACCAGCCCAAAGCTTAAAGGATAAATCTTTATTTTTGTAGTTTTGGCAATCAATAATTAATGCATGAATTAATTAATAAGATTGTCTAGTATTGCCTACATTTCATGTGCACTCACTTTCATTTGACCTCCAAGTAAAGTGGTTAATTTAATCAGGATAAACAGTTTGTTCAGAACCTGTCTGACTCTTCATGTTTCTTGCCCTGTGTGGCTGCGATCCCAGATCTCAGCAATTACACTGTTATCATAGCTGATGGTCCTAGCTACAAAATATAATCTGTGTTGTAATAAAACATATCTCTTTTTTTTAGCCATCTCAAGGCTAATATGTTAATATATCCATATCTTATGACTACACTCAACCCTCCAGCTTGGCAGATCACAGTCAATCAAGAGTGCTTCTGCCAGTAACCCTGCTGTGATCCATTATTTTACACATACAAACATTTGTTCAGCTGCAGCGGGCCATGGAAAGAATGTAAATATCTTTGTCTTAGATATCAGCACGGCATGTAGAATTGCAGGTTTTTGTCACCATGAAATATTCAGATACAGGAACAATATTTGTTCTATTTGGAAGAATGGCTCATAATGTGTGATTCATTTAGATCTTTATTTACGTCCTCATTTTGTCTCTCCCTCCTAATTTATCTTGTTTCTCCTTTGTCCTTCCTGATGGTGTCTGACATTTATTAGACACACTGGATCGGAGGAGTTGGCTTGTCATTCTCTATGAAATGACACTGAATCATTTTGCTGCCTCTCTGAGACTTCCTTAGTGTAGAACAGGCAGCTGTTGAGCCTTTCAGTGTACTCAGGGAGCATTTAGATGTTAGATGCCTGGGAAGGTGGAATTTTCTACCACTGGGAGCAATTTTGTCAAATCAGGACTTAAATATCTTTCTGGTACAAAAAGATTTTTATTACAGGAAATTGATTTTTACAGTGGCTTAATATATTTTGTGCTTGTTAGAATTTAACATTGCATTCGGCCTGACAGACAAGGATTCAGACATGGAGAATTGGGTTTGAGAGGAGACACACACCCCCTCATTAAATGTCTCCTTAATGAGTAATTACATGCCATCAGACCAGTGCCTTTCACACTTAATGGGTAAGAATGCTGCTGGAATTCTGAATGAACATGTAACTCTAATGAAGCCCCAAAAAGAAGGACCAAAATAGCTCAGAGGAATGAGATGGACGTGTGTGGGCATGTGTGTATGATGCAGATAAAGAAACACAGAGATAGTGTGTGTGTGTGTGTGTGTGTGTGTGTGTGTGTGTGTGTGTGTGTGTTGGTGTGTGTGTGTGTGTGTGAGGGAGCAGACAGATGTTTGAAGATGACAGAAACCTGTTTCAGTATCTTAGGGCTCCCTTTCTAAGAGCAGAAATATGTATTATGGTGCATTTTTCTCTGTGACAGCTCAGTTTAATGAACCACAGTGAAGCAGCAACTGTGATCCCTGAATTATTGACTCTCATAATAACACTATGCCAAATATCCCCTGACAATGTGCATATTGTCTTTATGGCGGCAATAATGTTTTGTGTACTCAACTGAGAAAATGAAGCTATCCATCCAAAGAGTTGAAAGGGACAAGTTGATTTTGTTGTGTGTGTGTGTGTGTGTATGTGTGTGTGTGTGTGTGTACATACAGGAGGTTGACACAATGATGGAGACACCTGCTTTACCAACATATGAAGAATGGAAAAAGGGGTATTCAATCTTACTCCTTCAGAGCAGCACCTGTACTTCTTGTCTGCAAGTTTATTGAGGGGTAAAGTATAGATATTTCCAGTGCCTCACATTACTCTTCAAAGGTCTTCTTAAAGGGGGGGGGGGGGGGGGGTGTCATGGGTCTTGGATGCTGGTGCTGTGATATAGCATCCTATGTTATAATTGGCCTCTACAGCCATAAAGGGTCCCAGTTGGTTACATACCCATCTGGATGAAGAAAAAGAGCAATATCAGATGAGACTACTTTCAACATTTTTTGTGCTTTCAGCATCATGTTGTGCATCTGTGTGCTCAGTTTATTACAGGCTTCTGTGCTTTAAGTAATAAATAATCTGCATTATAATCCACACCAACACTCAGACTGCTCACACTACATTCTGAACTTGGTTTGGTGCCCTAAAAGGTGTATCTTATGATGGGTATTTATTTTCTCACTGGTGAACCATTATTTACTTTTAAAATGGTAAAATATTGTTTTGAAACAGCCATCAAAAGCACGTTGGTTAATGTTAGTGAAAGATGGTGATTCCAGTTAAATATTAAACACATTGTGTCTCATGTTTCAAGTCATTGGGAAGTGCTGTCTAAACAGAACCATAAAACTGTTTTAAAATGCAATAGTTACTACTAACACTATCAAAAACAAAAAAAAGAAATACATTGTCAACATTTTACTTGTGTGTTCAGTGTTAACATTTTTGCTACTTGCCAGACACATTAATTAACAACATTTCCTCATTATGGTGACAGAAAAAGTCATACAGCAACATTAAATTTCCTGCACTTGCAAGTGAGTTATACATAAGTAAGTAAATTCTAGGAGACAGGGTTGTTATTATGGGAGTTTGTGTATGTAAATAGCATATTGTAAAATGCAGCATCTGGCTTAATGCAAGAATTTTATCATTTGTGAAATTTGGTCATTAAAGGCACTGAAAAGTAATTTCCTAAAAATGCTTCTTACTATGACCAAAGAGGTGAGACATAGTTTACTGCCACAGTTGTTTTGTATGTGCACTTCTCATTGGTCGCAATGGACAGAGCTCAGACAGAGAAAGGTCATATCACATACTTCAATGCTCCAATTAGGATTTAGCAACAGCAGAATCAAAATGTGATGACTGTCATTGCACTGTTTGCTTAGATCTGATCACCCACACAATCCAAATGAAGCGTAATGCTAAGATTTGAGTACTCTTAATAAATAATACCTCCAGATGTTTTTATTCTAACTTTAACTTTGAGTGTTGCTTAATTAATCATGAATCTTTAAACCTATAGAGAAAAATATAAGATCTGAAACCATTTTTTGAAAATTCTTTAAATCTAAAAGCCAAAACCAAAAGAGGTTGAGGCTGTTCTTAAAACACTGGTCAACATGTGTGCCAGTATTTGCCTGTATCTATTGTATACTTACTGTAAAAAGATACACTGGCAGCACAATAAATCCATCTGATCATTTGATATCACCTCCTATCTCCTTTGTTCATCCATCCATTCATTGGCTGGAGCCTACCCCAGTGTATATTGGGTGAGGGGCAAGGTGCACCGTGGACAGGTCCATGACAGGCTGACACATTTAGACAAACAAATTTACACTTTCATTCACAGCTGTGAGCAATTTAGAGTCTCCAATTCACCTTTACGTGTAAGTCATTGGACATCCAATCAGACACAGGACTAACATGCAAATTCCACACTATGAGTTAGGATTCATAATTTTTTTTTTTAATTGCATCAATCATTATGACTTTTTTTGTGTGAAAATTGAAATTTTTTTTAAAAGACATGCTATAGATTCAGAACTACACAGGGAGAAAAGACCACCGGGAGATACACCACCACCACATATACACTTCACAAGAATTATGTGGTAAACAGAGATTTAATTTGATTTGACTATGTACAGTTGTTATAATTATAATAATATATTTATTATAATCAGTGATTTTAGTTTGTGAAGTTGTGAGGTGGAATAAATATCACAACCGCTCTTTCATAATATAGTCCACAACTACACCACAAAAAAGTTCTGAAAAACAACCATCTAGCTCACAAGCGCGTTGACACACAAACAACTAAAATAGCTTCGACAAAAATTGAACATTAAGAGGTAAGATAATATGCTTTAGAAAAAATTGAAAATATTTTCACTTTTTTTTAAATTTAGATTGATGAGCAGAAATGGCAATTTTATCCATTTAAAATTAAATCTATAACACAATAAAGTGTGCACAAATCCACTGTAGATGCTTCTATTTTGGGGGATTTTAAAACTTTTTTACCCTACCTTTATATTTTTCAACTTTGTTATTCATGTAAGTTAATTCAAGTGAGTAAGAAACAATCCACTGCTAAATCAGTGTTAAAACCATGTTTAAGATACTTCTAGAGAGACATTAGATTTACATTAGTGAAGCACATGCAGGAAAAATTTATGTAGAACTCTACGATAGAGCTCTTTAGCTTTGGCACAAGAACTCTGTTACCCTCCTCTAGTTTCCCTGCATAGAGAACTAAAGGACCCATAACTGCTTTTATTAAATGAATAACATAACAATAACTACTAACTGCCTGTTTAGTAGTTTGGAAATGGAGGGAAGGAGGATTGCCTGCACATTTGCACCTGCAAAGTAATGGAAAACTAAAACCATCGCTTTTAGCAGATTGTTTGGATTGTACAACAGAGCGAGTTTTTATCATCCACATTATTTACTCTCTGTCTCTTTCTATTTCCATAATTATCCTAGAGTCGACAGAAGTAGACTGATACAATCTAATCTAGAAAACTATTCTGCTTTTGTTTTAAGAGTTTAAAGAACTCTTAAAATGGGAATTGCTTTTGCTACCTGCAAAAATTTTAGTAACCTCAAACACATTATTCAACACACAAGGCCAGCTGTCAGGCATCTTGAAGAAATGGAGGTTTTTAACACTGTTGGACAAACTCATAGGCAGGCATTTATATAACTTATTTTATGTTGTTTTTATAATTTGTTTTATTTTTCTATGTTTAAACATTCTCTGGATCTTTGCTCGCTCACAGGCTGCATCACTGATGGATTTTAAAACTTGCTGTTGAAGCCTGCTGACAACCATGAGCACAAGGGATGCTCGCCCCCACTTCTCTCAGTGAATCCAATAGGTATGTTTCTATCCACCTGTTTTTATTCACATTTCAGTTTGAGCATAAAGTGTATGGGGTGGAAATGCTGAAAACAAAAGCATTGAAATATCGAAAGCCTGAGGTGGAAAAGTCAAAATGTGACAAAGTGCAATGGAAACAGATTTAGCAAATAAATCATGACGTGCATGAATCATGTGACTTAAATGTCCATTAAAGCTTTTGCTCCACTGGCGAGACGAAAACATCAGATCTGTGTGGAGTGATGAGGAGACTGTAAAGATATGCAATAATTCCATTGTGTTCTATGTTAGTTTTACTGTTTGAGGTTTGACTCAAACGCTTTGTGCCCTCTTCATCTGAAGTGATTTAATGGCACCAACTGAAAAAATACTGTCACAAACTGTTTTTCTTGATGAACCAACTCCAAGTATTCGCAAAATAGCAGTGGATGGAAACGTGCATTAATCTGAATTTTCTTATTGCTGATATCATGAAAAATTTTTTTGCTGCTGAATTTGGATGGAAACCTAGCTACTGACAAAGCTATTGTCAGTTTCACCATTTAATGCAAGTTCTGCAAATGAGTCACTGAATAACTGAAGTTACTGCTCTGCTTTAATTCCTATTTGCTCACATGCTGTATGTATGTAAAGCATTTTGTTGGGTCATTCATTCATTCTGGGTAGACTGTTCAACAGTTACCATGAATGAAAACTGAAAATATAAACAGGCTGTGTTGGTCTGATTAGTATAGTGGTTGTAAAAGGGTTTTTTAACCTCTTCCCCTCAAGATTCAAGAGACTTTATTGCCATTTGCACAGGCACAAGGTACATAAACATTGGACTTCTTGTGTGGTTCACTCGGCCATGTTAAGAAAAATAAACAAATTTACAATAAATTCAGTTAAAAATTAAATTTTAAAAAATGAGCAGCAATGGTCAGAGATATTTGCATGATTTACAACAATTAGTACTACAAAAATTATTTACAGCATTTCTAATGAAGTGTGGAAATGTTACAGGTGGGAGAAAGATTGCCGCTGTGACTTTTACGTAAAAGTGGTCAGGGTGCTTATTCACACACATCAACAACATGTTAAATTGCCATGAGACTCATGTAAAGGGGCACATGACAAATTTGATTACCCACAATGTTTGAGTAGTGAACAAATAAGATCGACATCAGTAAAAACACAAATGGAGAACCTTGTCTTATGCCTCTTTTGATATCAAGATTTTGTATATGTATAGAATTTATGACTAAAATTTGCTCCAAAACCAAAAGCATGTGAATCTCCCTACACAATAGGTGATGAGGAATGATTTACAGAGCAACAAAAGAAAGACAGTTATCAAGAAACAAACCTGAGTGTGGATAAATAGTACAGATGTTTCAGCTTCGTACTGTGTGTTGGAATATTAATACTTTTGGTATTTTCCTGACCTTGAAACTAGCTTTGCACATCTGTGTGGTATCCTGGTGACTAGCGCAGAGCGCTTGCTGCACAGGTGGGAGGAGAGGGATAGACAGGTGGGAGGTTCATTGAAATGAAACAGTGCAAGGACAGTTGATGTATTTTGGTTGAAATTTGGTCCTAGACATTGCGCCAAAAACAGAACCAAATTGGCATGGGATGTGCATGGCCCAAGACAGGAAGGCTCTGTAGCGGGTGATTAAAACCGCCCAGAACATCATCAGTGATATTGGTGACGTGAGGAGCCTGCATAGAGCCCAAGGGATACTAAAAGACAAAACCCACCCCAACCACAGCCTGTTCATCCTACTGCTGTCTGACAAGAGATACAGAAGAATCCACTGTCGTACCACCAGACTACAGAGCAGCTTCTTTCCTCAGGCTGTGACTCTCCTCAATTCATCCTTCGCACTCCGATATAAAAAATAGTTTTATTTTTAAGACTTATTATTTATTAATCCATTTATATAGTTTCTGTTTTTTGAGTAGCATAGAGGGACTACAAACTATATTTTGTTATACAACCTTGTGTTGTAAACTGATAAAAATAAATTAATCTTGAATCTTGAATCTTGAATATTATCAACAAGATCAAACTAAATACTTGCTTCAGACGTGCTGCAACAACAGATAAATGCTTAAAATATGAATCACTTATTTTAATTACATACTCTCCAACCAAAATAGGCACAGAAAATAATGTTTATTGTTGTTAAAGCAGGAATGTCAGTAGCCTAAATCAGTCTGAATTAATCTATAAATGAATATTGGTGATTCTTACAGTATCTGCTGTCCACAGATGTTTATACTGTATGAAAAACTACTCCTTCAGTTCATTAAATCCCTGCACCATCTGAAGGCAGCAGGGCAGATATGTTGATAAATCCGCAGCCTCTCCCAGAGTGCAGTGCCGTTATGCAAGGTTGTTCACTGTGTTTATCTTCATTAAATCACCAGATGACACCAGGCTGCTACAGTATAACCACACACACCTCTACACACATCAGACTGGTCAGTTATAACGCGATATTCTGCTTTTTTATGAAACAGAGGTCAGGTTAGCAGCTCATCAGCCTCTTTTCTTTTCTTTTTCTTTCTAGCAAAAGACACATCTCATGTTTTATTCTTGAAACACATTGAAGTGCAAACGTTGTAACATTAATTACTAAACTATGTGACTGCGTACGAGGTCAGATATTGCAAGGTCATTATTGCTGAAATAGCATCTGTCTGATATAATCATACAAATCTCTTCACCAAATCAATTTCTTTTTTTTTTTTTTAAAATCTGTTGTTACTATAGTAACTAACTGATGAAAAAAACCCTACTCCATCTGTCTTTGGGTGCAGATTTTTGTTGATCTGTGTTCATGTCGTGATGCTCTGAACCATCCAGACATTTCCTGAAGAAAAGCTTTTGTTCAGCGTTTGCTGAACTGTCATCATCACGTTTAACTGTGATCGGCACAACTGTTTCAGAGCTATGAGAGCAGTGATGTGACTGGCTAAGAGAGTATTTAATAATCACCACACCTGCTGATCTATAGTCACCTTCACTCAGCCCTTTTGCACGTTGCACTGCTGCACAGTGCAATGATCCGATTAATGTCTGAAAACCATGAGTTTTGTGATCCGTTGCACCTCTAATAGGACATGAGGTCACCATAATCAATAGTCCTCCTGGGATCATAAATATGCTCAGTGCTGTTAATGGCAATCTGCCTATCAGATTCTTGATGTTTCTTCTGTATAAGTGGACATTTAGGTGTATTGATGGTACGAGAGGAAAGGTAAAGTTGTCACAGAAAGGGTTCATTCTCTTGGGACCATGAATATCCATATCACAAGCCACAACAATTTTGAAAAAATGCAAAATTTAAACAGAAAATCTAGTTTGGATCTACAAAAAGTCTAATAGGGTTGATCATTTCATGCATTCAAGTTCAAGTTCAAATCTGCCACCAGTCATCAGTACACAGGTGAACAAATTACTGACTTACTTGTGTAACAAAGTAATACAAGTAAGCAAGCCCCTGTGAAGCCTACACAAAAGTGCAAATTAAAAGTATAACAATTATTAAATCATTAAATCATAAATTGCTAAAAACAGCCTCAAGGCCTGGTCACATCAGTGGTTGTAGAAGTCTGGTGATGTAGTGACTATTTGCAGGGCTAGCTGGTGATCTGCTGAAGCAGGCGAACTAATTGCTAACTCGCTAGCTGGGCTGATGGGCCTAAAGCTAGTTAGTCAAATTAAGTACAAGAACTTCTCTATTTTTTTTCTCTACTGTACTGAACTGTTCTGTGTGCAGTGGTAACATTTTGTTCACCACTGCACACCATTTCATTTGATAAAAAGTTATTGAGGTTGGAAAATAAAGATTGTTGAATTTGATGTAAAAACTTTGCATGGATCAACTTCGTCTTGGCGAACGAATCCACTGATCGCAACAAATTCCATTGGAATGAATTTAATTTGCCAGTGGTTTAACTGCTGGTGTTACCAGTACATTATGCAGCAGATTAAATAATACCATTATTTTTTCTTGTTAGATTTAATTGCTAAATCTCAAATCACTTTTAATAAAAGTGAATGGTTTTCTACTAAGCATGTGTTATATAAGGTATATGGTATATGACATATGACGCATGGCATTTAAATGTGGTAGAAATAGGTTGCTCTCCCCTGCAACACGTCCAATAATCACTCTTATCATTACACCCCACGCACCTCGTCTGTTGGCTTTTTTTAAACTCATGCAGATGTGAGCATGAGACTTCTCCACTTGTAAAGTAGGCCTATAAGCAGGGAAACAGGGTCACATGATCTACCCTTGATGCACTCTGAAAGATCACAATAACAATTCTCTGAGCACATTCAGAAATAATCATTTAGAAAAGTAGCACCATGGAATTTGCAGTTGCAGTGTGAAATTAGAGTCCTGTGGAGTGAAAGCACAACTCATAGAACAACTCGTAATCACTTTAAGGCTGAAGGTAGATTTGTCCTTGTAGCTGGTGGATTTCTCGTCAGCTCCATGCTGTTTTATTATATCATTTCAATTCACTTCACCTTACTTTAATGGCCACACGACCAGAGTTGGTAGAAATTGTTTTTGGTACAGCATGGAAAAGAACACTCTGACACAGTTTCAACAGCACAATATAAACAGTATGCAGACATAATACAGTATATTACACAAGAAATAATAATCACAGTATTGCTAGATAATGAGGAGCGGCATGTAATACAGTGCATGATGCAGGGATGCATGCAGGTTTTCAAAGCCTGCAATACTGAAAGGGTTTGTTTTTGCTAGATTATCATTAAAATATAGTTTAAATATTACACATGCACACATACACAGAGCTCTATGAAATGTACCTCTTAGCCATATGTCTATCTCTACAGTATAGCTGTTCTTAAAACTGCACATTTCTGAATCTAAATCTGATTTTTCCTGGAAACATTTCCAACTCAGGTGTCAAAGAGTGCTCATACCACCACTTGGGCCAGTTTTGCCTTTGTCTATGTTGCCTATGTTCCCTCTGTAGCTAAACTTTAACTTTGTTTCTCCAACTTTTCATATACTTTTTCCTTCCTGTTCCTGATATCTTCAATAAAGAAAACACAGCTATTTTCTATTCCCTATCTATGGTTGCAACATCTAGCCAGTCCTTGTTTATCTAAATAGAAGATTGTCCTAAAAGATCAAAATGGTGATAACCCAATAAACGTGGTGTGGTGCAAAGGAAATTTTTGCCCCATTCATTTTCTAAGCAAGTTCTAAGCAGTTTTCGAAGTATTGTGGGAGAGCAGGACATGGGACTAACCAGAAATGGAAAAGAACTTTACTTTAGGCAAATGAGGGCTCCACAGGGATTTGATGAAATTCTGATGAGTGATGCAGTGTTAGCCAGGTAGTTTAGTCTTTCAGGTGTGAATAAATGTCTTTGGAAGACAATGTCATTATTGTAGTTTCTGAGATCATGCTTTTGTATGTTGCTTGCCTCCAAGATTACATATACAAATAGAACTGAAGTGCACAAAGACATGTAAGTTATTAGGGAAAGCAGATCGCTAGCTTGTGAGCGCTGACACATCCTCAGTAACAAGCAAGGAGGGGAAGAAGCGGTGTTGTTTGTTTTGAGTATAGTAAGTGTATGCCACCCTACCGCAAAGTCTGTTTTCATCTCTCTTTGTGTTTATTCTTCCCACACAGCTAAACAACACATGCACCCACTGTGTATGTGTGTCTCAGTACTCTTCCTTCACTCTGTTCTTTTTCCTTTAACCTGTGTACATTTATAAATTGCAGTCAAGCATTTTCAACTTGTATAGACTCATATTTGCCTCAGTTTGCTCCGCCCTGTTGGAATTTGCTTACACCTCATCTTTGCATTGACTTAAAATGCAAAATTGTTTCAAACTGACTGTGAACACACCTCTAGTTTTGTTGTTCTGTTGCTCACAAAGCCATGCAGCCATGCCCCCCTCTCTCCAGCTAATGTACAACCTATACCAGTTGATGTGCTTGCTATGTATACAGTTCACGTGGTCACAAATTATGGGCTGCACACAGATGTCTGCAGAGTGGCCATGCACACTGTCGCAGACATGGGTGGATGACGACATTTACGTCATGCAGACCCTCACGGACCCTCTAATGCTTCAATTTTTACTATTCTTTTTAAAAACTGTCTCTTGCAAGTCCTACATTTTTATGGAAACACAATACTAAATTGCTGGACTACTCCTTTAAAAAAATATGCTGCAATCTACTGACAAACTTTTCACAGAAAGACAAGAAAAACTTTAAATGAACATAAACTTAAATCAAAGTAAGGATTAAGTAGAGGAATTGTATTTGCATTTAAGCGTACTTGCTTTTTCCAGATATGCATGATTTACTTCTCCAGATCCTGATAGAGCCTCTGAATTCTGCAGCTAAGGTCATCCTTCACCCAGTCATGCTTTTATTTGCACGTTTGTTGTAGCTCAGTGTGCATTCTGCCCTCCTCTCCTCCACTTTTCACAGCTGCTCACCTTGGGTGCCATCATTGCAGGCAGATTGATAGATAGCATCTTCTATCCTTTGTGTTCTCTCTACTTGGTGCATCATCCATCTTTCCATCCACCTCCACCTCTGCTTTCTTCTGGCAGCGGGTATCCAGCCTCAGCGGGGCGCAGGCGAGGCTGCTTTTCTACAGATACAATGACACCCATGTATAATTCATGGAAGGAGGGTGCATAGTGGCCCATGTTATCTGCTCAAGGCCTGGGAGGGGGGCAGCACTGCTCCATTCACTGTCACACTGTCATTATGACAGCCAGGTGTTTGCTTCACTTAGAAACTCCTGTTTTTACCATCTTGTCCTTTGGAAACAGGTAGTCTGCTTGCATTCACATCTTAGGTGAAGGGTTCAATGCACTTGCAGATTTATTTTAAGCATCTGTCAGAGAACTTGTGTGACAAGATGTTATTATAGTGACAAATGAAAATGAACCATGACCACCTGTTGTTATTCGTGCATCACTTTGTATCTTCCTGTAACACCTACAAAGAGATTTAAACATAATTTTTTTTATTGTAGTATTACACCCTAATGTGGGAGTTTTGTGCTCCTTGGGGTTGGTGCTGAACTCAACCTCCTCCTGCACATTGCTCTCTGTTAAATGCATCTTTTCATTTTACCATCTCTATTTTAGTTCAAGAGCTGGTGCTAACTTCTGGAGGCAACTGCCTGCATGATAATTAACTATGTTTCCATGGATATTGTGGTCATAGCAGCCATGTACAGTAGCAGACATGTCCATATGAGCCACATCTTGCTTGACACCTCTTATCACCAAAGAACTAAACCCATAAATATGTCAGCATGAACTTTTAAACAATTTAATAATCCTCACTTTTCTAGATTGCCGTTTTAAATTCTTAACTTACAGAGCTCACAGCTGAGGCATTCTGTATGCAATAGATGCTATGCTTTTGGTTTGTTTTCTTTGTGGTGCTATGCTGTAAATAACTCGTGCATTATTAGAAACAGTATGATCTGTTTTTTTCTTGAAGAAGGGTGGATGGGGGCAGTGGTTAATAACAGAGTGGATAAATGCCATATTGACATTTAAATTATATGTTTATATTTCCTCGAAAATCACAGTGCACAAAATATCAAAATACTTGTTCCGGGTCAATATTTGTATATATATATATATTTATATATATATTTATATATATATTATTTACTTACATTGTAAAAAAATCCATCATGAAGTAATGAATGATTAAAGCCATTTGAAAGGTTCTCATGTACAGTGAAATGTACCATTCTCACCATCTACACTTTCATTCATGTAGAATGATTTTTAAAATTAAAATCCATAAGAGTTTCATCAAATCTAATTTCTGATGCAATTTATGGTTGGCATTTATTTTGCTATAGCCACTGAATGTATTTAATATTTAGTAATGTATAATTCATTAGTTATGTCTCTATAGACTAGTTTGAATTGTCAATGGCAGAGTCCACCATTCCTCAGCTGGACTCAAATGGCACACACATGCACCCATGGGCATTCACAGGGGAAGACAAATGACAAATAGCTATTACGGATGCAGAGATCCCAGTATTTGTATTTGTATCTGCATTGTTGAGGCAGAAAAATTATTTGTATTTGTATTTGAATAAAAGTGGAAAGAGGCTTAAAAATTCTGTTTTTGTTTTAATACACTTTTAATTTTAGAAAATTAAAGTGTTACAATAAGTGTTCATGAATAAACTACTTTATGAAGGAGGTGCTCACACCAGGTCTCGAAGTGGAGTCTCCCAGATCATAGATGACTGTGCTGACTACTGAGCTAAAACTTTACTCATCTCTTCATTGAATATAGGCCTCTACCTATTTATACACCCATAACACAGAGACAGCACACCGTGTGAAGCGAGGAACTTTAAAGGCAATTCTTGCTTTGCACTTTTCATTCATTGCCTATTTTTTACAACCTAACTTTGTGGAAAGGAGAAGGGGAACATCAGCTTATGGAGAGTCCCTTGGGAGCACTTTGTGTGTGTCAGTAGCTCAGCTTTATGTCAGTGCTGAACCATAGCCTTGGACTCAAAACGCAGACAGAGATTCAGTTCCAAAAATCAGTCCTTTTAATCAGAAGGAACACCCCCAACTCCGAGAGTGATGTCAAAATTAGGAAATGTGCATCATGTAGGAGGTGGATGTGACTCCCCTCGTTGAAACCTGCTGATGGATGTAACAGCAGAGCACAGGAGAGAGACTGAGATAGCGATGTAACTGACCTGTGCGCTGGTATTTGACATGGGCTTTTTTTTCTTCCCGAAAACAAATTGTTTTTAAAATATTTGTATGAAACAAATATTTGTAAAAAAAACACCATTTGTGCTTTGCTGAATAATGTATTTGTATTCAGGCACACCCCTAGTAGTTACAGCAGTTTATAAAGAATACATAAAGTCATCATGGCTGAACAACTAAGGAAACAGTTGCTATTGGTGATAGATAAATGTGTCACTTTGTTTGGAATTCTGGGTTTATTAAAGTCAAACTGAATTTATACAACAGGTAGTTCAGACCAAGCAATCTGATTTGGTCATATCAGCATGACAGCACACCTAGCCATGCTCAAATGAAAAAATCCTCATTATTATAAATATTACTCTGCTATTGATTAGAACTGAATCACTGTGATGTTGCATCAACAACAATAGTCACTTCTAGGTAGACAATTGGCAGTTGATTTGAATTGTGGAGATATTTGAAATCAGCAAACTTGTTTATTTCTGTTGTCATTTTCAGCCGTAACTGTAACATTAAAAGATATATAGTTAAACATGGCGGCATGACCTATCTGACGTTTCTGCTGTGCTTATTTTATGTACTGTGATACTTTTCTAGAGTCTTTGGTTTGTTCTGTTTCCTGGGGATCAGCAGTAAAACCTGGAACTGACTTTTGAGTTGTCTTTCTTCTGTGTTTGTGAAACTGAATTGAACTGAACTGATTTGGGGTTGTGGGGAAAACAAAACCTTTACTGAGTGGATTGAACTTTGAGACTATGGGACAAGTTACACACGCACACACTCACATACACTGAAAAACCAGAACCCTTCTCCACTCTCTCTAATTACCCGGCACCCCCATACACAACAAGATTTAACCATTTTCTCTTCAGTTGAGGGTATTTCTCAGTTGTTCCTTGCCCCTGTTTTCTCTGTGCCATTAAATTGTATGTACATGACACAGGGGTTTTCCACCTGGAAGTTATTGTAAACTGTGATTGGTTCTGTACATATTTCCATGGCAACATTGTAACTACCACTTTAGGAGAACAGCTGGAGCAAAAACCAGTAGCCTACAATATTGATACAAAATGGATCATTTTGTTGTTAAAGGGGACCTATTAAGCTTTTCCTTATTTTCAGTCATATATATAATGTTACAATGTTTGATGTCCATATTAAACATGGCCAAAGTGTCAAATAATGAGGTAAACATATGTAGAAGTAATCCCTATGAGCAAAAAGCACTGGCTTCATAATGCTCTGAATGCTTGATTTCCAATGGTTTTCTTTACTTTCAGCCCAAGCTAATGTCAGCTCGTGACAGATTTCTTTATATGGTCATCTGCTCCACTCCACTAACATTATGGCATTTTTCCATTTTTTGGGGAGTAATCACACCGAGCCATGACTCAAGTCAAGCTGGCATGCTGTGAATGTTTTTCCATTAATACAGGGTCTGGCAAGGCAAAAAGTCCTAAAGAGGCTAAAGCTATTTACCTCTATCCATAGAAAGGAGAAAAGTTGGGGAGGGTGTGGTACTCTTGTGGCTACTGCCACCATGCAAAGGCTACTGCCACCACCTTGTAGCCTTTTCCAGTCAGTGATGACTGAAAACACTCGGCTTTTGAAGGTATGGCGGGGCCCGCCAAAGTCATGGTGGATTTCTGAGTGGGGTGGAGGTGTAATGCCAGCAGTGGTTTGACCAGAAGCAGGTGGGAGAAAACTTTTTCCTCCATGCTCACCCAGTCCAGCACCAACCCTCCTTGGATGAGGTTTTTGGTGGAGAGCAGATTGCTCCATGAGTGGGTTGCTTCCTCCAGGCACTCAGGAAAAACTGGCAGAAGTTGTCTAGTAGAAAATTAGACTTTAGGTAGCCTTTTTCCCTCATAAGGGGATGTGGTGGTCTCGGTGAAGGCTTCCGGCCACACAATGCCAAGCTTTGCAGCCGCTCTCTTACAGACATCGTGCAGGTCCATGCTCATGGGTGGGTCTGTGCTGTACACAATCCCTCCAGACATGGGTTTTGCAGCCGGTTAGGGGATAAAAGGCTTGTCCATCGCCTTTGTCAAAACCAAGGCTAATTGACTTGTCCCCTGGATTGGAGTCATTTCCCGCGAAGTCACAGTGCTCCACCATCAGGCTGGCTTCGGGCTTGTTGGGGTCGGTTAGCGGGGCAACGGCATCAAGCTGTTCACTCCAGCTGGCTCCCGTGGGGGTGGTGTGCCTCTGGGTGCTCTCCGCTAACTCCTGTGGCGGGGGGTTGGCTTCCCCCATCATAGGATCTGCTGTCGACAGACTAGCTTGGCATGCTAGCCTGCGTCGGTGGGTCTCGACGGAAAGACATGCACAATGCTCATAGGTAGCTGGAGATGCTAGCGTTGCTCAGGTGTGTTGCAGCCATAGACATGCAGCACATGCAGAATGGGTGTCCACTCCAGCAATATTGTTACCGCATTCACACGCCCTCGCAGGTGGCTTGACCTTGTCCATGGTGAGGGAAGGTTCAGGTTCCATCATTTGGCTAGCTACTGTTTGGTAATAGTCTAGCTTTTAAGCTCAGATAGCTTTGCAGCTTCAGGTAACATAGCGTCCGGGGACCGAGTGGTTAGTTCACTCTGTGAACTGTATTGCTAGTCTGTTAGCTACACCTGCTATCTGAGAGTTTGCTTCTGTGAGCAAGAGGAGATTTTGGGCTGAAAGGACTTGACGTCAGGCTTTTATAGCAGGAGGAAGTTCCTCCTCTGGGGAGAAGACATCACGTCTGTCTGCCAGTCAGGACTGGCGTAGTGTAAAATAGCTTCTGGGGAAAGGCGCTGGGAGCGTGTCCCTTAGTGAGACAACAACAACAACAAATGTTGAAAGACAACCAGAGTTTCTGGTGAGTTCTGAGTTCAGTTAGAAGCTGAGCTGAACACAAACACACAGAGACTCACAGAAACTATCCCACAGACATGGTCAGTGCATCCGCTGCTACTGTAGCTAGCTTACAGCTAACATACTGTTAGTACCATATACAGCCTATGGGTGGTACATTGGCTGTTTGGGACAAATAAACACAAATGGTCCAGTGGTCAAACTTACGCATAACATTACCACCACTAATCTCAGGTGTTGCCAAATCAACCAAAACTGAAATTTTTATGATTATAATTTTAATAGTCACATAAAATAAACTAACAGAGACCATGTAGATTCACTAAATGACATGTTTGGGATGCCTTTCCTCTCCTCCCTGGAGGTGACTCAGAGGAGACAAAGGAGGGATGCAGAGGAGGAGAAAAGGAGTGAGAAGAAATAAAAGCCACTTAAAATTGTTTATTGTCCAGCTTAAATAATGGATGTCTGCTATTGAGAAAGTGGCAGTATCATTACCAATAGAACAAAACCCATTAAGTGCTTCATATACTTTCATTAAACCAAGGCTGCAAATGTTAAATAATGAGTAAAACATAGCATTAATGGATTTGACAAAATAAACTAAACTCAAGGTTTATGTACATGCTTTCTCTGCAGCTTTCAAACACATCTCCCCAGTACTCATGTGACTGAAGTTCCATACTTTGGTCATGTGATGACAACTAAGCCATTGCTGTGCCAACCAAGAAAAGTCTATCCACTGAGAGAGACTATGAGATGTAATTAAAAGTTCCAGACAAAAAGCAAACCTTGAATCAAGAATATTTTGTCAAACTACTATTCAAAGTCAAGTTTTCCCTGTCACTTTGGAGTGACCCATTTTGCTAAAATTGTGGAAGATAGTAGCAAAATATAAATCATCACCTTTAGATTGTTTAATATAAAAATTGGACATTTTCTTCTTCAGTTTAACTGTAGAGGTGAAAAAAAACAAACCAATGAATATTGCACCTTCTGCTTTTCACATGCAGTTTATCAGAGAGATCTATGTGAGATCTAAAGAGATCCTATGATGTAAACTGTATTTTACTATTCTACTTTCCAAAATGCTATCAAGATGTACAGGGTCCAGGTTTTGTGGATAGTGAACATAGTGTGAGTATGGTAAAACACTGCTTTAAAAGTTTAACAGTAGTGCATAGGATTATTCAGTGGTGGAAGAAGTACTCAGTTCCTTTGCTTCAGTACAGCAATGTAAAACACTCCATTACAAGTAAAAGTCCTGCATGAAAAATCCTACTTAAGTAAAAGTACACAAGTATTATCAATTTAATTCAATTCAGTTCAATTCAATTCAATTCAATTTAATTTATATTGTGCAAAATCATAACATAAAGTTATCTCAGGACACTTTTCACATAGAGCAGGTCTAGACTGCACTCTTTAATTTACAGAGACCCAACATTCCCCCTATGAGCAGCACTTGGTGACAGTGGCTAGGAAAAACTCCTGTTTAGAAAGGGGGGAAGAAACCTTGAGCAGAACCGGGCTCTAAATGGGCGGCCATCTGCCTTGACCGGTTGGGTTGAGAGAGAAAGAAGAAGGGAGACGGAGAGAGGAGAGAGACACAGAGAAGCATAATAACAACAATAATAACAATAATAACCATAATAATAATAGAGATATGACTAGTAATAATATTAGCAGGTGTGGGAGTCGAGGCAGGACACAAATAGGACCATGCAATCCATAACCTGGATTCTGGATTTTACAATGCAGGGGGTTGAAGTCCCTCATCTTGTGGGATGAGAAAGCACAAAAACTCTGGAGAAGAAGCATTATGCATTAATGATACATGAATGCATACAGATGGAGAGGAAGATTAGGAGAGAAGAGCTCAGTGCATCATGGGAAGTCCCCTGGCAGTCTAGGCCTATAGCAGCATAACTAGGGACTGGTCAAAGGCAAGCCAAGCCTGGCCGGCACTAACTATTATCAGCTTGATGGATGGAAGTATAAAAGTACAGTACTGGTTTGGTCCCTCTGACTGATATATTATTATATATGACATCATTAGATTATTAATACTGAAGCATCAGTGTTAGAGCAGCATGTTATTGTTGTAGCTGCTGGAGGTGGAGCTAATTTCAACTACTTTATATACAGTTAGCTAGTTTAGTCCAGTGGTTCCCAACCTAGGGGTCAGGCCCCTCCAAAGGGTCACCAGATAAATCTGAGGGGTCGTGAGATGATTAACGCTTAGATTAATGATTAGTTGTGATGCATAAATCTGTTTTCAGTTTTTAAACTTTTTCTCTAATCTTTGATTTTTGGTGAAATATTAGGTCATTTGAACATTTATTGAAATGAAAGCATGTGAGAAGTTTAGAGGGAAAAATCACAATTTGGTAGAGCTGTTAACAACTCATAGACATCTGAAATGTGACCCCGACTACACACTGCTTTTTGTAAGACACCAAAAGCCAAAAAGGTTGGAAACCACTGGTTTCATCTTTAACAATGTGTTGTATTTTAAAAGCTTGTTATATTATCCACTGTGTCAAATCTTCATCTGAAAAGTAACTAAAGCTGTCAAATAAATGTAGCGGAGTAGAAAGTACAATATTTCCCTCTGAAATGTAGTGGAGTGGAAGTATAAAGTAGCATCAAATGGAAATACTCAAGTCAAGTACAAGTATCTCAAAATTGTACTTAAAGACAATACTTGAGTAAATGTATTTTGTTACTTTCCACCACTTAAATTCTTACTGCAAAACAATATCACCTTGCTCTTGTTCACTGTCCAGAATGACAGTGGTTTATCTTGACACACTGATATGTGTCAACCCGTGATGGAATGTGTCAAGACACCACCAGTGCACAGGCTGACACAGATAACAAAATTAGGTCAAAATCTAGTATATGGCTGGACTGTGTATGGTCACTGTATGAAACTGGGGCCATTTTGTTACAGGGATAGTCAGTGGTAGTGTCTATAATGTGAATACCTGGATATTAAATGTTGATCTGCAACTTTCTGTAGAGATCCCAATAATATTTGCTGGTAAAGTGCACTGAAGTAGCATATCACATGACGAGGTGAAGCTATGTTTGAGTGAAAAAAAAGGGTATAAATGCAGTTGCAAAAACAATACTCTCCACTCCTATCTTGGGATGTTTGATTTGAAAGAGAACTAATTATCTGTTAACTCTTCCTGCTCTTTCATCTATTTCACTTGATTGTCTCTCGTTTTTCACTCTGTATTGAGTGTTTTGTCAGAGTGATTGTTATTTGGGGTGCTTTAACTGTGTGCTCTCCCTCATGCCTCTATGTGCCTTTTTTCTGCCTCTTTCCCAGTCGATGATCATGGAGGCTTCAGTGGAAATTATAAATGAAAGTTTTGACAGCATTTTAGGTGCAAATTCAGGAGGCTTATCTCCGCCCAGTTACCGCAGTGACAGTCAAATCAAGCGCACCTGCAGAGCAGTCGCCCCACACTAAACTGATATAACAGCTACATGAGTCGCATGTTTTACCTGCAAGACTCTCGTGTTTTAATGCTGTTGTTCATCATTTGTGATGTTAAAATACAAAGCTTGCGTCCTGGTATCAGTTCAGTTATGAAATCCAAACGCAACACGGAGCATCTCTCCTGCTGGCTTTTGACAGTGTTGTCAGCCAGAGAGTCGATCACACTGGACGGTAGAGGAGGAGACGGTAGAGATGCTGGTACGCATCTGTTTAAACAGTTTAGCCGACTATGATGCATTTAACACTGGAGCTGAGAGCGTCAGAGCTCGGAGCAGAAACACAGTCACTCTGGGTCATACTGCTGTCCTCCGCTTCCATCGTCTCGCGCCAATTCATTTTGAAAGAGGAACGGCCAATGGGGAAACTCCAACACTGAGCTGGCCAACCAATGGTGTAACTTCATCACTCACTCACTCAAAAGCCTGTGGCTCTGTGAGGCTGAACTTACGCTCAGTGGTGCTTTGAGCTAAATGAATGTTAGCATACTAACATGATTACAGTGACAATCCTATCATGTTCAAGGTCAAGTAAAATAATTGCCTTTTGCACTGGTACAGTATTGATGTTCATGTTTAGCATGTTCACCATCTTAGTAAAGCTGGGATTTATGTCATTAGTTTTGCAGTATGTGGCCAAAGTATTGGACTAATTAAAAATTTCATGTGATTATTGCACCAGATGAAAAGTTATTATAATTCATCTGTAATTGTCAAGACATTTCAGTCTGAACCAAAAATGACAACCTGCTGGTGGCACGAGGGGAAAAATCAGTGGACCACTAAAGTCATTAGAGATTATCATCTAGGAATCATGAATGACTGTTAGGGTATTTTGGTCTGGACCAATGTCCTGCAACTAGTGAGGTTAAAAATGAAAAGCTTTGATGTATTTTTCCCATGAGGAGGAGGGCAGTGTTATAAAATCCAGCATATGATAGCAGTGCCAGCAATATTCCACTCAAGAAAAAATGAAGACATCAATAAAACAATCACAGGGGAACACATAAGAAGAAGTTTAACAAAGAGAACATCAAACCATCAAAGCTGTCAAAACTCCTACTATTTTCAAATAAAAAAACTGACATTTCTCACTGTCTGAAGAGTCTCTATTGGATCATTTATGCAACTGTGCATTTTTAAGAGAAAAAAAGAGTTAGACTTGAGGTGAGGTGAGAATTAACAGCCAGTGTTATCTCTGAGAACAGGCATTAGACTGAAAAAGGTATTTTTAAAAGATTAAAAGGACACACAAAAGAAACTACCCTTTAATTAAATGTTCACATTGTGACATATTATCATCAGTGCCTGAAATAAACAGACTGGGTTGGCAAACCAGAGTGACTCACACCACTAATTACACCACAGTCTGTGTCAACCTGGTCACATAGTACCTCTGTGGTCAGTCTTAATAACTTTTATAAGATTAAAATCAAATGGTTCCTTTTAGATGTCAGAAGTCACTATCAGAATCTAGAGGTTCTTATTAAATCTTCCTTTTACACAGGTCCCTGTTGTGTTTGCAAAATCTAGATTGAGAAGTTGAGTTATATAACTAGTTGAATTTATCATTTTTCATTTGTTTATTTATCATAACTCAGATTCTGGATGAAGTCTTGATTATGGTTGCGCAGCTAGCTAATGTGTTGATAAAGAGCACACTGATTAGTAATTGGTTCCTGTGTGTGTACAAGGACTGACTTTGCTTGATTGGATGGTGTGAAGCAGGCGGAAGCCATCCCTTCCATTTTATACTGACAGAGGTTAGTTGGGAAATACATTAATGGATAAAAACCAAGAGGTGTGGCGTGGAAGAGTGCTAAATAATTAAGTGAAAAAAGAAATGAGTAATGCAAGAGTGGCGAAATAATAATAATAATAAAATTAATAATAATAACAACAACAACTTTTGTAACTGAGGCAAAGTAATGAGGCTAGTGGACCTCAACCACCTGGATTTAGAATCCCCAGGAAAACTGACTAAAGCTTGAGCTGGGTTCCCCACAGATAGTGGTAACAAAATAAAACAGAGATGTGGATTTTGACTCTGGATTGGCAATTTATTGAACACAAATTATATTAAAAAAATCAGGTTTAGGGCAATTTATTCATTACAACACGATAAAAGCACAAACAGTCCCTAAAAAAGAGACAAAATGTTAAAGCTAGGGGAAAAGATGAAATCAGTCAGTTGTAAAACACCTCAGAATCCATAGGAACCAGACATGTTGTTGGTTACCTAAGTGCTACCAGGATGCCCAGACACTATTACACACACACACTCGTGCGCCATCACCTAAACAAAACAAAACCACACAATAGTGATCGAGTTGACAATGCACACAGTTACCACATCACACCACTACATGTAGTGAAGGGGAGGAACACTAGGAGGAAGAAGGGGAAAAAGGTAAATAGGCTGAGGTCAGATCACACAATAGAAAAAAACCCCACAAAAACATTAGCAAACCCTAGCAGTTGGTACCAACATTTCCATAGCCCATTCACTTATTAGCTGTGTCTAGTGCGAATCCATGTAAGAAATCAAGGCACAGATAGCAGCACAGTACCATACAGGCAAAACGGCAGTGGAGATGGCTCCACTGATAACAGACTAATAACAGAGATGACATTTTCAGTCTCTGGATGCCACTGAGCATGTGTGGGAACCCAGTTCCATTTACAATGCTCTGCTAGCTTGTTGTACTACATATCACAACCTCTTGACTTTGTCTTACACCCTTAATTTTTCAAAGAACTCAAGTACAGAGTCTAAGACCAAGCTTCATTGCTAACTCCCTTGTTAACTATTTGCCTTTAAGAACATTGCGATCATCTGCTGCTGGTTTATTTGAGATTACTAGCAACAGCCAAAAGAATATCAGAGGCATCCGAAGCAGCCTCAATTACACTCCAAAACTATAGAACACACTACTGATAGATATCAGTGAAGCACAGATTCATTTATTAAAAATAATTAAATTAATATTCTCAAATTGCAGCCACTTTCATAAAAACATAAAAATAAAGATCAAATGAGTTTTATTTTCCATCTTATGTCACATAGATTATGGCACTCTATCCTTGTTCTTACTATTTTCTTGACTTTATTTTTTATTATTTTTATTTTTTATTATTACTATATACTATTATTACTCTTCTAGAATATCCTCTATACAAGATTGTACCATTCCATACACTGCATTTGGGCAGTCAGCTTTCTCTGTGAAAGCCACAACTCAGTGGAATGTCCTACCTGATGATATGATATGAAGATGATATGCACTTCCATCAGTACGTTTAAAACCAAATTAAAAAGGCTGCTAAAAGCTACTCAACTCTGTAACCACTGACTCTAAATTTTATCTCATGGTCTTCTCATGAATAACATTAGTTATTTCTAGTTGACATTGTGGGTGTATGTGATGTGCCACTGTGTGTAACTTTGTATTTGTATCATGCGTCTTGTGTGTTTTTTGGTTTGTGCTGTTTGTTATTGTTCTGTTATATGTTTTACTGTGACTTGCTGAAGGCACTGCAGATGAAAATTAGCTATAAGCTAACTCTAGTGCACTACATTAAATGGTAACATTTATTTATGGTCCCAGTAAATAAATAAGACACAAGACTATTATTATTATGCATTCTACTCTCTATTTACATTATATTTGTATTCTCTATTTTACTTTTATTTTATTTTATTATTATTATCAGGTGGGTTTTATTTTCCACCTTATGTCACATTAATTATGGCATTCTATCCCTGTCTTTATGTTCATTTTAAGTGTATTTTCATGAATGTAAATTCTTTATTGTAAAGCACTTTGAGCTATATCTGACGTATGAGAGGTGCTATATAAAAACGTTTATTATTATTATTATTATTAGTAGTAGTAGTAGTAGTAGTAGTAGCAGCAGTAGTAGTAGTAGTAGTAGTAGTAGTAGTAGTAGTAGTATATCAAAGAACAAATGACTACTGTACACTGAAGGCTTACTGGATTGTGTTTTACGGCTTTCAACTAACTCAGCTGTGGTATTGAAAAGCTAGCAGCCAGGGTGCAGAGCTCAGCATGCATTGCTGTCTCTCTGTTGAATGCCCTTGTGAGAGCAAGATCTGCAAATGTGCTACCGGTTTAAAAAAAGAAGTTAACATCAATTTATCAATTTATTTCAGTTTTGAGGAATATCTGGTGAAACACACAGTTTTTATCAAGGCAGTCTCATTGTAATCACTCCAAATAAAGTCATCATCACATAAATATTATTCTCATGTGCTAAACCCTAACTGTCTACCAGGCTCATAAATTTTGTGACATATGAGCCTAACATATGCATATATATTTACATATTGACACACACTACATGCTTTCACACAGAGTAAACCATTAAGCGATGAATAAGTCATGACACAATAAACGTCAGAGCAGCTCTGTGCCCCAATGAGCCGACAGACAGCCGCAGGCTTGCTAGCTGCAGCTATATCAAGTTACAGATGGTCACATGTCAAAATGGTATCTCTCATATGGATTAATCATTGCATTAAGATGTGTATAAACTGTATATCTCTCTATATATGTTCTCTTTGCACATTGTATTTACATTGTCAACCACTTGCTGATAATCTGTCTTAAGTAAATTGTGCATTTAAATTGTGCAAAGTTTCAGGGTTGGAATATTAAGTCATCTCAAATAGATTCACTAGATTTGATGTATATACTGTAAGTTAACCCTTTTTCCCTTCATTTATAGGCTTATGACATTGTCACTATGTGTCACCCAGGCATACCATATATTCAAAAGTGCCATCATTTTGCATTTGAGTAGTACTGTACATGCTCTAGGAGACTTTTCATTAAAACAGAAAATAAAATTGTAAATTTAAATGTAGATTTTTTTGTTTGTATGTCAAGAGGTTTTTCAGGAAAATAAGAACCATGTTGTCAAAAAATGTGCCAAATGAACAAAATACTGTACAGAAACCCCCATTTTCATTGATTTGGTCACCCTGATTGTTTTACTGCCAGCAAGGCATCAATACATTTTGTGACATTCTGACTGATATCAAGTTGGGATGTTTTTTGGTTTTTTTGGTTTATTTCTTGTTTACATTATGGTGAATCTGCTCTACGGCATTACATGCTGTGTTTACTTCTCAATCCTTCCAGTTTACACAAAGGCAGGGATGTAGCTGTAAAAAGATCGACAGCTTCTGCTGATTTTTGCAGTGTGTATGATGTCTGTTTGAGTTATGATGTTATGAGATTAATGGGTACAAACTGTTATGGAAACTGCATCCCCTGGACACAAAGGGTTAATAATCATTGCAGTACTTTGAAAAAAAGCTGGAAGTCAAAGTTTGAACTTTTGTTGGTTTCCCCTCCTCCCCCCTCAATTCTTCTTCATTTTCCTCTGCCACCTCATTTGGTTTCTGTTTATCTCATTTATTCCCACCCAGCTCAGAGAAGAAGTGTTTGTGGAAGCAGACTGTCCCTCTTTGGAAGAAGACACTTGGCTGTCAACAGGATTTAGTTAGTGTGAATTATTAATGACAGAGGAGCAGGAAGACGGATGTTTAATGTCCTGAGCACCTACATCCGCCGAAAGGCCACTGCACATAACGTTCTGTTTCTGTCAGCAGACACACTGACTGTGATAACACAATATGCTTTTAAAGAATACAAAACCTGTTTTATTTGTAAGGAGGATTCAAGAGAATGGAAAGAGCAATTATAGAAAATAGAAAACAAATCAGCCACAAAAATATAGAAATGATGGGAGATAAAACAACTCAGACAAAGCAAAGTAGTAACAGCCTGTGTTGAAGTCCCAAACTCATTTTTTCAGACCGCAAATTTGAGGTCTGTTGACAAGCATAATTTAGGAGTTTGAGTCAGAGATGAAAAATCTGTCAATAATAAATCTGTATAAAAGACTGTTTGACTGCTACATTTGCAAAAATTACGAATGTAAACAAACCTTTGAAGGGGATCTATTATGCTCATTTCCACCTCCATATTTTTATTCTGTGATTCCATTACAGTAGCTTTGCATGATTTACAGCTCAAAAAAATCCTTATTTATCATATACTGGCCCTTTATGCAGCCCCTCAGTTCAGCCTCTGTCTGAAACAGGCTGTTTTGGCTCCTGTCTCTTTACAGCCCACCCTCCCCCCGAAGAGCCCAATCTGTTCTGCACCCACATCACAGTTGATTTCTGGTCACTCAGGAGGCTACATAAACAAACCATGAAACAAACTATAGTAGTAGAATATCACTTCTTTTTCTTGTTCTTTACTTGAAATGTCAACTTCTCAAATACATCCGTACAGGTTTGAGCTGTAATCCGATCCAAAATTTGCAAGTGAACAATGTAAACAACACATGTACAAACCTTAGCAACCAAGGCTACAGAATGGATGGCTGTTTATGGGCATGCATGATGATGTGACATCAGCTCGTTGGCAAGGTAGAAAAAAATGACGAAGCACGTAAACGAAGCATTCAGAGCATATTGAGGCCCTGGCTTCTGACTTGTAGGTAACATTTCTACTAGGGATGTGCAGAGAGCCCAGTATTAGAATTTGTATCTGTATTTGTTGAGGCTACAGAGGTCTGGTAACCTCACTTCATTCAGATTTTTTTCTTTTTCAAACTTGCCACTAGCCACTACTAGCATAATACACCCAAATCTGTACAGTCAAGTGAATTGGGTTAATGGGTAATGTAGGAGCCAGGTTATGACAAGGAAGAAGAAGCCACTGGATTTCTGGTTATGCTTCACTGATTTGAATCCTTTTTTTTTTAAAAAAACAAAAAGCTAGTTCAGGCAGCTGCACAATCATGGCGGTGTACTTTAGTCGTCAGTGCTATGCTCACACTTTGCTGCATGCCTGCTGCCACACTGCTCACATGAGCTATGTTTGCTTGCTGCTATTGCTGCTGCTGCCTTATAGTGTTTCCAACGCCCCACCTCCACCCAGCATCCACCTGATGCTCTGAGTCTATCTTCTCCTAAGGGGGAAGTTAGTATTATTGCTCCACACTCCCTGCTGTGCTGAGCTCAATGTTTCCATGTGTGGAATGATGAGGTCTGAGCCTAGATGCCAAGCCTGCAGACTGACAGCTTGCCCGCCCTATCAGATTCATGAAAACTCAGTCACTCAGTCACATAAATGGAAGTTTTCATGAATCTGATAGGGTGGGCAAGCTCTCAGTCTGTCAGTCAGCAGATTGACAGCTTGCCCACCCTATCAGATTCGTGAAAACTTCCTCTCTTACTGTACGTGACTGAAGTTAGGCTACATCATGCACACGCTGTCACAACGTGGTTGCGTGTAGCTAGCAGCTAGATGAAAGTTGGAAACTCCGGCTAAACAGCTATCTTTGAGCCGCTTTTCAAAAAAACACATCCAGAGGATGAAGCATGTTTGGACCAGGCCATGCCTTAAAGTGAAGTCACAGCAGGATGGTTGTGAGACGTTTGTTGGCTTTATAGGATCCATTCAGTCACCAAATACGGTGTAACAACAGATCCAGATGCGCCTCAGATCATCCATGTTGACTGGACACCTGAGCAACTTAAGGTTTTTGTCTTTTGAAAGAGAACTAACTGACACTTTGGATTACAATGACATAATCAACCTTTAAAACTCAAAGCCCAGAAGACTCCGCCCTCTGTGGGAATAGTAGCCGCAGGTAAGCCAGTGTAATGTATTCTGGCCCGCCGTGGCATGTTAGGATTTCAGTTTCTGTGAGGAAGATCTGAACTGTAACATGTTCATTGTTCAATTTGTGTTTGTAGCTGCTCTCGTAACAAGGGTTATGCAGTGTTGGATTTGTTATTACAGTGGAAACCACATATAGTTATCAACCACTTATATGGATCAAAAAGCTCAGGGCAGAATCATTCCTATACAAATGCTGATTAAATAATTTACTTACAGTGATCATTTTGGGTCTTTTCATACATGAAAACGTATGAAAAAAATTTAAGACTACAGTAATTCTAATTTTTTTTTTTTTTACTTTACTCCCATAATAAACGTTTGATATGTACCTAGTGGCTGAGGAACCATTATAGCCTCGCAGTAACCTGTCTGCTTCAGACTGGTTACCTGCTGTGCACATTGAAATCATGACGGGAAAAAGAAAGTAATTTTCTCTCAATGAAAAATGTAGTATCCTTAAAGCTCATGACAAACTGCCAAAAAGGAGCCAACGAGATGCAGCACCGAAACAACAATCAGCCTTTAAACAGCTGTACTTTATTTTGAAAGTCAGTAAAATTAAGTAAATGGCAAAGCTGCCCGTTTCATTACTTTATATTCATGTAATAAATAAACAAATGTCAGTTAGATGGTAATTGCATGAGAAATTAAGAAAAAATAAAAAAATTCAGTTGTAATAATCATCTGCTTATAGTGATCAATTTTACCCAGACAGACGTGATCACTATAAGTGGTTTCCTCTTTATTGTGTTATTTCTTCTTTTATGTATAGATAGCCATTCATCTGGCTCATTTACATTGCATTACCAAAACAAAAAACAAAAAAAAAACTCCAATCTATGACCATGTTAAAAGAAGTGCCCACCCGTGACAGATGTCCAGATAACAGTCTTTGTTGACCTTTTGTTTTTTTGTTTTATTAAGACCTTTAAGATGTTAATAGGTCTTATTAGGCATTTGACCCCATGGCAAATGCTGTTATTTTTCTTGTGAGGACTGTCTTTTGTATTGGAACATCCCTAAAGGATTAGTGAAGTAAAACAGCTTGTAAGTAGAACCGTCTTTAACCATCGCTGCAGTAGCTGAGCTGCTTTTGCTTCATGTAACATGCAATAAATAACCATCGCTGCATTAGCTGAGCTGCTTTTGCTTCGTGTTTGAAGCAATGTTTTCGCATTCAGCTTATTGGGCCCTATCTTACGGTCTTGGTGAAAGTAAGGAGTTTATCTGGCTGTCAACATACCTCACTCATGTATGGAGGACAGCACACGCAGTAATGATGGATAAAATTGTCTAATTATTTGACCAAAAAGTGGCAATACATGTAGGTTTTTAAACAGACGGACAACCACAGATCGACTTTCCTGCTGCATCAACACATGATGACATGAGGAACACATGAGGAAATAAATGAGGTGAAAACAATGATCAAACTAATGAAGGAAATAAATCTGCACAGCTTCTAGCTGCTGCCAACAGCAGGATCAGAACCTTGGAGAGCTGATCAAGTCCTAATAACTGTGTTGATGATTCTTTACATGATTAAAATTCATGATTTAATTTTTGAACAATACTTAACAAATATTCTTTAACATTTTTGAGAGCACAGTGATCAGGTTTCCATACTTTCAGCAATTAAAACCCTGCTGATTTGACCTGTTACTCAATGACTGAACAAAACGATTTTAAAGAAACCAAAGCTGTAATTAAAAAAATAAACCTTTTCAAAAACCAAACGAAGATAAATTTGCAACAAATGAATGAACAGGAGGGTCCAGGAGCAGCAGGGGTCAGTGTGCTTGTTATCGATTGTGCACTTTCACTTTGCGCACTAGCAGATCCGTTTCCTCTGCAGAGAAGTGTCCCTTCTTAGTACTTGGCAAATGCTCCATCATAATAGCAATCCACCAAGGTGCAAGCACACCATGCTTTTAAAGGGAATGGGAGATGACACTTTGATTGGTTTATTGCATGTTACACGAAAACACACCCATGATTAATTAGGAGACTATGAACAACCTCTTTGAACCATGCGCCTGGCGCTCTGACCATTTTTTCCACTGTTAAAATAGCAAAAGTGGATTTGGACACACCCTAAATGCACTTGCGCCATGCACTTCAGACCGTGCACTTTAGATAGGGCCCAATGAGTCATATTTCTGTGACATTCAATTGGAACATTATCATGATGCATATCAAAAAAAAAAAAAACTCTGGAAATGGAACATGCAGAAATATAAAGTCCTTTTGAAACACTTCCTATGCCGCCTAGATATTTGCTGATGCAAAACTTTGCCCTCATCTTCCTTGATCTAAACCGGAAGGTTTTATTGATTTGTGCTGAAAATAAAACACTTATGTCCTTGGCAGTAAGACTTCCCCTCTCTCCCACTCATTGGTAAAATGCCTAGCACAAGTAAACCCATTTACCTGCCAAATCTATTTGCACCAGAAATCCATTTTGCCATCTGGCTTCAAAGAGACCTCTTACTCTGGAGAGACTTTCATGTCTTCCTAAATGTACAATCTCAAAAGGAAGCTTTGTTCGACCTGCTTAGATAATGTCAAAAATAAAAGCAGGGAACGGGTCTTGTGGGAGATTGGAAATAATATCTAATGCTATCAGGGATTAGTTGATATATGAAATAATAATTTTATGGAACAATGCTGGAGTCAATAAGTCATACTGGGCCCCTCATAGACCTGACTGAAAGTTTCCAGTGTGTTTAATAACACACACAAATCAAAGATTGAGGACAAAGGCAGTGGTTTTTGCCTTCCTCGTAAATCAGCCCCATGCTGACTAGCTACTCTCCAGCATGGACCACAGGGGTGGAGTAAATCAAATGAACTGGTCCCGCATCAATTCACCACCATCTGACAGCCCGAAACAATCAATTTTTCATTTCTCCACTTGCCATCACTTCCATCAGCTCTTATTAGGGTCACATGGGAATGTCAATTTGATGGAGTCTTGAGTATAGAAATGGGGGTACATAAAGAGTTTATATATGTATATATTACTGTATACTGCATATATACAGTATATATATATATATATATATATATATATATATATATATATATATACACTCACTTCTATTACAAAGAACATGATTTAGCAAAATGCATATTACTATAAAGAAAATAAATGGAAATAAGAGACACACAAAATGAACAGAAGACTTCAGTCACAGCTAACAATAAAAATATAAAAAAGAAAGAAAAGTTAGACATCAAGAATGAATTAGATATCACGAATAAAAGTAATGACAATTAATTAATGAATCAGTTTTATAATCGATAGCAAGCTCTTAAAAATGTGCTAGTTTGCCTTCAACATATGTGCACCTCGATTTCTGAGGTAATACTGTCCGGTTTTATAAAAAAGAAGGTGAAGATGGTCAACCTGTGTAGCAGAGTAGAATCTGCACACGTCTTGGTTGTGCTTTGTAGTAAGTTAATTATGCGCTATAACACATCCTTTGAAGACTGAATTCAAATCAAGAGGTCTTTATTGTATTCTCCTCATGGCTAATAACAATATTAGTTGCAAGTTTACAGAGGCAGTGATAGTGGGAACAATAGTGTATTATGTTCAGGATTAATGGATCATAGTGTTACACTAACATTATCTGATTGAAAACACCTGTTTCATTCATGATCCACCATCACTGGCTGATCAATCAGCTGACTGGAAGTGTCTGATCACATCCATGCAGGTGTACAGCACAGCTCTCCAGTCCAATCTTTTCCTTCTGTTTTTTTGTGTTTGGTAAATCAGATCTTATGCTCATGTGTGTGTCTGTTGGTTTTCAAGGCAGACTTCTTGTTGTTGCTTGGATTCTTTGAGATCTCCCATAAAGAGCAGAGGCTCATTCCATCAAGACTCTTACACAGTTATATAGTTAAATCTAACTGTATAACCATGTGTAAGAGTCTCTGACCAAACTGTAACTGATGATGTACTTTAAACTCATTGCAGCCATAGCCTGTATATAAAGATGGACATAGTGAGGTGTGATGTCACCTGCTGGTTTGCATTGGAGCCAGTTTGAAGCCCAGAGTTGCAGCTTATGGTCGGCACCATCTTTTCTTTTTGGAGCCAGGATCTTCCAAATAAGGTGTGCGGGGTGTTGGATTTCATACCCTGGAATCACGGCCCACCACCTTGGACCCAAGCTAATGCTAGCTTACTGTTAGTTACTTTAGCCAAACTGTGCTAACAGGGCAGGTAATCATAATCAAGTAACATTAAACTTAGTGAAATATTGTGACAATGGTTCTGACTCAGTGTGAGTCCCGGAGTCTGGGAGAGCAGCAGGTGAGACACTTTAAAGTACTTCCAGATTGGCTTCAGCCTCAAGCTGTGGTAGTTGCCAGGTGATTGCAGCACATACTGTCCCTTAAATCCTACCCTGGCATCATTTCCTGACCTTCAAATAGTTGATAATGTCTGTGTGTGTGTATGTGTGTGTGTGTGTGTGTGTCTCATTTTCTCGTTACATGCCCACATTGCCTAGATATTTAAGAGGTGCATTCACCCAAGGAAATCACTCAGCACCAACAGACTGTACCAGACCTTTGTTGCATTGTGTTGTAATGCTAAAGAGGTCAAAACTCCAGTAACACTTGTAATATACAGAACAACGTTATTGTTAGACCAACACGGTTCAGCTTGTGGCCTTCATCACAGAACACAACTTTAAAAAGCTGTAATTAAAAATCATAATAATAATAATAGCATAAATAAATAACTTTATTAAGTGCTATGTATAAAAAGAGTAGGAAGAGCAAAAAGATACATCATAAATCAATATAAAATAATATGTCATAAAAACCACTACAAAACTACATACATGAGAGACATTTAAGAACCACTATAGAAACTCATTCATAGAGAAATCCTCATTCATGCCCCCTGGAGATAAACTTTTGAAATAGAAAATCCAAAATTCTCTCTTTTTCCTGAGAAAACTGACATTACTACCTCTTGGGTTGGACTTAATCATTTCTATGCCTATAAAAAATAGAGATGAAATGTGATGTTGCTTTTCAATGTCTTGCAACAGGACTGGTTACATTGTGTTGTGATGCTGACAGTAAGCCAAGCTAAGACCTGTAACAAGGAAAAAGACAATGCTGGTTAATGTGTCGTTGTTAGCGGCGCTGTGAAATCCATGACGTTCACTTTTTCGGAAACCCTGTTGCTTAGCAGCAGTCGCCCACTGGTTACAATAGTTACAGCAGGACATTCAATTTACATGCTTTGGCTGAAATCAAACTAGAAAATGCAATTTCTGAAGAAATTGTGTGTGATTGCTGAAAGCTGATTTAGATTACATTGCTGGAAGCTGAATAGTATTGAAAATCTTCCGAGGCTAATGTAAGCAAAGCTATGCACTGAGCCAACATGTGACAGAGCAAACAGTAAGCAAGATAGATTTTTATATTTAGACTTTTAATTGCATAAAGAAATAAGATTTGCACCTCTGACATTTTTATAATATAAAAGGAAGCTGGAATAGACAAGTTGAGAAGGAGGCATGTTTGTGTTTGTGCAAGTGCATGCCTGTATGTTATGTTGTATTTGTATGTTTTGTTTGTTTGTGTTTGTGACATGAAGGCAGTTTTGAATTATGAATGAAACCTGAAGGTTTGAGGTAACTAACAGTTAACAAGACTAGGTCACAACCTAGTATATAGCTGGACTGTGTATGAAACGCTAGGGGCTTTTAATTTGAAAGACCATAAAGAGTGTGGTCTTGGCCTGCACTGTGTGAAAAGTGCCCTGAGATAACTTCTGTTGTGATTTGGTGCTATATAAATAAAATTGAATTGGATATTGGATTTAACAATGGATACACTCCTTCAATTCTGATGAAGTTACGCTGAAAAGTGGTGTAACTTCATCACTCAGTCAATCAGTCGGTCACAGTCTTTGGGCCCCGCTGTTCTGGTCCAGCCAAAAACAGAGAAGGAGAGAGGGAGAGGGGTCTTATCAGAAGGACTGTGTTTTGCAGTCTCAATCAGTAGATGGGAGCACCTGTGTGCTTTTTTTTTTTACCTTCAACTCTACTGAGTGCTGCCCTGAGCAGGATTTAAACTTTTTGATCTAAAAGGGACACACACAAAAGTGGCAAGATCTTAAAACCTTGGACTGATCATATATACTGTTACTTGAAGAAAAAATCACTGTTTTTTTAACTTGCATATCAACCTAAATATTAAATAATAATATTAAAGAGTGCAGGAGTCACATTGAATGATGGTACATGATAAATATATAAAGCAACTTTGTTCATAATAGCAATGTTATGAGGGGCACTGTCATGAGCCAGTATCAAATCCAGAACCATGTAATCTAACAGGGAAAGCTGACCCTTACCAGGGATTAACCACAGAACCATCAGAGGATTCCTAAAACACACTGCACAAATTCACATTTTGTTGAGGAAACATTGATTTGCCTAAAACAAAACTTCTAGGTCAGAAATTTGTACATCATTAGTGGCAGGAGAACTAGCAGAGCATGAGGATGTATAACATGTATACAAAGTGTTTGAAGAAAGAGAGAATCTGTAAATTTATGAAACGGGAGTGAGAAGAGATTGACAGCCCGCAGACAGAAATACCTGGAATACACTAGAAAACAGAAAAATAATCTGCTGAATGAGCTGCACAGTTTGACATTTGAATGGTTTTGTTCAGCACAACCTATGCAGCAGTGGAAAAGGTCCAGAAAATGTCTGGAATGTAGAATAAGACATAGCATAATAATAAAGAGTGAGAAAAACAAAGTGTGATTGCTTTCAGCAATCATAATCATTCAACATGTAGCAGCCATCTGGCTGATGGAGGTAATTGACTATCGACGAGTTTTAGGTAGCAGCAAGTACACAGATTCATGAAACCATGATTTGATATGCCATTTGTTCTCTATCAAATGTGAGTCTTCTGTCTGATGAGATACACATTCTGTGTCTATGTGTATATGTGTACTACAGTGTGTTGAGAGCCATAATCTCAGCATAAACAGATTCCACTTCACTGTCGGTCAGGAAGGCAGAGGAGACCTTGAGCATCTTTTTGTTCCTCTGACTCATTGTTTATTATTATTACCACGGCCAACAGCTTTATCTTTCTAACCATGTCCTCTTCACTGAATGCAGGGGGGAGTAGCAGTGGCTTCTCTGCAATTTCCATGTCAATACACACGCTGGGGATGTCAAATAAGTGTTGAGATGAGATGAAAACAGGAGAGGCTCAAGTACGCCAGAGAGCTTTGGGGTGCATTGTGCTTCGCCCCCTGGCTCCACTTTGGCAGTCATCATCCTCAACAGGGTCTTTTCATCCACATTATGAGCCCTTGTCTGTACCAAGTCCACGTTACAGGCTTCAAGGGAAACTTCGATATTTTTCAACCTGGACCCTATTTTCTGATCTTTTTGTGTCCAAGTGACTAATGGGGACAACAATTTTTGAAATTGGTCCAGTATTGAGTGAAAGTGCCTCAGCCGGAAGCTGCGAAATGCAATGTCATCCAACGGAGAATAGTGCAGTGTCGATGTATGTCCTATAAAAGTGCTTGTTTTTGCCACTGACAGGCTCAGATTGTTATTATAAGTGTCTGACAACTTTATGGAGGGAAACATACAGAGAAATAAAACATTTTTCTTTACCATTTGCTTGATCTGGACTGTTTGTTATTTTGTTTGAAAAAGTCTCACTCAAGGAAAAGTCTTGTTCTGAAATCACGTGCGTTGAGTTGTTGTTGAAATCAGTAAAATATTCAGCCATGACTTTGAAAATCTTTTAGATAACACAAAGCTACGCTCTTTCCATACTCCAACACAACAAACTCCTCTCATCACTCCTCTCTCCAACTCTGTCATGGCTGAATATTTAGTTGATTTCGACAAAAACTCAACTCTTGCAAGATTTCAGAACGAGACTTCTCCTTGAGCAAGACTTAGTTAGACACAATAACAAACAGATTGAACCAAGCGAAAAGTAAAGAAAAACGTTTTATTTCTCTGTATGGTTCTTTCCATAATGTTGTAAGACACTTAAAAGATTTCAGTTTTTGGTCACCCCTGTAGTTACTAATAGTGACAGCAAGCGCATTTTATCGGTAAAGGTCCCAGCTCAGTTGAAAATGACCTACCCACTGGGGGCAGCAAACATACCCTGAGCAGCTGCTCAGTCAGAAATGCAACAGAAAAGGACCTCATATATAGTGTATCTCTTCTCATTTCAGACACATAAATCATAGTATACAGTAGTAGTATACCTTTCCCATCATCCCTGAGCAATGACAGTAAAACAAGGTGTCTACCTTGATGACATGTAAGAGCCCATCATCTCCAGCTCTTCATCTAGAAGCTGCCAAATATAGAAACACGCTGCATTTACAGAAAATGCAACCAAATGCAGACAATACAAACCAAAACAGAAATGCGCTGCAAAAGCAGAAAACACAAGACAATACAGAAATGCTGCAAATAGCACAGAACACAATTGAAATGAATTACAAAACAACAAGTTTAATTTGAATGGAGCACCCTGTGGCTTAGGTGTTAAGACTATTTAGGTCAATGTACCTAGTTTGAATCTGGTAGGGAACTTTTGTTGCATCTCTCTCTCTCTTGTTTACTGTCATCCATCCATTATTGCTGTCTAATAAAGGCATAAAATGCCCCCCATAATAATAATAATAATAATAATAAAAAGAAGAAGAAGAAGAAAAACGTTTTAAAAAAAAGTATTTGTTTTTGCAGTGTGTTCTGTATTTGGTCAGGTTTTCTCAATTCACAGCCTTTTTGTTTGTTTTTTTGATTTTTAAGGATTTCTTAGATTTCTCAAAGGAGGTCTTCACCTGAATTTGCATCACCTACAAATTGGAGCCTGTTTATTGCACACACTGTAAAGGTTTTTTTCAATTCAACATTAATCAATATTGAACCAAAGTGGTGAACTGACCGACCAACTGACATCCTCTAAGACCTCGGGTGATTGGTTATTCTAAAGGTGGATGCTGCACTGCTGTTAGAACAAAAGATTATGACTGCCTTTGTTTTTCCTACTTTCCTACTTTTCATGCCAAGGATGACAAAACTTGGGCTCCACTTTTTAAAAATGGTCAGCGTATGTCACAAGCTGTGAACTATTGGAGCTATCAGAAAATTTCTGGATTCAAAAACAGGATATACAGGGCTGCTTGAAAGTTTGTGAACCCTTTAGAATTTGCTCTGTTTCTGCATAAATATGATGGAAAATGTGATCAGATTTTTACAAAAGTCCTAAAATTAGGTAAAGGGAACCTAATTAAACAAATGAGACAAAAATATTAAACTGTTTCATTCATTTATGTGGAAATGTATCCAATCTTACATATTTGTGGGAGGCTAAAGTATGTGAACCCTTGCTTTCAGTAACTGGTGCGATCCCCTTTTGCAGCAATAATTTCAACACATTTATGCTTAGAACATAGTGTGTATTAATCATCCCTGAAAGGTAGGTGCTATTGCAGCATGAAATTGCATTTTTATTGTGGGGAAGACAAATTTTCAGGGTGTGCATCAGACACATTTTACTGTCAGGTGTAAGTGTAATCCAGCTAAATCATATCTAGACACAAATGAGAAACAAGCTGTGTATTAATGTCATGTGGAGAGATTTACAAAAGAGTTACAGTGTAATATTATCAAGAAAGACTCACAAACACGCGTTCACATTGACACAGACAAACTCCCTCGGCCTGTAACTGCGATTAGTCTGGATTCATGACAGAAGTAAGTAGCTGTGTCACTTAAGCCCTGTGGAGACTGTAAATACCAAACTAAGCATGGCATTTAGATCACTGTCAGTCATTCTCTCCGTGTCTTTCCCAGCCACTCTCCAGCTCTGTGTCTAACTGCTGTTCAGACATTCTCCCACACACTTTGTCCACCTTGCTGCAATTTTCTATCACATTTCCCTTCAATTACCTATTTTGTTTGCCTCACAGTCATACACACACACACACACACACACACACACACACACACACACACACACACACACATATATACAAGCATGCCAGTGATCGCAGACCAGAAGAGCCTATGTTTATATTACATGTAGCATTGTAACATGAGGGAGTATAAAGATGTCTCATGGATGGAGGAAAGACATCAAATTTTACATGCCAAGTTTCGTTCACAGTACACAGTTCAGTGGTAGAGTTTGAGTCTCTTAAACTTTTTGAAGTCATTAAAACTGTGGATGTAATTCCACCTCTGACCACAATATGGGTTGCAATGGTACAGAAGCGCTGTCCGTATTTCCGCTCGTTGACTCCATGGGCAAAAGAAGAAGCAAATCAACGTTGTAGAAGCAACGATGTTTATGAGGTATTTTTATACAGTGCTGCTTGAAAGTTTGTGAACCCTTTAGAATTTTCTGTATTTTTGCATAAATATGACCTAAAACGTCATCAGATATTTACACAAGTCCTAAAACTAAATAAAGGGAACCCAAGTAAACAAATATATACATATGGCTTGTGAGTGTTGTATTAAAGATCTCCTTCAGACATGTATTAAGACCTATAAAAATACTCTACATGGAACAGTAATGTGTGTCTGATATAGTTTTTTCACACAAAAAAAAGTATAATTACCTTATTAAAATCTTTAAAACAGCCCCTCCTTCAAGAATCTATGAATATACAAATATTTTTAATTTGAGAAGTGTAACTGCTGGACACAAGATGTCTCCTACTTCACTGTGAAGTCCATTCTCAGTGTATATACACTGGAGGCTTCACATCCACATCACACTTGAATAAGATGAATACTGAATCATGATTGGCTATCCAAAAATAGTTGTGATGTCACAAATCATGATCATAGGCCCGCCCCTTAAAATCAGATTTTCGATGAACACAGAGAAACTTTCCTCCCTCAGCAGATGAATGTGAAAACAGCCTTTTAGTGTCAAATTCTGCATATACATCATTCTGTACAGTGAAGCTCAAACATCCAACTGTAGGAACAAGAAGAAAAACATATTTTTGATTAGCGGAGGACTTTAAGATATATTTTATAGCTCATTGTTTTTGTTTTTTGCCGTTTTTCACAAAAAAAACCTCAACTTTCGAAGAAGAAGACTGGTTTAAACTGATCTTGACACAGAATAAGTATATATGAAGTTTTCATGCTGCAAACACAGCTCAGAAAATGCCTCCACTAATGGAAAGTGATGAGAAGACTGTAAAGAAACCTTAACAATCTTCTGATTATGCCTCGGTGTCCCTTAAAATAAAATAAAAAGGTTCCTGCGGTTTAACTTGTGTTTAACTCTTAAAGTATTGGCCTGGTATTACACCCTGAAGGTCTACAGTGCCATGGTCAACACATTTGTATTTGCACTGCACCCTCTTAACTGAAGATATGCTATGCTAATCCATAGTATTAACTAAAGGGTGTAACACAAAGCTACTATCTGTATCTGACAGCTGCTAGAAATAGCCTAGTCTGCTTAATTTGCTGGATTAAATTGTTTCCTACTGCCATTTATACTCCTCATACACATATCCATTAGTTTGTCTGCCAACAAAATTATATAATATTCTAGCCATGTACCTGACTTAATCAAATAATAAAACTTGATTTGTATTTGAAACTCACATTCAAAAAAGAAAAAAGGTAAAGTCAAATTAAAAAGTGTTAGTCAGTGGAAAAATACAGGTCAGAAAACTGGAGTTTGTATACAGAATATAATGGGGGGAAACCTAGATGGAAGTAAATTTGGTATGAAATGTCGGGAAAATAATAGCTCATCAGGCCATATTGCATATATTCATTGCATTTCAAAGGAAGGTTGTGCAAGCAGTGGGAGGAGTTCCAAATGAAAGAAAAGTTAGTTTGAAGTGTCTTTGGAAAAATATTAGACAGATACTGACAAAAATCAAAGTTCAGTGTCTAATGTCACCTCATCAGTTTTCTGTCCGCTGTCATTTTGCTGAAAGTGCCAGGCTTCAGTATCTGATCATTAAGTTGAAATAACACCAATGGAAAATCTTTCAAGCTTCTGAAAAGTTGTTGAGATTGAACCTCAATTAATGTCTGAGTATTAAATTTGAACCTACCTACCTACACCTCTGTGTTTTTTACACCCATAGCCTATTTGTTCATTCTGGAACATCTGGATCATGCTGCTTTTGCTTCTAGCAGTTCATGTTTGAATTGTGTAACCACCTGGATTACTTTAATTCTGAAGTCTGCATCTGATGATTATGAGCTACAAGGAGTACCTATTTTTATGATTTATAAACACATTTATGGACATCTAACCTTGATGGATCCTGATGCCACTGTTCAGGCTTGGTGCAGAAATTCTGATATTTTGCTTATCTGTTCAGAGCGCATTATCTGTGCATATCTGAATAATGTATTCATGTTTGTTTACACTTGTAATATTAACTGTATGATTTACTATCTTTTACCTTGCTGTAGGAGTCAAGTCACGTCAAATCAAGTCAATTTATTTATAGAGCACATTCAAAAACAACAGATGTTGACCAAAGAGCTTTACTGAGAGAATTTGATTGATGGTTACAATCAAACAAAAACACAAGATCAAAAAAGGAGCTGTGATGGCATCTGCTGTAATAAAACGCTGTTAGAAATTCATGTTGTTGTTTTGGATTGAAAGTCTCCCCACTGTTCATCATTTGGATTCTTTTATTGTGAAACAGCTGCAGAACATGTGCCCTGACCATCTGGATTTGTACATTTCTCTGTCATTTTTAGCTGTTTATTTTTAGTTTTCCATTTTAGAGATAAAATCCTCCTAAAGACATTTACTCCTCCTCAATTATGTGACCACAGTATGATTCATATGTAGATAAGGTCCTCTGAAAATCATTCACTGAGCTTTTATTGTGAAATATCATAATGATGACTTGCTGGTCCATTACTGTAACCAAAATAACCATCTTTTCTCCTATGTGAGCAGCAGAAAGGCCATCTAACTTCAGTGCTACAATAGCATCAATATTTATCTCTGCTGCTCTATGGCTTTATCCCCTAAACCCTGTCTGCAAGCCAGTGATAGCACAGGGAGAGCAGAAATCAGGGACACTTCTCATTCTCCCCCCTTTTTTCTCTGCTTCCCCTGTTACTGCTCCTGATGTTAAGATTGCTACTCTCCTGATGTTAAGATTGCTACTCTCCTGATGTTAAGATTGGACGCCTCTCATCTGCTCAGTAGTTGGCTGGCTGCTTGCTTGGTAATCTACAGGAGGGGATTGCTGGGCTGGCTTTGTCTGAAGATTTGTGTAAGCCCAGGAAGTGAGGACTTTACTGAGAATGACCTCTGACTATCACCACTATCACTGTTTTCTGATGGGAACAGAGAAAGAGGGTGAGAGAGCAATGATTTGTCTTTTCTTTGGGTTTGATCCTGGTGAAAGGGTATTTTAAGACCAATGAAAAATGCCCCCACTGTGATCAGTTGCTCCACCTTAATAGCACCCAGCATTCATAAAGGACTAGACCCTGCTGAGAATTCAACTATTGTAAGTGTGTTTCAAAGAATTACTGCATTTAGGTTGAGGTTAGGCATTGTGCCTGGCACGGTGATGAATGGCTTTATGACTTTGAAAATACTAAGCATCCATCAAAACATTAAGAATTTTATCTGTGGACCAAGATGTTGAAATGTTTACATTAAAAGTGCTACATGTAGCATTTTTGTTGTTCTACTTTTGTTATTGATGTGAGTGGAATAGCTAAGGTTGTGTTTGTGCAGAGCAGACAGCAGTGCAGTTTCTGACGCTCATTATGAAACTGGGCCTCTTGTTCCTGCCTGCTTAGACCATCTCTTGCTGAAAGTGCAAGTGCAAAGAGTAATTTATGTGGCTATAGTAGGAGAGGCACAGACACAGGTAAAATCACAAAAACAATTTGATGTTCTGAGCTTTCCTTTTGATAAACAGTTTTCATCTAGAAGACATTTAAATGCACATCACAGTAAGAGTTGCCAAGTTATTTTGGTCTTCCAGGATTCTGGACACATACACAATATTGTACAATATGAGGTGACTGACAGTTGTATCATGTCGAAGGATAGTCTTGCCAAGGTGTTCCCAGGCCAGAAGAGATATGTAATCCCTCCAGTATGTTCTGGGTTTGCCCCAGGGTCTCCTACCAGTTGGATGTGCCTGGAACACCTTCAGAGGGAGGTGTCCAGGAGGCATCCTAACCAGAGGTCTAAACTACCTCGGCTGGTTCCTTTTGATGCGAAGAAGCAGCAACTCTACTCCGAGCTCCCCCCAGATCTCCAAGCTCCTCACTATCGCTAAGGCTGAGCACAGGCACCATCCAGAGAAAACTCATTTCGACCACTTGTATCTGAGACCTCATTCTTTCATTCACTACCCAAAGCTTGTGACCATAGGTGAGGGTTGGAACGTAGACCAACTGGTAAACTGGGTGTGGTCTAGTACTATGCCAGCATTACTGATGCTGCACTGATGTGACAATACTATAGTTAAAGGTTGGTTAGGTTTAATAAAAGGTGTAGGCTAAAATAAGTACTATGTTAAGGTTAGGACATGTCATCGTCATGGTTACAATAATAACCATGTGGTTAAGGTTAAAGGGCAATCATGGTCATGGCTTTTAAAAAGCAATGTTGACACGAGGATGGAAACAGGAAATGAACAGCAGTCGCCCTTGTTAAAGTCCGATTTTTGGTTGAGCCATGCATCCAACTTGAACTCCTCCCTGTAGACTTTGTTGTTCTATAACAACGTCACCTAGGCACTGTCACTGTTAAATGTAGATATGTGTCATTTTGGGGCACTTGCATAAATGACTGGTCATGTTGTTTTTCTAGGGAGGACAGTTTTGATTTGAGACTACACTGTCTTTCACACATAGTTCAAGGTAAATTACTGGGATAACCTTTCAGGCACCACTAGTGATTTTGACTATTCACACATGCAGCTACATTCAGGAACATTTCCATCTTGCACCTTTTCACAAATACCATGGCAATGCTGGAATAGATGGGGCAAGGGACAGTCCAGCAGATGATGGTAATGCAACACTTAGGGATGCCAACTGCCATAAAACTCAACAGAAGAAGAACATGGGGCAAGGCAAGATGTATGTCAAAGATAAGGCTGCTGCAGTGGCTCACTGCAAGCTAGCTAACTCGTACAAGCCACGTAAATGCATGTTCAGAACAAGAGTTCATAATTATTGTACTGATGGCAAAAGGCCATAACAAACGCATATTTACTTCAGTTTTGTGCATAAGCACAAGTCACTTTACACACCTTCACACCTCATTACTTTCCAAAGGCATTAGCATCCTTTGATTTTCCATTCTTGAATACTTCCACAACACAAGAATGCTTTCCTTAACTGAATGCACTGATAAATCATATATGCTTCCTTGAACAACATGTATTCTACATATAATTTGGGGAATAGTGTTAAGTGTGTTTGTACTGTAGTTGTTGTAGTTGTTCTATTCTTAGCTATGTTCATTTTTTTTTCTTGGCTCTGTCCATTGTTTGTTCCAGCAGCCGTCCAGTTTTCCCTGGAGGATCAACAAAGTTTCACCTAATCTTATCAAACCAAGGACTGTGGCCATCACTTTCAATTCACTGACAGTACCGAATCACAAATAGAGAAGGACACAACAAGGGATTTTTCTTCTTTACTTATTCGTTTTGTTCGGTTCATGGAGCACTTCCAGTTCCTTAGCCCTCCAGGTTTGTGACAGGTTTTATTTGCCAGCCGTACTCCAGTTATATCACTGTCAGAGAAACACTGTCAGAGAAACAGCTCATTACCATCAGGGTCTTGATGTTGCCACCTGCGGCTCAGGAAGGGAGCAGTGTATGGGCTCAGTAGGACAGGAAATCCTAATCTAAAGTAATCAAGTCCTAATCCTAAATGAACTATCCATTTAACCTATATCAAAATATATAACTTCAACCCTGAACCCAAGTGAAAATCCAGAATCAAAGACATCAGTGGCTTGTGTAACTGAGAATAGGGATAAAAATGTCAAATTACAGAAAAAAAAATCACAAGGTGCACCATTTCCTGAAATAAAAAACAAAAGTTTTCACCTTGTTCCGATTTGCAAATGTACATTAACAGCTGTTCATTGTATAAAAACCCAGCTGTAAGGGTCATATGTGCAGCTGATGTGCAAGGTGATAATTTGCAAAGTCTGTGTAGAAGTGATCTTTGTAGTTAGTGAGTATAGCAAGTCTTAGGCTCTTTCCTCTTCTCAGGCCATGGCCCCTTTCATCTCAGATTTGTGTAGGCAACAGCAGAGTGAAAATATGCTCAGAGAAGCGAGATGAAACCTTCCTCCTGCTTTGACTCCGGAGACTTTCACAGTGGGGGTGAGTGACAGGTGGCTGACACAGTGAGAAATGCTCCTTAATGGAGAATCCTAATGGAACTGACACACTGTGGAGCAGCAGGTTTGTCAGGTAATTGCACTGCACAGAGAAGCCTGGTGTGCCTCCACACAGAGATGGAGCCATCAGTGCAGAGCAGCGGTGGATCTAGAAAACTTTACATGGGGTGTCAACAGGACGGCAACCGATTTTGGCAGGGTGGCATAGGAAGACGGGGGTTCCACTGAAAATATATACTACTTCTGCAGGTAAATGGCAACAGGAAATAGCCAATAACTATTTTACTGTGTGTGTTATTGTACTGGATTTTTTTTAAACAGCGAGAAAAAATACCACAGTTGAGTTGAATACCACAGTCACACCAGCTGAGACTGTCATAGAAACAGGGTCATGTGTCTCTCAGTCTTTATCTCTCTACATCAGTTTCTGTTTCTGTCCCTCTCTCATTCTTCTTTTGTCTCATCTGTCTCACTCGGTTCTCCATCCCCCACAGTCAGTTGTTCTCCAAATTACTTCTTCTTTTTCTCTCATTTCCTGATCTCTTCCCTCTATGAGTTTGTCAACCTCTGTCTCCCCCTCCACTCTCTCCTGCCTCTCACTCTGCTCTCCTTTTCCATCTCACCATCTCTTCCTCCTGACCATCTGGCTGCACAGACCTACAGTAGTCAAGAGTATGTGGTTCATACAGTGAGCTACAAACAAACAAAACAAAATAATCATAAACACTAAGTGATATTTGGATCGTGGCTAAAATATATCTTCAGTCTGACAGTGAAGGATGCAGTCTGTTTATGTGCTCACATTAACAGATGGGTGTTAGAGGAAGGGCAGTTTTAAATATATTTATATATTTAATATGTAATCAAATAATACTTGATCCACAGGCACTGCAGTTTGAAGGCCTTTTGAGGCCTCACCAGATACATTAAATCCCATGAATGAACTGAAAGCACCACATTCCCTAAACCTTGGAATATAACTAACACCTGTCCACTCGGGAAAGCAGAGACGTGATTGGCACACTGTCTGGGAGGCGTGGGTTCTTTTCCGGGGATAGTTTCTTTAAGATAGGTGTGTAGGGCTGGGCACGGTGAGAGAAGTCGGCAAGCAGCCAGTCGGGACGTGAGGAGCATTGAGACAGAGACGGGCGTAACTGAGTCAAATAGCACACTGTGGCCATGAACAGCAGCAGAGCGCTTCAGGGGCACACACAACCAAGAGAGACAGCGTGACTGAGCGACGCCAACCGGGAGCGGAGGCTGGGCAGCAGATAGTCATGGGCACGTCAAATGGAGAGGGAGACGGGAGATGAGGCGTTGTGGGATCTGTGGAGGGGTGAAGCACGTTTCACCTCTCCTCTCAGCTAAGTACCTCTCCTGAATTTTGCATGATTCCAGTAGCAGTTGTGCTAGTCTTCTTTAATACAGGCCCAAGGGGATACACACAGCCGCTCAATTTCAACCAATGCTAGGGCCAATTGTTTATTTCCTTTTTTTCTTTATCAGTTTGGCTTGCTGTGGCCACATGATTTATTTGATTCACACGTTTGGAGTATTTGTTTTTGTTGGATTTAGATTATAATTACTGCATCTTTCTACTCTGGCTGTGCCCTTAGACTGTTTATTCAAAGCACATATAAGAAGTATCAGGAGCCACCTTTTCAGACTGTGACCTGTCACTCAAAGCGGCCATGTCCTTAATTATGCATAACTTTACAGCTTCATAAAATTGAAACAAGTGAGAAAATTCACCCCCCCCCCGTACAGTTGTCATGAAAGGGGAAATTAGCTATAGAGACCAAAAACATTTTTTGTACCAGGCTGTAAACATGTTTATTCCTGCTGTAAAGTTGGGCATTTTAACATGGAGGTCTATGGTGATTGACTCGCTTTTGGAGACAGCCTCAAATTGCCATTCGAGGAACTGCAGTTTTTGGCACCTCTGCATTGGCTTAATTTTTCAGTCCCAGAGGTTGCTGCTTGGGTTAAGGTTAGGTTTCACCCCATTACACCTGCAGGTCTGTGTTATTACTTTAGATCAGAACTCAGTTAACTGCATATGCTGTTTCAATTCAAACAACAAGTGATGAACAGAATTGCTCAGGGGAAAAAAGTGGGGAAATTGCACACCATTTCCCTTGTAGCAGGCGACTTAGCTTTTGGCTAACATAAGAACATGATCTAATTACTGAATCTAGTTTTTTATACAGGAGTTACATTCATTACTGACTTTGTATGAGCAAAGAGAGAGAAGATCTAAATTCACCTCCAGATGCAGCAGCAGCAGCCTCAAGTCACTCTGTGTATTGTATGCAGGGGTCAAAGTGGGCATTATGGATTTTCTTTCTATTTCTTGCTTATTTCACTGCTTTGGACAGCTTAGGAACATAGTGGTGGCCAAAAATGATAAATTATTTTACAATTACTGTTGTAGGAGCTTAAGAACTTGGGGAAACCCTACAGTAGAAGGGGCAGCTGCCTGTATTTGCCACCCTGTAGATTCACCCCGATGCAGAGGTGAGTGGGATAGCAAGTGCAGATTTATGGAATTCTCTTCTCACATTAGATTTTGTATTATCATTATTGATGTAAATAAACAAGATCATTCATGTAGTCATCACAACATAGTGTAGACTAAATGGACTGTACTTGTATAGTGCCTTTCTTGTCTTCCGACCACTCAAAGTGCTTTTATACTACAAATCACATTCACAGACTGAATGGGTACAGGGACTACCAGCCCATCAGAGGAAATCTAATCACTCACACACTGATGGCACAACCATCAGGAGCAATTTAGGGTTAAGTATATTTTTTTGACACATTTTTGACATACATTTACTTTGACACATCGACATGCGGACTGGAGGAGCTGGGAATCGACCTGCCGATCTTCTGATTAGTGGACAACCTGCTCTACCGCCTGAGCCACAGCCACCCACTACTGTCCACCCTGATTCCTGGTTTACCCAAATGAACAACAGGAGGGTTCTGGCTCATGTCTTCAGGTGGGTGGGTGTTTTTACATGCATTTTAATACAAAGCACATTTGGCTTCATTCACAAACAGTGCGTAAGCACAAATCTGTGCTTAAACCATGCGTACAGATGTTTTAAGCACAAATCTGGGATTCATCCATATGTTCTTACCTGAATATTATGTGAAACAAATTTAGAACTGTAAGCATATGCACAAATCATAAACGTCCTATGGTCTTAAAAAATGATGTGGTCAATATTTATTCAATGAAAACAATATATTAGAACCACAATTATTTAAAAAATGATTGGGCCTAAATATGCAACATTTAAAAGTGTGAAATTGCTAATAATGCACAATTTATTTACTAATTATAAAATTAATAGCTAAGATGTTATAATCCATAAATCATTATAAATGTAATGAAATTAATAATATATTAAAATTGTCCTGTTCCCATTTTTAGATGACAATAGCTTATATATCATAATTTCCATATTGGAATGTGACAGCGATTAATTTCCCCCATCAGATTTAGCTGTGATATATGCAGCTGGTTAACCAGCAGCCTGTTGTAGACAGAGATGAAACACGATGTGCACCTGGTGCAGCAGTAGAGATTTACTTATATCAGTTCCACAGATATACACATTTATCAACTATACATTCTGCAAGCTATACATTCTGTGTGGTAGTGGGGCAACAGGTATGCATGCCATATACAGGATTCACAATCGGGCTCCAAATCTCCAAATGGTTGTGCCAATGACATGTTTATCAGCTAAATCTTCCTTTTAGTAGAGCAGCTTCAGTCGTTAAATAGACTTGAAGCGTAAAAATGTGCTTTGGGTCGCAGTTATGCACATGAAGTGAAATGTGTGCTGAAACAGATAAACTCTTTTTTCAATACAGCAATCTACAGAGGTTGGTATAGGTGATTGGAATGCATTAGGGTGCACCTACTAGTTCCCTGCAAAGTGGACTGAACAGGGTATTCAATTGTCAAACTGTAGGGAGCAAAAAATGCCCAGTTTAAGGGAACTGTGAACTGTGTAGGGAAGAACCATAGACTGTATAAAAAACATGGACATGACATAGCCACTGTGACATCACCCATTGGTTTGTGGACTCCCATTCTGAATCCTCAGGTTTGACGTTTTGACTATCGCCTTCTTGGATTGTTGGAGCCAGAAGTGATGAGAAGTGGTCATATTTGGACGAGAGGGTAGAGTTGACCCTAACACTAGCTGCTGGCTACTACTTTGGTTAGCACAGTGCATTTACAGTCTATGGGTAACTGTGATAAGGCTAATGCTAATGTTAATTTTTTCTAGCGAAAAACAGGCTTAAACCACTAAAACAAAATGTATGTATGGAAAAACTCAACATCCAACTCCTTAGAGGGTCTTTTAGTACAACCAAATGCTGAATAAGACTTTTTAGGCCACTAAAATGCCACAATTAACTTTCAGGAACTGAAAACACACTGAAATAGTGATGGCTAAGCTATGCCTGTACTCTGTGAATCTGGGGTTACACCATGGTTACGTTACCTAACCAAAGTTCTCACATTGGTGGTGACTTGTCAATCACAACGTAGCCACACCCTAAAGCATACCGTGCTATATCATCATATTTAAATTAAATGGGACTATAACTTACAAAATGAACATCATGCTGTATTGAAGAAGACTTGAAACTAACGTTTGAGACCATAAACTCATTAGGGAATGTTTGCAGTTGAACCTTTTGCAATAGCAGTACGATTACACCCACAAATTTATGGACTAACAGCTGGATAGATTGAACACAGGTTAGCGTTGTATGCTGATGATATAATCTTATTTATTACAAAATTAAGGAAAGCAATTCCAGTTTTCGTATAGTTAATAAAAACATTTGGCGACATTTCAGGATATACAGTGAATAAAACAAAGTCAGCAATATTACTTCTTAGTGAAAATGAAAGAATGAAACCAAATTCTGAAGTGATCCAATTTAAAGTGGTAGAACAATCCCCCTACTTGGGGATACAGATTGTGCCAAAGATAGAAAATTTTGTTAGTGCTAATTATGGACCTTTGATGGGAGGAATTAACAACTCAATTTAAACCTGGATATCCCTACCTGTTTCAGTAATTGGTAGAATTAATATTTTAAAAATGAATGTTTTACCAAAATGACTATCTTTTTCAAAATATTCCTCTGCCACCACCAACAGATTTGTTTTCAAAAATCAAAACATTATTTGTGGGATTTATTTGGAAGAATAGAAGGGCAAGGCTTTGTTTGTCTCCGTTATATTTACCATTTGATCAAAATGGCCTAAAATGTCCAAACATATTGTTGTATGAATGGGCTGCATAGCTGAGGTCCATTATGTTCTATTTCTCAACAAATGACACTCCCCATTGGACAGAAATGGAATCATATGATCTAAAACTGCCTCTCTCCATGTATATATACTCTGACACAGAGAAAAAACTAAAAAGGCAAACTGGCAATCCAATCGTTAAACATATGATTAAAATCTGGTATGACATAGGAAGGTAAAAAAAAACCAAACTCTTTGTCAAAATATAGTCCAATATGGGGTAGTCAGTTTTTTATACCAGGAAGAGCAGATACTATAAAAAAAAAAAAAGATTCAAGATCTGTATCTACCAAAGTGTAAATTTAATCCGAATAGAAAACACTTCTTTAAACTCCTATAGCTGAGAAGCTTTGTAAAAGTGAAACAAAATGATACATTTACTAGACCTCCGCAGTCACTTATTGAAACAATGATGACAAAGCACTGTTTAAGAAAGGGCATCATATCAGAGTTTTATAATCTGCTCACATCCTGCTCATCAGAGAGTTCACTTTATAAGTTAAATGTTTGGTGCAAGGATTTAGAAACTGAAATCTCAGTAGAGGATTAGAAATCGGCCTGTGCTGCAATTCACATTCGGACAGTAAACACACATTAATACACTATAACTGGTTAATGAGAATTTACATAACTCCTGAGATATTAAATTGTTATAATAAAAATATACCACACATATGTACTAAGTGCACAGAGGCCAAAGGAACACTGTTTCACTGCGTTTGGACCCTAAATTATTTTTACTTGGTTTATATCCAGAAGGACATAATTATAATAAAAAATGAATGAATATTGATGGACCTTACCATCCTTAATGCCAAAAACCTAATAGCATTGTTTTGGAGAAAAACTCACAGACCAAATGTTACCAACTGGATAACACAAATTATGTGAAACCTCCCAATAGAAAGAATAACTTCTATACTAAAAGATAAACAAAATTTTTTTGACAAAATTTGGGGACTCTAAACTATGTTAAAGATTCGGATCTGGCGGAGTAAACAGAGGAATGATGCTTGTTGTAAACCATGCAGAATTTGTTTTTCTTTATTGTATCAGCAGTGTTTCTTCTTCTCTTTCTTTTTGTGGAGTGGTTTACCAGTGCTAAATAAGTGGTGCTTTTGTTGTTGGGTTTGTTGTTTGTTGTTGCTTAAAAAATAAAATAAAAAAATATTGATAAAAAAAAAGTTTACTGAGGTAATAAATCATATGAGAAGTAGGGTCAATTTCTCATAGACTTCCATACAATCTGAATTCTTTTTAGAGCCAGTGGAGTTGCCCCCGATAGCCATTGGAGAGAATGAAGGTTTAAGTCACTTTCGCATTGGCTTCACTTTTCAGACCCAGAACTACCCACTTGGGAAGAACTGCACAATGGTTCATCACTCGCTGGAAGTTGACAAGCAAGATTACCCATGCGCCTTGTTGGAGCGCCAAAAACAAATAATGGAGCTTACAAATGAGTTTACATATGTCTGATGTGGCTATTTAAGTGGTTGAATTACCTAAAAACAACAATGTTCAAATAATCTAGAAATCAAATACTCTAGGGAAACAAGCTGTTGTTGACCTTATAACTGCTATCAAGCTAAACTAACTGGTTTGGCCAGCATAGCCGTGTAACTTGACAACATAATGATAGTATTACATAATAATAGTCTGTAAATAATTGACATATATTACATAGTAATCTATAAATAATCTGCATAAAACTAACAACTTTAGGAATCAAATCACATTCATTCACGAGTTACATACATTTCAAAAGAATAAGTTTTGTATTTGAAAGACAAGAGTAGACTTTATACATTACACACACACACACACACACACACAATTATATATACAGTATATATAATTAAGAAAAAAAATAAGTGAAAACAAAATGGATTTTCTTTGTAAATTTTGAATTGGTGCAGCAGTGTTAATGTTCTTCCTGGAGAGAGGAATCTGGATTGCCACACACATCAGCATGCAATATTCATATACTTGTACTATATATAATGCATATAAATTATGCATGAGTAATGCTACCACCTGTAATGTTGGAGAGCCATCTAAGAACATACTAAGTGTTAATCATTCCTCCTCACAGTGCATGTCTTATCTCAAATACAAAGCTTTGAGCTCTGGTGTTCCACATGACTTGTGTCTCCTTGACTTTTATGTGTATGTTTCCTCTGCATATTACTTACTCACACTGATGCACAAATGCACATCAAAATGGGCTATAGTGGGGGGATATGTAACGACAGTCGTGTTGTTGGTCAGAAGATATGTGTAGCTCAGTTATTATGGAAATGGATGAACATGGAAGTGAGCAGGCTGGCTAAAAGGGTAAGTTGGGTATAAAGAAGTCAATGACTAGAGGTCAAAAGAAGTGAGCGGTTTTCTTTACACATAGGGATTTGGCAACATGTTTTCTAAGAATTAAAAGAGCAACGTTTGTGAGTTAAAAGACGCCATGGAGTAAACCAAACTGCAAATTCAGGATCATAAAAGTCCTTAAGCCCAAACCTGCAAATGTGCAGTTTATTGACAGTTAGCTAGATCACAATGTTTTAGGGTGAACCCCATACATGAACTCATTTTCAGATACAAATGTCTCACTTTCTCAGATTTATAATGGAAAATTGTTGATGTAATAATTATTTTAGATGTGAACACGCTGTTATTCACATATCATTATGATCAGCTGGTGTAATTATCACAATAAATTAATTTTTATGATGAAGAGCTACCTATACTCATACAACTAAATGAAAGTTGTACACTAAAAGTAATGAACCCAAATTTAGTTTGGCATACTCTGAGCAAAAAGACAAACTCAACTAGAGATTCTGACTGTTAAAAGACCAATGGAGCCAGAACATAATTTTAATTTGATGTTTGAAACACTAAAACTTATAAAATGGTTAGCTCACTTTACTGAAAATTGTTTATGTAATTAAAGGTGCTTTTAGAGATGTTTTAATAAGGTTTCATTTTCATGGCAAGCTTATAATTATCATTTTCTCATTTTTTAACATGCAGGGTAATCCGAGTCCTGATCTCCCACAATGTCTGAAATAGACACTATGAGACAGATGACGTCTAAATAAGGTGACAAATTTCAGCCTAGTCGCCAGAGTAAAACGTTTGCATTGTATGTTTCTGCAAACCACAGTTATGAATATGTACATTTCAACACCTGTTATACGGAGCATATTAACATTTCAACAGTACGTATCATATCGACATTTCTGAAGTGACGTACTTCATATGACATCTGTATAAGCTGACTGATTTTCTTATTAGGAGGTGGAGGGGCCGATGGATGGCTTGTAATGTTACTGGCTGCCTAAACCTAACCAGACCTTAACCACCGTTGTCACACCATAAAATATATTTTTTAACAGTAACTACCGTGATACTGCGCGTTAAAAAATGACACTAAAGGGGTACACCGTGCATTAAAAAGTGACTCCAGGGGGTCCTGACCAAGCTTCAATATGTGACAAGTTGGGAGTGAGAACGTGTTGAAATGTCAATCAAGAAGAAGAAAAGCTGTTTTGTCCAGTGTGCTATTTCAGTGATATAGGAAATTTGCTATTACTATTTATTTGGAGCAACAGTGACAATATGTCATTTTATTATTTCATTAAAAGGACACTTTTGCTTCATTTATTTGATAGTGGTTAGAGATTGAGTGTTATCTCAGTCCCAGTTCCAGAAATACTCGTTTTTCAAGGTTAGTGTATCAATAATAGAGAAATGTACAGTACGGCACAAATCTATGTTGTTACTGTTTTTTGATTTTGACTTATGGAAGGAACAAAGTTTTGTGGTCGCTCGCATTCATTCTTTGCATTCCCTCTGACCCATAGAGGAAGGCTGAGCTCCAACCACAGCAAATAGCGTGGGATGCATTATGGATAAAATATGATGTCTTTGTTACAGCTGCTGGCTATGACCACAGCATGAGTGGGTGCACCCTTTGCTCAGCCAGGAGTCTGTACTATTAACCTACATCTAATGTCAAAATATTGTAAGTAGCAGAGGCTTTTTAACCTGTGACAAGCTCATTTTGATTGCTTTGGCTGTGGCACATCATTTTTATTGGATGTAACACTAACTAAATGCAGATGTTGTGTGCAGTTAAATGTGTGTGTATATGTTTAAATATGTGTGGTGTATATTAGCAACACCTCTGCCATATCTGATATCTGAATGTCTGACTGTACCATGCTTTCAGCTAATGTCAACACACACACACACACACACACAAATATTAACTATCAAATGCATCAAATGCATGAATGTGCACATGAACCTGAAATCATTTCAATTTCCCGGGGGGTGATTAAGTCAATACAAATATCCAATAGTCAAACTCCTTGTGTGTGTGTGTTTGTGTGTGTGTGAGAGAGAGAGAGAGAGAGAGAGAGAGAGAGAGAGAGAGAAAGTGTGTGTTTCTCTCTCTCTCAGTCACAGTGTTGATTGCAGTCTGAGAGGCGAGATTTTTGGCCATGACAAGGAGATGGGCAGATAGTGACAGATGAGTTCTTTAGAGTGGGGCTAACAATCAAAAACACACACACACGACACACAAACGCAGAATTCATCTATTCCTTATCACAATCTAGCCCGTCACCCTGCAGCATTTTATTTATATCTTTGTCTCTCTGTGCTTTTCTGCAGTGATGAAATACTGCTTTGGATGGCCTATCTCTGTCCAGGGGAGTAAAACTCCTGAGAGAAACAGCCATCACTACCAAGCCAGATGAGGTCACTGAGTGAGAGGGAGAGAGATATTTGTCAAAGGAAATGAAATCAAGAAAGTCATTTTTAACACTGAGTTCTTCATGGGGTGATGATGGAGCTCAAGTGGAATGTTTGATGCATCAGAGCCAAACCAGGGTCCTGTTAGAGGCAATGATGTGTTTTTTTGTTTGTTTGTTTGTTTTTGTACCATCACCAAAGGATGCTCGCTAATGATTTTTGTTACACCCTGATCTTTCATTTACGAAAAATTATAACAAAAAATAATTTTTAGATTTTTTTTTAGATTCACGGTACCCAGATGATGAATCTTGGTGACTTTGATGACCCTATCATCTCTTTCACACACCAGATAACAAGACCTGTCATGACTTTCATCTGTTCCAAATAGTTTGCTCTGTCTTAGCTTGTTTACCTGTTTGGACTGATCTCCCCGTAACAGATTCTGTTTTGTACTCTGAACATAATAAACTTTGTTTTAAAGGACAGGCTCACAGTTTTTCAAGTCTTTCTTAAAACAACAGTCAGGTGCCCAAATGAACATTGAAACAGGTTTTTCTTGCTGTAATCATTCCTCCTGTTCATACTGACCATTAGAAGATCCCTTCATAATGCACTTACAGTGTAAGTGATGGGCGACAAAATCTACAAGGCAAGGCAAATTTATTTGTATTAAAGTTACAGTGCAGTGTAAATATTAACCCTCAAATTTGATTCAATAAAGGCAGCGGCAAACAGAAAAGTCTTCAGCTGTGATTGAAAAGACCTGAGAGTTGCAGCAGACCTGCAGTTTTCTGGAAGTTTGACTTTTTTGGATCCAAACAAAGTCAGTCAAATAGACCATTTAGTATCAGTGAATTTTCTACACATACAAATTTGTCTTAGTAATATGGTTTTCCATGAAAATCATGACGTATATCAGCACACAGATTAAAACCTTAAATGAGACCAAGCTTGAAACATGCCTTGCCTATAGGTTTACATGTAATCTTCACTCCATGTCCTCATCAAAATATCATGCTGACATATATCTGCACTCTGAACAGGCTAGGATGCAATCAAGTCCTTGACTACAGTATTCGCAGCGTATAGTGCCACAACCTGACTTGCTATTGCAGTGTTCAAGCTCCAACAAGGATGAGGAGAGGGGTTCTGGTCAGAATGGATGGGAATGAGGCATGAGTCTTGGATCCTCCAGCCCCTTTCCTCCAGCAGTAGCAAGTTTCCCATCCATTCCTGAACCTAATGGTACACTCTGAAGCTGTGAAACATGGCAGACAAAGATGTTGATGGCAAGTTGCAAGGGTAGTCGTTTTGCTGTTAGTCATTTTAGCATGGAAATGTTTCAGCTTAAGGTCATTGAGAGAACCCATTTCTCTGCCTTTGTAGATTAGTATTATTGTATTAGTTGATTAGTATTATCGTTTTTGTACTCTGAATGAGTCGCTCTACTCTTAAAGCCTAAAGGACTAACAAAAGGGTGTGAAGCAGATTTTCAACTGTGGAGGCTGGAGACTCAAGTTTGTAGTGCAGTTTAATGGATTGCCTGGACATGACATCATTTGTGCCAGCATGCGTTATCACAGTGTGGACAGATGGATGTCAAAAAGAGCTTGGATTAGCTCAATAAAATCAACTGTCTTGTCTCCAGAGAGATGGTATGTAATAACACCAAGAGGCTTTACGAATCTGATGATAGAGTCTCCAATAATTAAAATTTCAGGTCGCTCAGTTTCAGGGTTGCCTTTGCAAATTGAAAGCTTTGATCTGAGATTATGGCTGATCATTAACAAACTGGCTGAGTGCAGGTGAGCTGAGTGATTGGTTACCTGATCTGATGCTTGCGTGGGGGGAGGCACTGGGATAGTAACAGGTGGCTATGATGAAGGACAGGAGGTCACTGGAGCTGACACTGGGTGGAGCTCACAAACCAATGGGTGATGTCACGGTGACTATGTCCATATTTTTTTACAGTCTATGCCAACTTTGGGTACCTGGCTGGAGTCAGATTTTGATGCCATGGGCTTAATCACGTGCACATATTTGGACTCAATTGACCATCAGGGTTTAAAACAGTATGCAGTTTACACATGTGGTGGGAGCGGTAGTATAGGTCTGAGATTTAAGGATATAGCCTGACTACACCACAATAGTAGACATACACTAATCCAATAAAGGGCACACTGGTTCGTTCACTAATGAAAGTCAAAGATGTGTTGTTTCCAATATCAAACTACAATGTTTATTTGAATGTTCACAAGTTAAAAGGCAATAACAAGGGTTTCATACACACACACACACACGCACACTCTTCACTACTTTTTTCATGGGTGCCACACTGGCAGGACAGACAACCGCACTAACCACAAGTAAATCTGTCAACTAATTTGTCATATCACGATAGTAGATTGTTGGTCACTCCTTGTTAATAGTAACAGCTGTCTCCGTGTTTCATTGGAGGATATCATGTTCAAACGGAAAACAAAATGAGCGCTCCTACAGGATACAACAGAAGCTGCAGCAGAAAGCCAGTCTGAGCCTTTGACAGCTGCAAGGGGATGTCTGCGTAAACACTATTTCAGAAATTTAGAAGTGGCTCAACGGAGTTCATGTGCATTTAGTCTCCATTACAGCCCTGTGTATAACTGTAAAAAAAAAATTTGCGTAGTATAACCATCACTCTATACTAAAAAGACTCTGACTGTTCATCTCTGTTGCTGTCGCAATGTTTTGGCGTGAGAATTGTTTGGGCAGTGTGAGAGCGTGAGACTGAAGGTGAAAGCGCGTATCACACACCAGAAGCGTGAGAGTTGGCAACCCTGTGTTAAAGCAAGATAGTAGCTGTTGTGGAGAATGTTGTCAAACTGTAAGTGTTGGGACTTTTCTACACCCCTTTACACCTGGTTAGGTGACTGACAAAGTGGCCATGCTGTTAACAGTGTATTGGTAGCTAGCCGGTGACAAGTACTGTTTGCTGTTTACGTAGAATGTTGCACTAAAAGGTGCAAAGGAATCAGGATGTTTGTGGAGTGTTTTCTGCATTATTTCATGTGTGTTCAGTGTTTTCAGACAATTTCCATCACGGTTGCGTTGGCAAAGGCTTGCAGTATGGGGATAAAAGTTGGTGGCCACAGGGAGCCACCTACATGGAATATTTGGTGGCCACAGGGGAACAGTGGCCATCAGGCCACAGTTAATGTTGAACCCTGTCTAAACTCCAAAGGGTATCTGTAAGCAGTTTAACCGAAGATATAATGGAGTTATTATTATAACAAAGGTTCAGCAACAAGACCAATTCCCTCTCTCTCACTAAATTCAATCACCTGCACCTCACTAATTCAATCATCCGTGCATACCATGTCTAACCACTTTCTCTCCCGTTTGTCTCAGTTCTCACGCGACCTCGACACGCAAATGCTTACCTCCCACCAGTGCTCTGTGATCCACGTTCCTCAGCAACATACCGCCCACAAGTAGAACCAGCAGTACCAACGAGATATCTCCTTCACTACCACATCCAAATCGAACCCTTCTCCTCCAGAAGCCGCGCTTCTGATCAGCTGGGATCCAGACGCTCGACAGGCATCCACGCAATGGCCCACTCAGACGTGGCTCTTTTCCAAACGATTAACATCTTCAAGCGGATGTTTGCTCACCTCCGGTGAGCTCTCAAGGAGACGGTCGTCCCACTCCAATGAAACGATGATAAAGACAAACATTCCAACTCTATGCAGACTCTACATCCATCAACCCTCTCGCCGGCAGCTCAAATCCTCCCGCTCTTCCAGGTTCATTGTCCGCCACCGGGTCGCCGCACGCCGCACACTGATGACATCACAATGCCACCTACTACAACAGAGCCCAGAGTCAGCCTGGCCTTCAGCCCCGGCTGGGGAATGTTGTCAAACTGTAAGTGTTGGGACAGTGCTCCCTCTGATGGACCCACTCAATTTCCTACTGTTCTATCCCTGTTCCCCTCCCTTCCCCCTCCCTTTCCCAACACCCAAATGTTTTTTCTGTGTCTTCAGCATCCCCCGTCGCCGATCCCCTCGCTCCGAACCACATCTAAGTCCGAACCACATCTTATGTCAAACATTCGCCCCTCACTTCAGACGTCCTGGCCCACTACCAAACTCTCCGCACAGGCAACCTGTCTCCCCACATCAACAAAGTCAGTCCACATTCCTAACCGTACTCTGGCCAATTCTTCTGGAGTGGAGCTGCTTCAACCGCTTCCAAATAAGAAATCCCAGACCACCTGTTAAAATTAAATAAATAAAATTCTCGACTGCTAGTCTTTCCAAGATTCCATACCCACCTCAGCGACATTCAAAGAGCCCGTTCTCACTTAGTCCAATGAAGTTAACTTTGGGAGATGACAAAGCAGAAAGCTCATTAAGACATGTCCCCCATCCTGAGTCTCGACCCCCGGGTTCCTAGACACTCCAGCCTCTTTGTGATTCCATTTGGTCCCCGGTCATCCCCATGCCATCGACCCCCTTCATCCCTCTCCTCGACCCCCATCCAGCCCACCATACACTATCCTCATCCAATCCTGAAGCCTCTCGACAATCCAAATAAATCTACTCGTATTACCGTTCAGATGGCATGGTCTTTGTTAGTGAAAAGCTAAAAGTTATGATATGATGGGATGCAAGCAGAGCTACTTTGAGTTTTAAAAAGTTCTGTTATGCTACTTCATTAACCATGCATAGTGGCTTTTAGCGATATAATCACAAATCAATTAAAAGAGGGGGTACCATCCAGTTTATACAGCATGCTGTATAAACTGATGAGATTCAACATCTGTTTTCTGTGTTACAGTTGGCCTATATCAGTCTCTGGTCCTCTTGACCTATAGTGGCCTTTAAATGAGATATTCAGTAAGGTCACATTTCCACAAAAAAGAGGAATAAGCTGGCTAATTAGAGCAGAAGTGGGTTTACACTTTACTTTATCCCTAATGAGGTCAAGACTCACTACTGCTCTACCAGGCTTCTGCTGCAAACCACTTCAACTACACATGTGAATGTCAGCTCCATTCATGTAGCATAGGAGACCACATCTGCCCATCACAAGTACAAAGCGTACATTGAAATAATAGCACAAGCACTGGAGAGCCCTCTTCACCTGGCTACATTTTCTCACGCTAATTTGTCCTAGAGGCTAATTCAAATAGCCAAATCTAAATTGTAAATACTACCACTTCCCCTGTAAATGTTAGACAAGACAAAACAAAAAGTTTGCTCAGAATTTGCATGAATGCTTAATACATACTCTGATGAGCCAGTGTGGCTTTAATAATTAACATTCAGAATAATTTTACATGTATCACGCACTTGTTTCTTTTCCTTTCTCCTCCTTGTAACGCAACCATTATCCTGTTATTCAGTCCAGAGCCATTATGAGGTTTTGTACTTACAGCAGAGCAATGACAGAAGACAGTGTTTGCTCTTAAAGTGTGGTCATATTAAATCAATGCAGTGTGTTCAGAGATGCATCCAGGTCATCTGTGCTGAGTGATATCAGGACTTAAGTAAACCAGACAACTGCAACCATGGATTGGACGGTCCTCATCTGGTGACAAATATGTAGATCATGCAGGAAAGTGGACCTTCTGAGAAGCACATATGATGGTAACAAGGGGTAGGGAGCAAATTGTGGGTGCAGTAGTAAAAATTATTATTATTTATGGGGAAAATGATGACAAGCATTGTGGCAAAGATACAAACTGCAATGACAAAGAAGGGCAGCAGTCACAGCAGGAAGAGGATGGACATACAGTATAAGGTGTACAGTGGTTTGACAGAGGTAATGAAAAAAAACCTTTGAAATTAAATGGCAACTTTCTTTTTGCACCTGTCATGGAAACTGTAGCAACCTGTTCTTTCTCTTCTATTTTCCACTAACTGTACATATACAGTACCTATAAAAAGTATTAGAAAGGATTAGAAGAAAAAGTTTCTGAAGCCATTGTTGTTTTGAAGCCATTCCTGTGCAGCTTTTGGCTTTATGCTTGGACTCATTGTCTCGCTGCACAACAAATCTTGTCCAAGTTGCACATTTCTTGCAGACTGCATCAAGTTTTCCTCTAGGATGTGATTTGCTGCATTAATTTTATCTTCTTCCAGTCATTATGGGAGGGCCTGAGTGCTGTGCCCAGCTTCATGAAACTAACAAGGCTTACTTTGTTTTATTGCAGGATATAAGCTTTTATCTATGTCATTAATATTGACTAATATAACTCTAGTGGGTTGCAATATTTGCAAGTGTGTTTTTGCAAAACTTCATGAATTTCATTAAGTTGCAGATATTTAGGATCAGGGAGTTGGTTAGTGTTTCTGATGCTGTTTTCTTCAGCAACACTTGTTGGAACTATGGACATTAGAATTGTTTTAGCAAGAAAATCATGTCCAAAGGAAGAGGGAAAACACAGTGAGTCTTGCATAAGGATGAAGCAAAAGGTGCATCATCCCCTGACAACATTCAAATTAACTAATCAATTCATCTGAATTATTGTTGAAATAAAATGGAAATATAATTTTGAATGATAAAGACTGTTTTTAAGCCCTAATTTGAAAAAACAAACAAACAAACACGTGACAGCCTGGGATAATTAAGTTGCTCATCCAATTAGTTTCATCTGTCAATGGGTCTGACCCTCACAACCCTCCAGGGCTGCCTTCTTCCCCACAGCATGATGCTGACACCATGCTTCATGCTTGGGATGCTGTGGTTGTGGTTTCATAGAATCTTCCAGCTGACTTCAGAATCCCCTACATGCCTTCTGGCAAACTGTAGCTGAGATGTCATTTGAGATTTTTTGTTTTGTTTCTTTTTTTCGGAGTGGCTTTCTCCTCGCCATTCTCTCATAATGCTGCTGAGCTGTTGTTGTATGGACAGTCTCTCCAGTCTCAGCTTCTGAAGCTTGCAGCTCCTTGTTGTCACATTTCTCTTGCTGTCTTCCCTTACTTGTTTGCCTCCTCAGACGCTCACTCAGTTTTTAAGGACGGCTCTTGACAGATTTACAGCTGTGCCATAGTATTTCCATTTCTTAATGATTGATTCAACTTCCAAGAAATGTTCAGTGACTTGGAAACATTCTTGTATCCATCTCCTGATTTGGACTTTCCAATCATC